>NC_089845.1:18085237-18392854 GCF_035609145.1 Eleutherodactylus coqui
GTTGATGGGTGACAGAAAGAGCCCCCTCTCCTGTCATCTGTTTATATACTGCAGTTGCTGTTGATTATGGCATGTAAAGGGTTAAACTGACAGGGTCTTAGGTTTCTCTGTTCCTGGCTGTTAAAGCAGGAGCCTGGCTGTCAGTAGTCAGCTGCGCCACTGCCTTAAAAAGTTGTATGTGCAGGTTTAAAGCCCATTAGTGAAGTCAGTAAAAAGGCCTACTGGTGGTAACTAATGGGTTAAAGGGGTTAGATGATTAAAAAGTTTTCCAAAGCAAGGAATTGTGGTAAAAAAATCAAGTTACTTTATTCACCCATTTAAACCCCTACCACTTCCAGCGCCACTGATCTAGTCCTTTCTGGTAGGCTTTGTTTCCTTGGCTGCGGTGATGCCACACTGGCCACACTGGCCACAGTGGTATAGGGCACGAGGCTGCTGAGGCCAGTGATTGGCTGCAGCGGTTACATTGGGTATAGGGGAACGTCATCGCTGCAGTAATGAAACAAAGCTCTGTAGGATGGATTGGAGAGGGGATTCTGGAAGGATTTCGAGTTGGAATTAATCAGCCTGCAATTCTGCATCAAAATCCACAGTAAGACTTGCAGGTTTTGGTGCAGAATTTGCAGATTTGGATGAGGAATACAGAATAATTTGGGCTCTTGTGAAAGCGTCCTACAGACCAAAGCAATTCTACTTCTATCATCTCTACTCTATTTGTATCTTCGGACAAATGTATCTGAATTCCGGCCAAACGCAATGAAACACACCTCACTGATAACAGATGTGCTTCTATTATTGCCCTTTTATTCAGTGAAGTCTTCCATAGTGCGCAATAATGAATTGCAATTACACATATTGAAGATATAGTACAAAGTGTTCTAGTATTTATGACTATCTTACTAAAATAAGAAAATGATGTAAGAATCTTGATCTATCAAAGTCTTCAGACTGATTAGGTTTAATTCCAAATCTACCTTACTTCATTCTGCACAAATTGGATTCCAATGCAGCATTTGCACGAAGTTACAGTAATTTGCTAATTTATGCACACGGATTCCAAGCAGTACTTTGTCTAAACCTTAACAATACAAATTCATCTTGTAGAACAGAAGCCTGTTACTTAGAACCCAAAAACGTAAGTCACCAAATATCTTATAATGAGTCTCTGGAACTTTATTTAACCCCTTAAGGACCAGGCTGTTTTGTACCTTAAAGGGGTTGTCCCGAGCCGAAACGGGGTTTTTTTTTTTCAACCCCCCCCCCCCCCCCCCCCATTCGGCGCGAGACAACCCCGATGCAGGGGTTAAAAAAGAAAACCGGACAGTGCTTACCTGAATCCCCGCGCTCCGATGACTTCTTACTTACCTGGTGAAGATGGCCGCCGGGATCTTCTCCCTCGGTGGACCGCAGGGCTTCTGTGCGGTCCATTGCCGATTCCAGCCTCCTGATTGGCTGGAATCGGCACGTGACGGGGCGGAGCTACCAGGAGCCGCTCTCCGGCACGAGCGGCCCCATTCAGAAGAGAAGAAGACCGGACTGCGCAAGCGCGTCTAATCAGGCGATTAGACGCTGAAAATTAGACGGCACCATGGAGACGAGGACGCTAGCAACGGAACAGGTAAGTGAATAACTTCTGATAACTTCTGTATGGCTCATAATTAATGCACAATGTACATTACAAAGTGCATTAATATGGCCATACAGAAGTGTATAGACCCACTTGCTTTCGCGGGACAACCCCTTTAAGGACCAGACACTGTTTAGGGATTTTACCCATGTGGCGGTTTTACTGCTCTATTTTTTTTCCTTTAGCTACCAAAATTATTTTTGCTGCATTTTTTTTCTGTGACATATTGTGCGATTTTTTAAAAAATATCTTTTTCACTGACTTTTTTCCTGTTTTTTAGTTTTATTGGAGGTAAAAAGCTAAAAAAATGATTTAACATTTATAGTTTTAAAAAAAAAATTATTTTTATATTTACACTAATATAAAGTATGGGAAGGGGTTCCTCTATTTGTTTCGGAAGTTTTGATATATTAGTATGTATAGTTTTGGTTTACAGGGCGCACACGGCGACGGTTTTTGTTGGCGTCTGCTTTGTGTTATTCTCTTTCTTATGTATGTATTGTTGTTTTATTCTG
Organism: Eleutherodactylus coqui; assembly: GCF_035609145.1. Lineage (NCBI taxonomy): Eukaryota > Metazoa > Chordata > Amphibia > Anura > Eleutherodactylidae > Eleutherodactylus > Eleutherodactylus coqui. Next base: position 18,087,380 of record NC_089845.1, read on the forward strand.
TAATTTTACTTTATTTATGTATGTAATTGTGTATTTTACTATCTATGTCCCCCATGATGTCATATTAGACCTCTGGGGGACATTCCCTTTTTTTTCCCCTTTATTTGACATTTTCCCACTGTAGCTGGGGCATCCATAGGAGCCCCAGTTACAGGGGAAAGGAACCCCTGTAGTTACATTAGTCACTTGCCGAGATGGCCAGGGTCTAGTTTGACCCTCCAGCTCTGCAGTAGCAGGGAGCCCAGGCGGTCACATGACACCCCCCCCCGTACGGAAAGTGCATGTTACTTTCACTTTCCCCACACAGTGCTCATTGAGCACTGTATATCAGGGAAGCAGAAGGGAGGAAGGGTTAAAAACCCCTCCTGCCTTCTGCTCTGGGTTATAAGCTGTTACTAACAGCTGATAACCCATTCCTGCCTCTGATTGATTGCAGAGCCAGGAGACTTAAAGCACAGCCGTAATTTTACTATTGGCGGTGCTTTAAGCCCAGGACCAGGCGCCGTAAATTTACGGTGCCTGGTCCTTAATGGGTTAACACAAGCAAGAGAGCAAAGCAAATAGTTTTGTATGACTTCATACACATAGATCAAGGGTGTCAAAATTAGCTTTAAGGTTGCCTTCAAAGGGCTGATTGTAATTGTAAGGCTGTATAGTAATAGTGACCCTCATAGCGGCCACATTATTAATAGTGACCCCCATAGGGCCACAGTGACCCTAGTAATAATAGTGAACCTCATAGTGCGTCCAGTAGTAATAGTGCCCTCCATAGTGGATTTAGTAGTAATAGTGAACTCCATAGTGACCCTAGTAATAATAGTGACCCCCCATAGTGGCTCCAGTAGTAATAATTACCCCCTATAGTGGCTTCAGTAGTGATAATAACCCCCTATAGTGGCTTCAGTAGTAAGAGTGACACCTCATGGTGGTGCCAGTAGCAATAGTGCCCCCATAGTGGCTTCAGTAGAAATAATACCCCCATAGTGGCCCCTAGTAGTAATAGTGCTCCCATAGTGGTCCCAGTAGTAATAGTGGCTTCGGAGACCCCCCCCCCCCCCCTATTTGCCTCTGGCCAGGCAGCATCCCTATAGGCATTCCACTCACCCAGCCTTCAGCTGCAGTCTGGCAGCAGCCACTGCTGAGTTTGTGACCTCTCTCACCTTTGCGTCTGCCCCACATAGTGGACAGCGCATGCAGACACCGGGAGGGGGGGGGTCAGAGGGGGTCAGAGGTCAGACTCTATACTATCGCCTCTGGGCTGGAGCTGCAGGCTGGGTGAGTGGAATGCCTGTTCCTGGTTGCTGCACAGCTGGCATGCCACATAAAATGAGGCAGAGGGTCGGATTTGGCCCACAGGCCTTGTGTTACATATGTGGCATAGATGGTCTGTAATTGCATTTTATTTGCATCCAAAGTACATTGACTGCTTTGTGAACAGCTGATGTTCACTAATGGGGTAGTAAAGGTAAATCCTACAGCCTTAGGAATGTCACAAAAATGTCACAAAAATCCAGTCACTTGAGATTTTATTGTGACTTGTATATATATACTCACTATATGTTAACCAGCGTCACTAATGTGTTGTTTCTCAGATAGGTAGTGTACTATATGTATGTTACATGATGACAGCTTAAAGAGTGGCTGCACTTTTTGCAAACATTTGACAGTCAGAGCAACATGTAAAAAGTTTGATCAATAGGGGTCCCGCTGCTCGGACCCCCGCTGATCACTAGAATGAGGAGACTGCAGCACCCCCCCAGGCTGTTCCCCTTTGGCTTTCTTTGCTGCCTGTCAGCTACTAATATGGTCACATAGAAGTCTGTAGATCTCTATACATCAATCTTCAATTGTTGAGAAAGCTGTAGGGGTGCAGCAAACAGGTGAGAGCTGCAGTCCCCTCGTTTCAGTGATCAGCGGGGGTCCCAGCAGCAGGACTCCCACTGATGAAAACTTTTGCATGTTACTCTGACATATCAAAAGTTTGTAAAAAGTGCAGTTACTCTTTAAAAAGTGGTCAGAAACGCTATATTTTCTCCTTAGGAAGAGCACCTAGACGGTGAGTGAGAAGGCTCAGAAGGCCATTCTTGCTCCTCTGGTTGTTTCTTTAAAAAGTATTAACACTTAAGCCCCATTTAGACACAACGATTATTGCTCAAAATTTGCTCAAAAGTCATCTTTTGAGCAATAATCGCTGCATCTAAACGTGTGGCTGCCGTGCACTTTTCGTGCACGATTCTTTTATTTGCTGACTTTAAGCCAGCTTGAAGTCAATAATGTGTCTTATCGGGACCACACGCTGATAGCATTCTTTCAGCTGCAGTCCCGCTCTAGAACAAAGCAGCTGAATGCAGATAACAGGCCTCCAGCTGTTATCTGCATTCAGCGAAAGGCTTCATTTGCATGCTAATAAGCTACTAAGTACCTAAGTAGCTACTTAAGAGTTTATCCAAAATGATCACTCAAAATTGTCACTCAAACTGACATTTGAGCGAACTTTTAGCAATCACCATTGTCTAGAGATGAGCGAACGTACTCGTCCGAGCTTGATACTCGTTCGAGTATTAGCGTGTTTGAGATGCTTGTTACTAGAGGCGAGCACCACGCGATGTTCGAGTTACTTTCACTTTCATCTCTGAGATGTTAGTGCGCTTTTCTGGCCAATAGAAAGACAGGGAAGGCATTACAACTTCCCCCTGCGACGTTCAAGCCCTATACCACCCCCCTGCAGTGAGTGGCTGGCGAGATCAGGTGTCACCCGAGTATATAAATCGGCCCCTCCCGCTGCTCGCCACAGATGCATTCTGACAGAGATCAGGGACAGTGCTGCTGGTGCCGGAGCTGCTATAGGGAAAGCGTTAGGAATTATTTTAGGCTTCAAGAACCCCAACGGTCCTTCTTAGGGCCACATCTAACCGTGTGCAGTAGTGTGGAGGCTGCTTTTTGCAGTGTTGCACTTTTTTTTTTTTTTGTATTTCGGCCGTGCAGAGCATTGCGTCCTGCAGTAATTTTACATTGTCCAGGGCCAGTAGTGGTGAGGCAGGGACAGAAGACATATTTAGTGTATATAGGCAGTGGGCCTTTCCAAAAACATTTGGGAAAAAAAATCTATTTGGGCTGCCTGTGACCGTCCTCAGTGTACTGGGTCTCTGCTGGGGGTAGTTGTCCTAATTCATACACAGTCAGCTAAGTGTTACAGCAGGCTTGCGCAAAATTCTTTCCTGCCTCTGTGTTGCCTCTTACATCACCGCTGTATTCCTGTCCACAAGTGTACTGGGTCTCTGCTGGGGGTAGTTGTCCTAATTCGTACGCAGCCAGCTAAGTGTTACAGCAGGCTTGCGCAAAATTCTTTCCTGCCTCTGTGTTGCCTCTTACATCACCGCTGTATTCCTGTCCACAAGTGTACTGGGTCTCTGCTGGGGGTAGTTGTCCTAATTCATACGCAGCCAGCTAAGTGTTACAGCAGGCTTGCGCAAAATTCTTTCCTGCCTCGGTGTTGCCTTTTACATCACCGCTGTATTCCTGTCCACAGTGAAACAGTCTGCAGTAATTTTACATTGTCCAGGGCCAGTAGTGGTGAGGCAGAGACAGAAGACATATTTAGTGTATATAGGCAGTGGGCCTTTCCAAAAACATTTGGGAAAAAAAATCTATTTGGGCTGCCTGTGACCGTCCTCTGTGTACTGGGTCTCTGCTGGGCGTAGTTGTCCTAATTCATACGCAGCCAGCTAAGTGTTACAGCAGGCTTGCACAAAATTCTTTCCTGCCTCTGCTGTGCGTTCCGTAAGCGAAGTCAGCCTCCAACCACAGGCCAATAAGCGGCACATTTAATTACAGCGTTCTGTTTCTGCACTACTGGTAATACACCATGCTGAGGGGTAGGGGTAGGCCTAGAGGACATGGACGCGGGCGAGGACGCGGAGGCCCAAGTCAGGGTGTGGGCACAGGCAGAGCTCCTGATCCAGGTGTATCGCAGCCGACTGCTGCGGGATTAGGAGAGAGGCACGTTTCTGGCGTCCCCACATTCATCTCACAATTAATGGGTCCACGCGGTAGACCTTTATTAGAAAATGAGCAGTGTGAGCAGGTCCTGTCGTGGATGGCAGAAAGTGCATCCAGCAATCTATCGACCACCCAGAGTTCTGCGCCGTCCACTGCTGCAACTCTGAATCCTCTGGCTGCTGCTCCTCCTTCCTCCCAGCCTCCTCACTCCATTACAATGACACATTCTGAGGAGCAGGCAGACTCCCGGGAACTGTTCCCGGGCCCCTTCCCAGAATGGCCAGCAATGGTTCCTCTCCCACCGGAGGAGTTTGTCGTGACCGATGCCCAACCTTTGGAAAGTTCCCGGGGTCCGGGGGATGAGGCTGGGGACTTCCGGCAACTGTCTCAAGAGCTTTCAGTGGGTGAGGAGGATGACGATGAGACGCAGTTGTCTATCACTCAGGTAGTAGTAATTGGAGTAAGTCCGAGGGAGGAGCGCACAGAGGATTCGTAGGAAGAGCAGCAGGACGATGAGGTGACTGACCCCACCTGGTTTGCTACGCCTAATGAGGACAGGTCTTCAGAGGGGGAGGCAAGTGCAGCAGCAGGGCAGGTTGGAAGAGGCAGTGCGGTGGCCAGGGGTAGAGGCAGGGCCAGACCGCATAATCCACCAACTGTTTCCCAAAGCGCCCCCTCGTGCCATGCCACCCTGCAGAGGCCGAGGTGCTCAAAGGTCTGGCAGTTTTTCACTGAGAGTGCAGACGACCGACGAACAGTGGTGTGCAACCTTTGTCGCGCCAAGATCAGCCGGGGAGCCACCACCACCAGCATGCATGGACATATGATGGCCAAGCACCCCACAAGGTGGGACGATGCCCGTTCACCGCCTCCGGTTTGCACCACTGCCTCTCCCCCTGTGCCCCAACCTGCCACTGAGATCTAACCCCCCTCTCAGGACACAGGCACTACCGTTTCCTGGCCTGCACCCACACCCTCACCTCCGCTGTGCTCGGCCCCATCCACCAATGTCTCTTAGCGCACCGTCCAGCCGTCGCTAGCGCATGTGTTGGAGCTCAAGCGCAAGTACCCCGCCACGCACCCGCACGCTCAAGCGTTAAACGTGCACATAGCCAAATTTATCAGCCTGGAGATGCTGCCGTATAGGGTTGTGGAAACGGAAGCTTTCAAAGGTGTGATGGCGGCGGCGGCCCCGCGCTACTCAGTTCCCAGTCGCCACTACTTTTCCCGATGTGCCGTCCCAGCCCTGCACGACCACGTCTCCCGCAACATTGTACGCGCCCTCACCAACGCGGTTACTGCCAAGGTCCACTTAACAACGGACACGTGGACAAGCACAGGCGGGCAGGGCCACTATATCTCCCTGACGGCACATTGGGTGAATTTAGTGGAGGCTGGGACAGAGTCAGAGCCTGGGACCGCTCATGTCCTACCCACCCCCAGAATTGCGGGCCCCAGCTTGGTGGTGGTATCTGCGGCGGTGTATGCTTCCTCCACTAAACCACCCTCCTCCTCCTCCTCCTACGCAACCTCTGTCTCGCAATCAAGATGTGTCAGCAGCAGCACGTCGCCAGCAGTCGGTGTCGCGCGGCGTGGCAGCACAGCGGTGGGCAAGCGTCAGCAGGCCGTGCTGAAACTATTCAGCTTAGGAGAGAAGAGGCACACGGCCCACGAACTGCTGCAGGGTCTGACAGAGCAGACCGACCGCTGGCTTGCGCCGCTGAGCCTCCAACCGGGCATGGTCGTGTGTGACAACGGCCGTAACCTGGTGGCGGCTCTGCAGCTCGGCAGCCTCACGCACGTGCCATGCCTGGCCCACGTCTTTAATTTGGTGGTTCAGCGCTTTCTGAAAAGCTACCCACGCTTGTCAGACCTGCTCAGAAAGGTGTGCCGGCTCAGCGCACATTTCCGCAAGTCCCACATGGACGCTGCCACCCTGCGCACCCTGGTACATCGGTTTCATCTGCCAGTGCACCGACTGCTGTGCGACGTGCCCACACGGTGGAACTCTACGCTCCACATGTTGGCCAGGCTCTATGAGCAGCGTAGAGCTATAGTGGAATACCAACTCCAACATGGGCGGCGCAGTGGGAGTCAGCCTCCTCAATTCTTTTCAGAAGAGTGGGCCTGGTTGGCAGACATCTGCCAGGTCCTTGGAAACTTTGAGCAGTCTACCCAGGTGGTGAGCGGCGATGCTGCAATCATTAGCGTCACCATTCCTCTGCTATGCCTCTTGAGAAGTTCCCTGCAAAGCATAAAGGCAGACGCTTTGCGCTCGGAAACAGAGGCGGGGGAAGACAGTATGTCGCTGGATAGTCAGAGCACCCTCCTGTCTATATCTCAGCGCATTGAGGAGGAGGAGCATGAGGAGGATGAGGAGGAGGGGGAAGAGACAGCTTGGCCCAATGCTGAGGGTACCCATGCTGCTTGTCATTCTTTCAGCGTGTATGGCCTGAGGAGGAGGAGGAGGATCCTGAAAGTGATCTTCCTAGTGCGGACAGCCATGTGTTGCGTACTGGTACCCTGGCACACATGGCTGACTTCATGTTAGGATGCCTTTCTCGTGACCCTCGCGTTACACGGATTCTGGCCACTACGGATTACTGGGTGTACACACTGCTCGACCCACGGTATAAGGAGAACCTTTCCACTCTCATACCCGAAGAGGAAAGGGGTTCGAGAGTGATGCTATACCACAGGACCCTGGCGGACAAGCTGATGGTAAAATTACCATCCGACAGCGCTAGTGGCAGAAGGCGCAGTTCCGAGGGCCAGGTAGCAGGGGAGGCGCAGAGATCAGGCAGCATGTACAGCACAGGCAGGGGAACACTCTCTAACGCCTTTGACAGCTTTCTGGCTCCCCAGCAAGACTGTGTCACCGCTCCCCAGTCAAGGCTGAGTCGGCGGGAGCACTGTAAAAGGATGGTGAGGGAGTACGTAGCCGATCGCACGACCGTCCTCCGTGACGCCTCTGCCCCCTACAACTACTGGGTGTCGAAGCTGGACACGTGGCCTGAACTCGCACTGTATGCCCTGGAGGTGCTTGCTTGTCCTGCGGCTAGCGTCTTGTCAGAGAGGGTGTTTAGTGCGGCTGGGGGAATCATCACAGATAAGCGTACCCGCCTGTCAACCGACAGTGCCGACAGGCTTACACTCATCAAGATGAACAAAACCTGGATTTCCCCAGACTTCTCTTCTCCACCAGCGGACAGCAGCGATACCTAAACAATACGTAGGCTGCACCCGCGGATGGAAGCATTGTTCTCTATCACCATCAAAAACGTAGACCTTTTAGCTTCATCAATCTGTGTATAATATTCATCCTCCTCTTCCTGCTCCTCCTCCTGAAACCTGACGTAATCACGCCGAACGGGCAATTTTTCTTAGGCCCACAAGGCTCAGTCATAAAATTTTTGTAAACAATTTTTATACGTTTCAATGCTCATTAAAGCGTTGAAACTTTCACCTGAACCAATTTTTATTTTAACTGGGCTCCCTCCAGGCCTAGTTACAAATTAAGCCACATTAACCAAAGCGATTAATAGGTTTCACCTGCCCTCTTGGTTGGGCATGGCCAATTTTTCTGACGTACATTAGTACTGTTGGTACACTAATTTTTGGGGGCCCTCGCCTACAGTGTAATCCAATTAATTTTTTGCCCACCTGCATTAAAGCTGACGATACATCAGCTGTGCTGGGCACTGCAATGGGATATATTTATGTACCGCTTGTGGGTTCCAGGGAGCCACCCATGATGTGGGTCCACAGGGAGTTGTAACTGCATGTGTCTACTTCTAAAGACCCCCAGTCTGACTCGGGCATGCAGTGTGGGCCGAAGCCCACCTGCATTAAACATGACATTACCTCAGCTGTGATGGGCAATGCAATGGGATATATTTATGTACCGCCGGTGGCTTCCTGGCACCCACTCATGCTGTGGGTCCACAGGGAGTTGTAACTGCCTGTGTCTATGAATTAAAAACCCCGGTCAGGTTGGGGCATGCAGTGTGGGCCGAAGCCCACCTGCATTTAATCTGACGTTAGCTCTGCTGTCCAGGGCACTGCAATGGGATACATTTATGTACAGCCGGTGGGTTCCAGGGAGCCACCCATGCTGTGGGTGCACACAGAATTCCCCTTTGCGGAGTTGTACCTGCCTGTGACTATTTATAAAAAACCGCGGTCTGACTGGGGCATGCAGACACCTTGACAGAATGAATAGTGTGTGGCACATAGGTTCCCCATTGCTATGCCCACGTGTGCAGCTCCTGATGGCGGTGGCACAGGATTCTATTTCTCATTGCTTCTGTACAGCATTGTGGGCTATCGCCCCGCCCCTTTTAAAGAGGGTCGCTGCCTAGCCGTGCCAACCCTCTGCAGTGTGTGCCTGCGGTTCCTCCTCATGGCAGACGCACTTATAAATAGACATGAGTGTGGCGTGGCATGAGGGCAGCTGAAGGCTGCGCAGGGACACTTTGGTGTGCGCTGTGGACACTGCGTCGTGTGTGTGTGTGTGTGTGTGGGGGGGGTTGGGCAACATGTAACCCAGGAGAAGTGGCAGCGGAGTGTCATGCAGGCAGTGATTGTGCTTTGTTGTAGCTGGTGTGGTGCTTAGCTAAGGTATGCATTGCTAATGAGGGCTTTTCAGAGGTAAAAGTTGTTGGGGGGGGGCACTCTTGCCGCTATTGTGGCTTAATAGTGGGACCTGTGAACTTGAGATGCAGCCCAACATGTAGCCCCTCGCCTGCCCTATCCGTTGCTGTGTCGTTCCCATCACTTTCTTGAATTGCCCAGATTTTCACAAATGAAAACCTTAGCGAGCATCGGCAATATACAAAAATGCTCGGGTTGCCCATTGACTTCAATGGGGTTCGTTACTCGAAACGAACCCTCGAGCATTGCGATAATTTCGTCCTGAGTAACGAGCACCCGAGCATTTTGGTGCTCGCTCATCTCTACCATTGTGTCTAAATGGGACTCAGCCTGCAGTACCAACCTGGGCCACTGCGCAATGTATGGAGCTGTGTGAAAACAGTTAGAAGTGGGAGAATCTATTTAAAACTTGTTGTAAACACTATAGAAGTTTATATACAGACACTTTGGGTCATACATTATAAGTTGAACAGAACTCCTGTAAAATCATAAACTCAAAGCTTCAGTTCTGCATGTACAATAACCAGCCATAACATCAAAGCAACTGAAAGCTGAAGTGATTATCTCACTGCATCTCTCCAGAGATAGTATATAATTGTATAATTGGGCAGCGAGTGAAAAGACAACTCTTGAAGTTGATGTGTTGGAAGCAGGAAAAATGGGCTGCCGTAAAAGATAGGTCTTATCTATGGGAGCCCATGAGAACCATTACAAAAGGGAAGGGGGAGGGAGTTTAGCAGCGGCTTGTGCTGCTAAAGTCTTCCCCCTCCCCTTGTCAGCATCTCTCATAGACTGGGGAGGGAGTTTTGCATGACTAGCTATGCTAAGCTCCCACCATGGCCCGCCCCCTCCCCTCGCTGGCAGCCGGCAGCCAGCAAGGGGCAGAGAGGGAGAGGGAAGGGGGAGGGAGTTTAGCAGCGGCTTGTGCTGCTAAAGTCTTCCCCCTCCCCTTGTCAGCATCTCTCATAGACTGGGGAGGGAGTTTTGCATGACTAGCTGTGCTAAGCTCCCACCATGGCCCGCCCCCTCCCCTTGCCGGCAGCCAGCAAGGGGCAGAGAGGGAGAGGGAAGGGGGAGGGAGTTTAGCAGAGCTGAACTCTCTTCCCCAGCCGGACGGTATTCTGGGCTGCGGTGTATATATGCCGCACCCGCCCGTTTGAATGGGCGAAGAAATGTTGGATGCAGCCTTGACTTGGTCATGGCTGCCTCTTGCTCATGCAATTTTCGGCCACGATTCGGGCGGGCAGAAATTGCAGCGCCCGTGTGAAAGAGCCCAGACATAGGTTTTTTCCATTCAGGATTCATTTGGACATTATTACTAATAGTTATTGTGATTGCTGTAGGCCAATGGGAGATAAGCAGAGATGTTATTTTAAAAGTGACAACTATTGTGTCTGCACTTCCTGTTGTCAATTTAGAAAAAGTAGGCATCACAACTGATTGGCATCACAACACAAATTGCTTTATGGAAAACAAACATAATTACCTTATTGTTTACGTGTGCTTGTAGACGGAACTACTATTGTTCAAGAAATCGTTTGGTCTAAACGCGAGCCAACAACCGAACAACGAATGAGAATCGCTCACTTTATGCAGCATAACAATCATCAATGGCGCGGTTTAGGGCGATTCAGATGAACGCGGTTTTCTTCCGTTTTAATGCTTGTGTGAGCAGCCCCATTGAAATGCATGGCAGCGCTGTACAGCCTTTAACACAGCTCTAAAAAAGGCCCCGCTAGACGCTGAAAAAAAAGCCCGTGTGAGGGAGGCCTCAGAGACCATATTGTATACGTTGCTTTCTGACACCAGAGTATATAGAAAACATGTAACAGCGGTGTTTCATTAGTCAACTATATCTATGTTTTTAAACTTAGTTATCCAATGCTACAGATTTGGCAAAGTTTAATATGACTGCAATAACTTTTTGCAACAAGTTAAGCCATTGAAAAGCTGTTAACACAACAAAAGCCATTGGAAAGCAAATGTAAGGACAAAAACTGTGACACATAAAGCTATCCTAATGGGGTTATCAAGGCAGTGCCTACTGGGATACTGCGGGATCAGACAAGAGGCCACTGCTCCGACTTCTGTGTAGTGGCCGCTGCTTGTAATTGCAGGGGCAGCTCTGATTGAAATCATTAAGACCCCAGCCTGCAGCTACAAGTGCAGCTCCCATTGATTTCAATGAGAGAGCTTCTGCCCCAACCCAGTGAATTGGACAGTCGCTGCGTGGATATCCCCTTTACACTTTGCTACATCTGCAGTCTCATTAAGACTCCCAGCCACTAAGTAGCACAGCTGTAAGTAGCTCTGTACATTCTCTGCTATCTCATTAATTTGGCTGCTTTGGAAGCTGTGTTTAATTTGTTGTTTTGATCTTGTGGCATCAGATCAAAGTCAATGGTTGACAGGAACTTGGCGAAATCTGTGTAATTTTCTATATTTATATCTGGTAAATGGCTAAAATTTAATTACGCCTCTCTGCCTTATTGAAGGCTGCTGAATAAAGTGATAATGTGCCGCCCAGAAGACCACATTGTACAGCTTTTCTTTACAAAAATGGAGAATGGCCAGACAAAAGGCTGCTGTCCTACAGTACGTGGCTGCCGTCAGCTGTCATTAACGCTCATTGCATGTTTTATTGTGGCGGTGTGAATGCATTGCATTAATGCACACACACTGTTACCGAACGCGAGGCCGCTCGCCCCTGTGCCTCTCGGCAGAATATAGTGTGGGAACTAATAATAGGCCTCCATATCTGGGGCCGCTCTTTCAGATGAGCCCCCTCTGCGCCTATAGGCTTCAGACACTGCAAATTCACAGATGCATAACAGCAAATTACAGGCTGAAACCTTACAGGAGAAGTGCTTCCTTTGTGGGACATATCCGCAGCCCCATAGCAAGGGACTCGGCATATATATGCAGTGGTGAATATATGCCATATGTGACACTGGGGGAGTAACAGTCAGTGCGGGGAGAGGGGATGTCATCGGCCTTGACGGGATATATTGTCCTTTACGTGCGACCCCCTTTGTAAGCACATTTCATCACTTTCCAATCACGGCAGCGCTTTGTATTCATTTATCTATCATATTCTTGGCCTTTTGGGCAACCGACAATGATCCGGCTCACGCAAATGATCCAAAAAGCAATAAAAATGCATTGACGATGGAGGTTTATTATGTGACGGATATTGCAGCTCCTCTGAAATCCACGGACCTGGGAGTGTTACAGTCTGGTACTTTATTAACCCCTTAAGGACGTGGCTTTTTTTTCCCAGGTTCAGTTTTTCCTCCCCACTTTCAAAAAATCATAACTCTTTTATCTATCCATCAACATGGTTGTGAAGGGGGGGGGGAGCTCGTTGGAGTTCATATGACTTTTTGATTGCTTTTAACTACATTATTTTTAGAGGCAGGATGACCAAAAAAATGTATTTCTGGCATTGTGCATTTTTTTTCTCACAATGTTCACCGCGGGGGATAAATAATGCATTTTTTGGTAGATCAGATTCTTACGAACACAGTGAGACCAAACACTGGCGTAACTATAGGGGATGCAGGGGATGTGGTTGCTCCCAGGCCCAGGAGCCTTAGGGGGCCCATAAGGTCTCTCTTCTCCATATAGGGAGCCCAGTACTATCAATGAAGCAATATAGATGGGGCCCTGTTACAGGTTTTGTATTAGGGCCCAGAAGCTTCAAGTTACGCCTCTGCGTTAAGGAGTTAAGAGAGGTTGAGGGCCGCAAGTTAAAATTTTGCGCCCGAGTCTGTGAGCCTTGATACCAAATATGTATTTTTTAATTTGATTTCTTTTATAAAATATGGGAACAGTTGTTTGTTTGTTTTTTTAGCTTTTATTACCTTATTTTTTATGAACCTTTTTTATTTTTACATTTTCTTAGTCCTTACAGGGGATTTGTGTGGAGAACATTGGAAGAATGCGTGGAGAACATTGATCCATAGAGTGACCGAAGGTCGGATACGACTGAACGGATAATAATCATCACAGGGGACTTCAACTTGCAATCGTTTGAACGCTCCTGCAGTATAATGTAATACCGCAGTATTAGACAGCTCAGCGCATACCCTCGCCATCAGATGTGCGCACACCCCCCATAGACCTCTACGGGCCCTTTGGTGTAAAAGCATGCACACAATAGAGTAGGACCTATTTTTTAAGTGAGAATCAGCCCATTGAAATGAATGAGCTCTATTCTCCATGTCTGAGGGTTCAAACAGCCGGATGTGTTCGCGCACTTTTTTACGAGCATGAAACTCACACCTGCAAAACGTGACGTAGTGAACCCATTGATTTCTATGGTTTCGTTCTCATGAGTGGGTTCCTTGCCCAATCTTTCTGTGTTTTTTTCGCAGCAAGCTGCCATAGAAGTTTACGGCAGTTTAAAAAAAAGCAAGGTAGGGTGCGACGCGACAGACAGCGCGGGCAAAAAGAAGACTGCTGGCTGGTATTAGGTTTTAATAGCCATTCATGTCCATGGAAAGTGTGTGAACTGACATCGTGAGCGCAAAAATTACAGTAATATGTGCCGCTGCGCGTTTCAGCCTGAGTATTGGTAACTCCAAACCTTGTTCATGTGCAAATACGCTCCATTGCGCCAGTCGCATCTGCACATACGTTGGTCTGTTGAATCACTTAGGGCTTAAACACATGGGCGTGTTTTAGTCCCACTATGCGACCGTGATTATCACGGCAGCATAACAGGACGAAACAAAACCATCGTTTCGTTTCCTCTATTGGGATTCTCGTGCGGTAATACTACGTGCGGAGGTAGGGCACGACCGATCTTCCCGCTTTTTTTTACAAACTCGCGCAGAATAGTGGAGTTTGAATACTCTGAGAAGAAAAAAATAACCGTTCATGCGCGACCACACTCTGTAGCAGCGAACATAGTCGCGCATACGCTCATGTGTTTCTGCCCTTAGGGCTTATTCACATGACCGTATTTACGCAGGTATTGCAGCGCATTTAAAAAAATGCACATTAAAACACGACCGTGCGAAGCATAGGATTTCTATGGCTTCATTCAGATGAACGTTTATCCGCGCAAATTGCACACGCATGAAAAAGTAGGACCTATGCCATAATTATACGGCGCATGAAAGGATAAGACCTGCCCTATCCTTCACCGCATTATGCAGCAAGCTCCCATAGACTTCTATGGCAGCTGGAAAAAAGGGAGGGAGTTACCTGGCGTACAACGCTGGGAAAAGAAGACAGCTCGCCGTAATTAGGCATTTTAATGCCCTTCTGAGGATTTCTGTTGATCGCTGCTTGTTATCGCTTTTGCGTAGTTTCTAAAATTCAGGCAGCAGCGCCCCGTGCGAATGGCTTTAAATACAGGAATTAAAATCGGGACTCGATCGTGTGCATAGATGCTGCACACAAATGAACGTAAAAAGCATACGCTCGCCTTAGGGCTCATTCACACGGGGAGCTAGGCGCATAAAAATCATAAAAAAACATGTGGCTATTAGAAACAATGGTTTCCTACGAAGGAATCTGAACATTCCCATAGGAAACCATTGGTTCTAATAGCGTATTTTAAGCGCATGATTTTTGCACGCCGAGCTCCCCGTGTGAATGATCCTTAAACGAGAGAATTGCTGTTTTTAATCCCATTCGCACGATCTTTCCCATCAGTGTCCAGTGACCATTTACAGAAAAGTATATTAGAGCGGTAAATATATACTGCAGCAAGTTTGGAGGAAAACACGCAGTGTGGTTTTGTTGTGCCGAGATACGGGAAAGCAAAAGAGAAGAAAGGGAGACTCGGAAGAAAAGAATAAAAATTGGTATTTGGCGCCTTTACAATGCGATAAATTTTAATCTACGGGAAAGCTGCAAGGACCTGGATACTTTAATGAGATTCTCCCGTCCTCTTCCAGCGGTCTGCCTAGAATGCATTCAGCCTTCGGTTTTCTAATGGGGGAAGGGGATCTACTCGATGGCTTTTGAAGCTGTGAAGAACGCCGATAATGAAAAATGAATGTGAACTGCTTAATATTTTGATCAGAGAGTTCTTGGCTATCAGAAAACAAAGAGCCAAAAGTCTCTCTTTACACCGAAGAGCGGCGCCTGCTTGGGAGATTCGTGATGACACGGTCTCCTCTAATGCACGTTTGACTTCGCTCTGGTCAATATTCTCTCAATTATATTTAATAAGTTGACTTCCTCTCTTTAATTAAACTTCAGCAGAAATCTCAGGTCTGATGTTCTACCATGCGGGGTTTTTATTATAATCCTCTTGTTTAATGATTTCCTATTCTGGTGTAGTAAAAAGGTGATTTGATGTACCCTTGTGAAGGAGACCCTTTATCTGGCTCGGGAAGTGTGATGGATGAGACGGCTCTGTATACAATGGAGATGCATCTTTTCAAAAATTACTTGACTCATAAAACTCAGCCAGGCAAGGGCTGATGTAAATGATAGACACATATAAAGCCGCCATATGTTGTAAATCACCGCGAATAAATCCTTCAACCAGCTACAAAGAGTTTTGGTATCTGACACAACATCCAATGATCGTTAAAAGGACGTACTTTACAGGGACACAACATAGGAGGTCAGCGGAGAGGATGCGCTGGGCTCCGGGTTGTAGCAGGAGGCAGCTGATACATTAAGGCCTCTTTCACATGAGCGTCAAAATCACGGCGAAGTTCGCAGCGCAAAAAAATAGTAAACAGCTTTCTCGAAAATTGCATGAATGGATGATTTTCCACAATCAAGTCGCGGGCTTCATTAGCGTTTTCTCGCCTATTCACAAGACCGGGAGTAATGAACGGACCAAAAAATATGCTGATGATCAGAAATCTCTCTGTCGGGAGAAATCCTGCTAATCAAAGTACTAACGACGAACTGTCCGTGCGTGAATGAGTGGGTTCGTGAGTAATATACTTCCCTGATCACATGATGGTGACATCATCAAAGGTCCTGTACGCACATGGCTGCTGTCTGGCTAGGTGTTCGTTAGTATTCCATAGTAACTGTAGGGGGTTTGTAGTCTGCTGGTAATCTGCACAAGGATGCAGGACCTCTGATGATGTCACCGTCATGTGATCAGGGGCAGAGCATGTAACTCCCTCACTGGCAATGATGGACCTTTGATGAAGTTACCGTCATGTGATCAGGGGTGGAGTATGTAAGTCATTTACTCGGGATGAGTGTCACATCATCATAGGTCCTTCATCTCCAGTGCTGTGCTACTTCTGATCCCTGTTGTATGGGATGAACAATCTATGTAGCAGTGCTGTGTGTGTGTGTGACATGCATGTAGCAGAGCTGTGTGGGTGTGACATGCTACAATTTCCTAATAATGATTAAATAGCAACAGCTGTCTTCTTTTTCCATTGTTGCACACAGCTAAACTCCCTCCCCGTACCTTTTTTTCAGCTCCAATAGGAGTCTATGGAGGCTCCAGGGTTTTTCAGTCCAAAGATAGGGCAAGACCTATATTTTTCCGCAGCAGGAAATTTCAGTCGCTGAGTTCTGTGCCCGATGTGCTATTTTTTTAGGTCCAGTTTATTCATTTATTTATTTTTTGTGCGGCTAAAAATCGTTTGCCTGAAGGAATGCATAGGAAACCATTGTCTAATAGTCGTGATTTTATTGTGCGTTCAACTTAGCCACGCAAAACCGCTTCTGTGAATGAGGCCTTACAGTTACGCTTTAACTAAATAGTTCGAAAGTATAATGGAGCAATTTTGTACAGCGCAGAATTATTCCGCCAGACGTACCTGAAGGCCTCCTTCACACGCCCGTATACATTTTTACGTTTGCCCGTACGCAGCGTATATACGCATGAATGACATGATTGAGTCTCAATCTTAATTATCATATTTAAAGCCATTCACACGGAGCGCTGTGATAACAAACAATGATCTGAAGAAATCCTTGGAAGGGAATTAAAATGCCAAATTACGGCGAGCTGTCTACTTTTCCCAGCGTTGTACGCAGGGTTACTCCCTTCCTTCTTTCCAGCTGCCATAGAAGTCTATGGGAGCTTGCTGCATAATGCGGCAAAAGATAGGGCAAGACCTATATTTTCCAGCGCCGTGTAAAATATACAGCCGAAAATGGTCGCCTCTGTCCTATTTTTTTTTTTTTTTATAAATTTTACGCAGAAAAACCACGTTCGTCTAAATGAAGCCATTGGAATCCAAAGCTTTGAATGGTCATGTTTTAGGTGCGTTTTTTCACACACTTTAATAGATGCGTAAATACGGTGGTCTAAATAAGACCGAAGATGCAGGAAATTCTGCACCAAAATGCGCATATATAAACGTGGGCTTTGTTTTCACTCGCTCTTTTCACGCCTGAGACTTGCCCTATCTCTCCCCCGCGTGGTTAATAATGTTACTTTTTTTCACAGTTCAAACTCCACGCTATTGCGTGTGGAAAAAAAGAAGCAGAAATACGTGCGAGAAAGATGGGGCGAGGCTTATCTGTGCGAGAAAGATGGGCATGGCTTATCTGTGCGAGAAAGATGGGCATGGCTTATCTTCTTTCACACGTAGGAATTGCGCACAAGAAGCACACTTGTGAGAACGAAACCATTGAAATCAATGGCTTCGCTTCGTCCTGTTTTGCAGGCGTGATTTTCATGCGCACAAAACCTTGTGCCAACACATTCATCTGTTTAATCCCCAAGGGCTTCTTGGCATGAGCCTGTTTACGTAGGTTGTTGCGCATGCAGATTCCCCGCACACTACAAACGCAGAGGATAGACCCCATTAATTTCATTGGGTTCGTCCTCATAAGCGCACTGTACGTATGCAAAACAATAGGACCCGCTCTGTCCTCCTGCGTCTTGTGCAGCAGATGCGCCATAGAAGGTGAAATGAAAGCTCCTCGCACGCGTATAGCGGTAGAATAAGACTTCCGCATTCGCTTTGCTCTAATGTGAAGGAAAATCGTTCTTGAGTTTCTTTTGTAATGAATCCTGAATTAGACGCACTATTAGAGGGGATTACTTCTATGGCGCTGGGTGGCAGGTGGTCTCGCAGTCGGACACGTCGGAGAATAGTTGCATATCTACAAACATACCGGCATTTGGTCTGAGACCCCCATAACAATGAAGTGACTCCACTGAAGGAGAGAGAACCGAACTGACTGCACACCTTATACCTCTTAGGTCTCTTCTACATGAGCGGATGCATTCTTACGCTCGTCCGATCGTGGCTTCAAATCGAATGAATGAAGAATAGCCACGATGTAGACCCAATTTACACGGGCCGCTGCGACGTAATGCCGTAAATATCCGCTGCTGCATGGGAATCCCTCGGTTGGCAGAAATCCTTGGAATGACTGCTAATGCTTAACTAGAGACGGCTGTCATCTTTTCACCCCTCTCATTTTTTCAGCTCCCATAGAAGTCTATGGGAGCCTCCAGCATATCTTGGCAAACGATAGGGCAAGACCTATTTTTTCACGCGCCGTATAAAATTGGTTGCCGTTTTCGGTCGCTGATCTATTTTTGCCAGCACAATTTTTTTTTATGCAGCTGAAAATCGCTCATCCGAAAGAATGCATTGGAATCCAATGCTTCAGATGGTCATGTGAATAAGGCCTTAGTACTAGTAGATTTCTAAAAACAAGGCATGAGACGTTGCTGTACTTTTTTCCGCTCACAGGACATGTCTTTGCACACAGCATATAACCACGCCCCAATTTAAATGGCTTTTAAGCCTAATGAGTTCCAGATTAGCTTTTTTGTCGCAGAATTATGCAACTTACTGCGCACCCCACTGCACATTGCGCATCATCCAGAGACTTCTATGTGCACAAGAGTAAAACGTTGCATTTTTTTCTGTGCATGCAATATTGATAAGGCCTATTCTCTGCAAATTGTACACACAAATTTGCCCGTGTGAAGCCGCCCTAATTGCCACATTATGGCCAAAAACAGCGCCGATGTGACGTTTTATCATAAAACGATGTAGTTTTCAAACAGATTTTTAATGGCTGCATGGTTTTGCAGGTGAGCTGCAGTTTTACCCACAATCCCGTATGGTCGCTAACAAGCAATTTAAAAAGTCTACTGATTTGTGGTACAATGGCATGTGGTTCCAACAGAGATGTGATTGATGTCACCTGAACCAACCCATGTGTCTATAGATAAACCAGCCAGGTAAATATATGGAGGTACAGGCTGGCTGTATGTAGTGCCGTGAGTGTCCTGTGCCATGTGTAGTGATCTGGAGGGTCCTACAGGGTAGTCAAAAGGGTTAACAAGTCCTAAGAATCACGCTATGCACTCTCAGGGGGCATGGGTGGCACCCTGCAGGAGAAAGACACTGCCTTTCCCTGCATCTGGGGTTGACTCTAATTTGCCTAGCAGCAGCTAATCTGCTGATTGACTGCTTGCACTCATTTTTCTCATTGGTGGAGGGGGAGGAGTCAAGTGAAGCCCAGGAAAGTGAGCTGGAGGTGAGTCAGCAAGAGTAGAGAAAAGAGCGGGAAGGGGAAGGAAGTGGGGAGTTGGGGATCGGAGCGAGAGGAGAGCAGAGCGCGTTGGAGAAGTATCAGAGCGCAGTGCCATCAACCCGACAGTCTTTTTCATCTCTGCTAGAAGTAGCTAGAGGCGGGGCAGACCCCGCGGAGGCTTTACGGAGAGTAGTTGGCACAACCGTGAGTGCCATTCATCCTTGAGTAGTCAGTGGACTCCCAGCAAACCCTGTTCTAGTATCTCCATTCCACCGTCAAATAACCTCCTAACCCAGCAAGCTTGCAACTTAGTCTGAGAGAGAGAGAGAGAGAGATCCTTGCACGTCAATGTTTATACATGAAACATTGTGGAAGTTACTACTGCATGTCCCAATACCCAGTGTGATCTGTGTAATCTGCAATAAGTAAACTGTGTGCCTTCAGTTTTACTGCAACCTATTTGGACTTGTCTCTTTATTGTGCTGCCGGAAGAACACTAGTATTCCAAGGCACTGGCGTCACATCAGACATTACACAAATCACCAACGCCAAGAACCCCTCGCAATCCACCTGCTGCACGAGTTGCCATTTTAGGTAGGGTGGCAACCATCATGACCAGACCACCCCACTCAATCTATCCTCTGCCAACCCCTGCTCGCTGCACATGCACCACTCATGCAGGGTTAGGGGGTCCACTCTGGTTTAGGCCCCACCAGATGATTCCCATATTCCTG
Source organism: Eleutherodactylus coqui (assembly GCF_035609145.1). NCBI lineage: Eukaryota > Metazoa > Chordata > Amphibia > Anura > Eleutherodactylidae > Eleutherodactylus > Eleutherodactylus coqui. The sequence goes on from NC_089845.1 coordinate 18,107,212, forward strand.
CGTCGGACAGCATTCTACCATCCAGTGATGTGATACGGCTATAATAAGAGGTTGTGTAGCCGGACTGTCCGCTCCTGTGATGTACGTGTGCGTGCGGCCGGGACGGTTACGGCGGTCTGTATGCCAGAATTCTGTGTATAAAAGTTGCACGTTTTTGCGCAAGTAAAATGTTAGAGTTCTCAGCCAACTGAAGATGATGAGGAACACGAAGCCTTCGAGAGACTCAGGTCTCATCATCAGTCACAGTATAGCTCAATATCGGAAGAGTCACATATTACAACCGGCTGATGAAGAGACGCGGGGAGTCCTGAAACTTGTCATCTGTCATCATCTGCTCTGCCATTAAAAGAGATCAACAAGTCCGGAATCTCAATGTTTATCTTTTCTGTCTACTGGCTGACAAGGTAAGCAGATATTCTCTTCCATTAGAGCGGCTTCGGATGGACGTATTTACCTGCACAAGATATATGCGCACAATATGCAGAAAATAGAACCCATTTATGGCAAAGGGTTTGTTCACATTAACACATTCTTTGTGTGCACAGAAAAAATAGAACATGCTTTATTTTCCTGCATATTTGCGCACCAAAGAGCCCCATAAAAGTATATGGGGGATGTAATTGTGCGCAATACGTATTGTGATGCACAATTCGCTGCGCAATTTTGTGAAAAACACACACCTAGACCTCGTGAAGATAAATAGCCTTTGAAATCAGGGGTGGTGGGGGGGTTGTTTCGCATGCATATGAGCAGTGTGTTTTCACTTTAAGGGCTCAGTCACAGGAGCGCATCCAGGCGCCGATGCGCCCGTGTTACTGCACGAAGAAGATGGCCGCACTGCAGGTTCGGACGACTCTCCGCACCGCCGGAAGAAAGAACACATGACCGGCAATGGAGCCGGTCATGTGTTCTTTCTTCTGGCGGTGCGAAGAGTCGTCCGCACCTGCAGTGCAGCCGTCTTATCCTGCAGTAACACAGGTGCATCGGCGCCTGGATGCGCCCGTGTGACTGAGCCCTTAAGGTCAAAACTGACTGAGCCCTCAGTGCTTAAACAGATGAAAGTTTTTGCGCAAGTGAAACTCATGCCCACAAAATGTGCCGATTTGTGACAGGTTTGTTGTCATTCAGCCTTTGGCAGGTTTAAAAAAAGCAAGGCGAAGGGTGTGGCGCTGCGGACGGCGCAGGAAAAAGAAGGCAGACGGCCCTTATCAGGCTTAAAATATCCATTCTACTCCACAGAAAGGGAGTAACGTGTGCGCGGGTAAACTGGCACTGCGAGCGCAAAAATGACATTACTATGCGCAGATACGTGCGTACCAGCCTGAGTATTGGCATCTCCAAACCTTGTGCAAATACACTCCGATGTGGCGAGCATATTGGGGCATACGTACGTTTGTTGAAGCCCTAAGGCCCCCTTCACATCAGCGTATGCGTATTTGTGCTTGCATTCTTGTGGAATTACCTGTTTTTGCGCGCACATTGGCATATTATACTGTACATGTTATTCGGCCCCCTCTGTGGTGCAGCCATCACTCTCTGCAACTCATGTGCCGTCCAATCAGATATCTCATCCGTAGACACGTTGCAAACAAGACACGAAATCTACTTCTTCAGTTTGCCATTCGAGGGCACCTAAACCCTCGTTCTCTACATGGGACGCTATAACTGATCGCGTTACTCCTGGACTCTGCCTAAAGTCCCTCCTGAGAAGTATATTACAAATGCTCTTTGTCACTATTGTCCAATAAGCACAAGAGGAGTCAATTATGTTATTAATCCAGAGATTGCTGCTGATCACTTTGGAGGAAACTGCCATCATGCCAATTGCGCCTCACTAACAATTGTGAGGGATCTGCTCACAGTTGGAGAAGCCTTAAAGGGGTATTCCCTTCTTAGATATTTTCATCTACCTATGGCTGCCTGCAGACGGGCGGGTCGGATCCAGCGGCGAATTTCTTACTGCGGGACCCGACCCAAGCGCCTGCAGAGAGCGGCGAGTACTCAACGGCGCATGCACAGGCTGGAGCCGGCGGCGGGTGAGTGACGTTTCTGTGCGGGGCTCTGTGAGAGCATGCTGCGATTTGTTTTCCGCGCGGCCAAATCGCGGCCGTCTGCATAGGATTGCATTTGTTAACGCAATCCTATGGCAGCTTTCAGCGGCGGAAATTCCGCGGGAAATCCTGTCGCAGAGTTTCCGCTCATGTGCAGGCGCCCTATGCCATCTTGGTAGTCTCCACAAGAAGAAACAGAACCCACCTCAAGAGCCTCTCACCCAGCCAACCAAAACCCTGCTCTGCATTAACCCCTTAATGACATGGCCTATTTTGAGCTTAAGGACCAAGCCTTATTTTTCAAATCTGACATCTGTCACTTTCTGTGCTAATAACTTTTGAATGCTTTTACTTATCAAGGTGATTCTGAGATTGTTTTTTCGTGACATATTGTACTTTATGTTAGTGTAAAAATTTCATCAATAAATTTTGTCCTTATTTGGAAAAAAAATCCAAATTTACTGAAAATTTGGAAAAATTCACAATTTTCAAACTTTGAATTGTTTTCTTTGTAAGATAGAAAGTCAAACACCACAACATAGTTATTAATTAACATTTCCCATAGGCCTACTTTACACAGCAATCATTTTTTAAGTGTTATTTTACTTTTTGCAGACTCCACAAAGTATATAAATTTAGCAGTAATTTTTCACATTTACTAGCAAATTTCAAAATCTAAATTTTTTAAGGACCAATGCAGTTCAGACATAGTTTTGCCGGGCCTGTATATCAGAATCCCCCATGAATTGCCCCATTTTAAAATCAGCACCCTTCAAAGTATTCAAAATGGCATTTAGAAAGTTTATTAACCCTTTAGATGTTTTACAGGAATTAAAGGAAAGTGCATCAAAAATTAGAACAGTTCCTTTTTTCTACTGATTTTCAATATAAAACCTTTTTTTTAATATAAAACAGTAGGAGTTAGCAAAGAAACAAAACTTGGAATGTATGACCCAGATTCCGCAGTTTTTAGAAATGCCCCATATGTGGACGTAGCCTGTTGTATGGGCACATGGTAGGTCTCAGAAGGAAAGGAGCGCTTCTTGTCTTTTTGAATGCAGATTTGGCAGGAATAATTTTCAGACCCCATGTGGTGTTTGCAGTGCCCCTGAGGTAGCAGTACATTTGAAACCCCCAATAACTGACCCCATTTTGGAAACTACACCCCTCAGGGAATTTATTAAGGGGTGTAGTGAGCGGTTTGAACCCACAGATGTTTGAGGAATTTTTTTTAACAGTTTGAGTTCAATACGAAAAAATCCAATTTTTCACATAATGTTTAGCTTTAGGCCCAGATTTTCATTTTTCACCAGTGGCAGAAGGAAAAACGTACCCCATGATGCGTTACCCAGTTGCTCTCGAACACGAAATTGCCCCATATGTGGACGTAGCCTGTTGTATGGGCACATGGCAGGACTCAGAAGGATAGGAGCGCTTCTTGGCTTTTTGAATGCAGATTTTGCTGGAATAATTTTCAGACCCCATGTAGTGTTTGCAGTGCCCCTGAGGTACCAGTGCATTTGAAACCCCCAACAACTGACCCCATTTTGGAAACTACACCCCTCAGGGAATTTTTTAAGGGGTGTAGTGAGCGGTTTGAACCCACAGGTATTTGAGGAATTTTTTTAACAGTTTGAGTTCAATACAAAAAATTCACATTTTTCCAATAATGTTCAGCTTTAGGCCCAGATTTATATTTTTTACCAGTGGCAGAAGGAAAAAACGTACCCCATGATGCGTTACCCAGTTGCTCTCGAACACGGAAATGCCCCATATGTGGACGTAGCCTGTTGTATGGGCACATGGCAGGACTCAGAAGGATAGGAGCGCTTCTTGGCTTTTTGAATGCAGATTTTGCTGGAATAATTTTCAGAGCCCATGTAGTGTTTGCAGTGCCCCTGAGGTACCAGTGCATTTGAAACCCCCAACAACTGACCCCATTTTGGAAACTACACCCCTCAGGGAATTTTTTAAGGGGTGTAGTGAGCGGTTTGAACCCACAGGTATTTGAGGAATTTTTTTTAACAATTTGAGTTGAGAACGAAAAATTCACATTTTTCCAATAATGTTCAGCTTTAGGCCCAGATTTTCATTTTTCACCAGGGGCAGAAGGAGAAAACATAGTCCATAATGCATTACCCAATTACTCTCGAGCACGGAAATGCCCCATATGTGGATGTAAACTGTTGTTTGGGCACATGGCAGGGCTCAGAAAGAAAGGAGCGCTTTTTTTGAATGCAGATTTTGCGGGAATAATTTTCAGACACCGTGTAGTGTTTGCAGTGCCCCTGAGGTACCAGTGCATTTGAGACCCCCAACAACTGACCCCATTTTGGAAACTACACCCCTCAGGGAATTTTTTAAGGGGTGTAGTGAGCGGTTTGAACCCACAGGTATTTGAGGAATTTGTTTTAACAATTTGAGTTGAGAACGAAAAATTCACATTTTTCCAATAATGCTCAGTTTAGGCCCAGATTTTTATTTTTTACCAGGGGCAGAAGGAGAAAACGTACTCCATGATGTTACCCAACAGGGAAATGCCCCATATGTGAATCGGAACTGTTTTTAGGGCGCAGGGCTCAGAAGGGAAGGACTTAGCATGTGGCTTTATGTACAAGCTGTGCGAAGTACATCAGGGTAAAACGTCAGGGCAATAAAAAAATTAAAATTTCAGGGACGTGTGGTAGATCTTAAAACACTCATTTATACAGAGGCCGGGTTGTGTGGGGCACGTTTCACACTGGTATCTGGTGTCTTTTCTTATCCCCTGTTTGTAGCACACTCTGCACCTCTTTTGGGGCCTTCCCTTCGTCGCAGTGGAGGGAATTTCACTGAGAAAATGCTGCCCTGGTACAATTCTTGTGGCCTCGCTTCCAGAAGTACTGGGCCTCTCCCCCACCTCCTGGTCCCCAAATATTAGTTCCTTGATAACTTCCTCTTGAAATTCAAGGAATGTCCCCCTGTGGCCTGCACCTCGGAACAGCACGTAGGCATTATACAGTGCCATCTGTACGAGGTGCACGGCCAGTTTTTTGTACCACACCCGTGTTTTCCGCATGGCTCTATAGGGCTCCAGTACCTGGTCTGATAGATCGACCCCTCCCATGTACTTATTATAGTCGAGGACGCAGTCTGGTTTGGGGGTCTCTGCACTGGTACCTCGTACTGGGCAGGGGGTACTGCTGTGGCCGTGTATTGTCGTCAACATAAGGACATCCCTCTTGTCCTTATATTTAACGCACAATACATTGTCGCTGCATTGGGCCCGGCTCTCACCCCTTCTGAGCAGTTGCCCAAGCAGCGTCTTAGGGAGGCTTTTTTGATTTTTCCGAACAGTGCCACATGCCACTGTTCCTCTGGAAGCGAGGCACTGAAACAGGGGGACACTGGTATAAAAATTATCCAGGTACAGATGGTAACCCTGGTCTAATAGTGGGTGCACCAGTTCCCACACTATTTTCCCTGTTACTCCCAGCACGGGGGGGCATTCTGGGGGCTCCATTTTAGTGTCCTTCCCCTCGTAAATACGGAACTTGTGGGTGTACCCTGATGTACTTTCGCACAGCTTGTACAACTTCACACCATACCGTGCCCGCTTACTGGGCAGGTACTGGCGGAATTTTAGCCTCCCCTTGAAGTGTACCAGGGACTCGTCTACTGCAATGTTTATCTGTGGGGCATACGCCTGGGCAAACTTGGCGTTAAAATGGTCTATTACGGGCCTGATCTTATACAACCGATCGTAATTGGGGTGATCGCTGGGGGGGCACAGCTGGTTGTCATTGTAGTGCAGAAATTTTAAAATACACTCAAAGCGCGTCCTCGACATCACCATGCGGAACATTGGGGTGTGGTACAAAATATCGGTAGTCCAGTACGCCCTGATTGTTGGCTTCTTTATTAGCCCCATAGTTAGTATAAGCCCCCAAAATTTTTGTATCTCTGGTGCATCCACTGGGGTCCACTTATCGGGTCTGGCATAGCTGGAGGTGGGATTTTGTTGAATAAAATTCTGGGCGTACAAATTAGTCTGGGTAACAATATGGGCAATGAACTCTTCTGAAAAAAAAAACTTGAAGAAGTCCTTCCCTCTGAGCCCTTCCGGATCAAATTGAATCCCTGGGTTCCCAATAAAATCAGGGATCTGGGGTCTGTAATCTTCCGGGGTACTCCAGTGAGCATCTGATGCATTGGGGTCAGTGGCGGTCCTTGGACGCCTTCTCGGGGGTGCAGGGAGCTCAGACTCGCTGGATGAGGATGAGGATGAGGAGTCGGAGAATGCCAAAAAAGTGGGGTCGTCATCACCACTACCTGAGTCCGAGTCTGATGCAATGATTGCATACAGTTCCTCTGAAGTGTACCTCCTGCGGGCCATATTTATATAAAATGGGGCACACGGGGAAAAAGTTTTATTAGATGGGACACTGCGGGATGGGGTGACCACGGGACGGGGGTCGGAAAGAACGCGGAAACTTATGTGGTGTATTCACGTGTTTTTTTTTTTTCTTTTTTTTTTTTTTTTACACAGACGAATACACTGACACAACACGGACTAACGACACACTACACACTAGACGGACTAACGACACGCTACACTAACTAATGACGGGTGACGGGACAGGTAACGAAATGGAAACAACAGGAACTTTTTTTGTTTTTTTGGTTTTTTTTTTACACAGACGAATACACTGACAGTACACGGACTAACGACACACTACACACTAGACGGACTAACTAAACGCTACACTAACTAATAACGGGTGACGGGACAGGTAACAAAATGGGAACAACAGGAACTTTTTTTTTTTTTTTTTTTTTTTTTTACACAGACGAATACACTGACAGTACACGGACTAATGACACGCTACACACTAGACGGACTAACTAAACGCTACACTAACTAATAACGGGTGACGGGACAGGTAACAAAATGGGAACAACAGGAACTTTTTTTTTTTTTTTTTTTTTACACCAAGGGATACACTGACTACACGCTGCGCTACACTACACTGCTGATCGCACGCTACAGCTCACTCACTACACTTCTGATCACACACTACAGATCCCTCACTCACTACACTACACTGCACTTCTGATCACTCACTCCACTCTGCTACACTACACTGCCTGATCAATCACTCACTACACTCACTACACTACACTGCCTGATCAATCACTCACTACACTCACTACACTGCACCACACTGATCACTAACACTCACTCCACTACACCACACTGATGACTAACTCCTCTCCACTACACTGATCACTAACTCCACTCTGCTACACTACACTCCACTACACTACACTCCACTACACTGCACTACACTACACTACACTACACTCACTCCCTGCCTAATCTACACTCTAATCGCTCGTTTTTATGGCACACAATACGGTGGTTGCTCTTTCTACAAGCACCGGAAACACATTGCGGTGCTTGCAGACAGAGCTCCTATTCTAAACAGCGCGAACACCGCTGCCGCTCTGTGATTGGTCAGGGAGTTTTTCCCTGACCAATCACAGCGATCGTGGGTGAGGGACCGCTCTGATTGGTCCCCAGCCCGGATGCCTCACTTGTCTGCCGACGATATCAGCCAGGATCGCTGCTGTGTCGCCGCGATTGTCACCGCGGCGACACTTTAATGACATGACGTACCAGGTACGTCATGTTGCGGGAAGTATCCCGCTACCATGACGTACCAGGTACGTCCAGGAGCGGGAAGGGGTTAATGAGGGGCAAGAACCCCTAAAAGGCTGTCTGCAGATGGGCGTTTCTTCCATATGGAGAAGATTCTGGTTTGGCTTACATCTTTAGTCATGTTGTAAGTTCTCATAAAAGGTCAGAAAATCGCCCGCCTGATCTGATGCATTGTAGAGTATATTGGCCGGCCGTAAAAAAAGGAGTCCGATATATGCTCATGTGAATAAAGCCTTAATGTGTGTGGGATTTATGTGAGCTATGTCTCAGTGACAGATTTGCAGAATGGGTGAAGCCATTGTTGGATTGAGATACCCAGGACCCACCAGTAACATTCATTCTGGGGGCTCACTGTACCTGAATACCTGATCCCTGTTCACAGATTCCTTGCTGCTGCATTCTTCATATACTTCAATTAAAAGGTGATTGCATTTGCCACCCTGTATCTGCTGAAGTATACAGAGGATGCAGCAAGCAAGAATTGGTAGACTCCTAATTATGCAATATGTGCAGATCCTGTGCATGGGGTCGGGGTTGGGGACCCATCCCGGCTCAGAGTCCACCAGGGGATTGACCTGTGACTGTACAATGTAAAGCAGTGTGAGCAAAGGCGTAACTTGAAGATTCTGGGCCCCGATGCTTTCTCCATAGTATTGGGCTCCCTATATGAAGCGGAGAGGCCTTATGGGCCCCCTAAGGCTCCTGGGCCCGGGTGCAACCATATCCCCTGCATCCCCTATAGTTACACCGCTGTGTGAGAGTGTACTCTGTTAGTTTAGATTGCACCCCTGTGATGGCATTGAAGGGAGAGGGATCCACATGTACTTCTTGCTCTGTCCTTCCTTGATGCTAACCTTTAGCATATAAATTGCTAATAACTAGTTACCTGCAGTCATCTTATTAAGTGCCGCCTGTCCTGATAGCGAGTGAGCCACGGCCTGTCTTATGCAGCTGTAGAAGAGTACAGAATTGCCCAGTTGTAATGTCTATATATCTTTAATCAGGAAGTACATCTAGAACAGTAGCCATCCATTCAGAATACATTACCTGTAGGAAATTATCGGAGAAATAGTCCATTACAGATGTTCTAATACTAGCGTTCTCGGAGTTGTAATCTCGCTGACAGATTACCGGCGGACGGATGACTGTCTAGCCAAAAATAAACATCAAGCATGAATCATCTCAATGAAAAATCCCCGCTGTTTAGGTCTTCTGGATGAGCTATAAAGAACAAATGTGCGCCCACTTGGAATGGATTTGTAAACACCACTTTCAGCATTTGGAATTTAAGCCGGTGCCATTAACCCCTTAAAGATGTGCTGTATTTTGGGCGTTCAGGACCGAGACAGCGTTTTTCCCTATTTTTCATTCCTGCATTGTAATCGTAGCTGTAGGTTTTTTTTAATAATTAATTGATTGTCTTTTATACATTTTTTAGGTGGGGGAACAATTACAGCGACACGATATATATGGCTTCATTAAATGCTTAAATGTAACTAGAAAAACTTTCATGAAAAAACACTTTCCCACGAGCGTATATCGGTCCAACGGCCGGCTGATATACGCTGTGATCTGATGCATCTCGAAATAGTGAGCATATAACCGCTTACGCTCGTGTGAGGTCGCCCTCAGACCGGTGGGTTTTGGTGTGGAATTTTACAGTTGCAGATTTGGCTGCGTCCTGCAGACTAACTCAATGTAAAAGGTCCCTAAGGGCTCCTTCACATGACCGTGTGTGCGCAGTGCGCTGTACGCAGAGAATAGCACCCAATCCATCCACTGTGTATTGCACGTGCAGATTTTGCATACACGAAAACTGACGCTGGCCTACGGCTAACTTCACACAGTCGAGTGCGATATGGGGCCGTGAAGCACCATTGCCCATGCTACCGCGCTGTGAATGAGGTTGATTAAATAGATTTGCGCGCTTATTGGCGCACAGTACCGTACTTTTTGCACACTCAGGCCCTGTTTTTTGCCTAATGAGGTCCAGATATGTTCCTTTTTTCCCCACAAAATTGCGCACCTCCCAGAGACTTGTTTGGGGACCCTTGGTGCGAATGCAGGTCCTGCATACACAAAAATGGAAAACGTGTACAAACCCATTGATATCGGTGGCTTCTACTCTCTGTGTACTGCTTGCACAAGTTTTGCACCTACAAATATGCCCATGTGAAGCCGGTGTCACACGGACATAAGTGCACTTATTGCACACATTTGCGCAATGATTGTTGCATGTTCGTGCACACGTGTGTGTTTCAGCCATCTGTTCACACGCAAAATTTGCACGAGTAGAACCCATTGATTTGGGTTGTGATTTGTGCGCACAAAAAGTCCAGTAAGGCCCCGTGACACAAGTGCATTTTCTCGCACCTGAGCGCTGCGTATTTGCAGAATGAGCATCAGCAAAACATGCAAGGATGCCCGATTAAAGTGACTAATTAGTCTAATGTATTCTTTTTCCTGTACAGTTATGCAGTGTTTCCCGCGTCCCCTAGTATATTGCGCGCACAATCTCACATCCCCATTGACTTCTGTGTGAACTTTTCTGGCGCAAATGTGCAGGAAAATAGAGCATGCTGGGAGAGGGGGGTAACTGAAAAATGCAGGAAAAATACGCAGTGTGAACCAACCCATTGGAATAACTGTGTTCTATTCACCGTGTTTTGCGCGTGCAGATTTTGAGTGCGCAGAAATGCCCGTGTGCCGCCGGCGTAAGCAGGATGGCTTCTTTCAGTGCATACACTGCTTAGCTTTAATTTCCCCAATCCGTTCGGTGTGATCCCTGCAGTTAACATTCATGCCAGCTGATAATTTACTGCATTTCAATAAATTAAGGGACATTCCGAATCCTGTTTATTTTTTAATTTGTGGAATGTGTCGTTCGCCGCCGCAAATTAGTCTCTCATTTGTCAGCGTCTTGCAGAGCAAAAGATGTGGTTTTCCCATCCGTCTTGCTCACACTGTGTAATGCCAGCAACCACGCTGCTCTGACACCGAAAATATATTCAAGCCTCCCGTCAGCCTGCGAGATTCCAGCGGCGCCGATGATTTTATTAGTTATTTAGTAACAGTTTATTTGATAAGACATATGTGCGGTTCTCTACCTAACGCCGTCACCAGCCCCAGAGTCACTCAGCGCAGCAACGGCTCACAAGCTCTAATGAAGTTTCGCAAAAGTAAGAAGGAACCTGCGGGGAAGAAATGAGACAAATATGGAGCATATGCTTCATGTTACACAACTTTGGAGCTCGGTTTAGCCAATGATTACGCCAAAAAATTTCTACTGTCGGGAGATTTTTGGGGTAGAAGAGAATTTTTAGATAGCCTGCGTTATGTATACAAGGTTTCCCTGCAGCCAGCAGAGGACTATGTAACAAATGGTGCCACGGAATATACAGCAAATAACTCGTCAGGGCGGCCTCACAAGAGCGCATTTGCAGCCGCAAAGTCTGCTCCCGCAATGTGCAGCAAATAGAACCCATTGACTTCAATGGGTTCCTTCACATGTATGCGCTGATTTGGGCTCAATAGCGCATGATTGTGCGCCACGCGATAGTGAGTGTATATGCGCTTACGCTCATGTGCTATACTTACCTCCCCCACCGCTTCCCTGGTGGGACTGCTGGAAGATGCTACCCAATGCATTTGGCGGCGCTGCTAAGTAGTCCACCCGGTTTAAGTTTATATTGGGCGGACTACTTTGCAGCGCTGCTTTCAGTGCTCACACCAGGGAAACGACAGGGAAGGTACAGGGGCTGGTCAAAAATAGGGAAACACTGTGCAAAATACATGCCTTAAAACCTACGTGTCTTTTTGAAATATGATTTATAATCCCATGTAACTTAAGTGGAGGTAATATAAGGGTGCATTCACATGAACGTATATCGGCTCAGTTTTCACGCCGAGCCGATATACGTTGTCTCTTTTTGCAGGGGGAGGGGGGGAAGGATGGAAGAGCCAGAAGCAGGAACTGAACTCCCGCCCCCTCTCTGCCTCCTCTCCGCCCCTCTGCACTATTTGCAATGAGAGGAGGCGGGGCGGGGCAGGGCTAAGGTCAGATAATTAGCCTCGCCCCTGTCCCACCTCAGTACCTGCTCCTGGCTCTTCCATCCTCCCCCCTGCACACGAGGACAGCGTATATCGGCTCGGCGTGAAAACCGAGCTGATATACGTTCGTGTGAATGCACCCTAACACAGATGCTGCCTAGTAGAAGTGATCATCTCCCTGAGCAACGAGGTTCCATTGGTCAGGAGTTTGAGCCATTCAGCTGCTGTTACCAGCTGGCTCCCCAAGCACCCAGAGCAGGGCAAGAGGTGAAGTAAACACAAATTTGGTTGAAAAGCCAAGCTTAGTGCTAATGGTTAAAATGCCATGTATTTTGCACAGTGTTTCCATATTTTTGTCCACCCCCTATAAGTATAACACTTCTGGGGGTTACCTACTTTCAGTCCATAGGCTTAGCTCATTGGACTAAAAGTAGGTGACAGTCCCTTTAAGGGAAGGTCATGGAGAACACATACATAAAGGTTCCACATTGATGGCACACACAGATACACGGGGCTTTGTTCTTTACTCCTTACAATTATCACAAGACACCCACACAGCCCGAAACAATAAGAGCTGAAAAATAGAAGTTGTTGAAAGAATGGCAGAGCTTTGCTAAGTACAATGAGGGAATGTGCGCCGCGAGAAAAAAATCAAGAAGAATTGTTTGTTCTCCTATTTATATGATCAGAAACGGAACTGAATGATGAAAATGTTTCATTATCACCAGAAAGGAAAGCTGTTCGCGAGGATCCTGGATGCTTAATGCCGATTACTGATATTGTTCCATCCATTAAGACTTCTATTTACACCTACCGTGTGGATGAGCACCGCCCGCCCGCGCCGGAGGTCGCGCACATCTCAGATATGAGCAATATCCATTATTGTCCCGTCATTTGTCACAAAGCCCTTATTGTTCTGTTCGGCCGTCGCAGCCTAATCACTACCTGGAAATACATTACGGTATGGAGCGCAGAGCGGCTGTATGTGACGCGGTGGTGATGAACTCTAATCTCATCTAGTGATAATTACTGTGTCTAAGGCGGCTTCACACGAGCGTATGCGCAAAAACAGCGTATTTGCGCATGAACTAGCTTTGAAGAGATACCTGATCTGCGTGCTGCACGCGTCTGTGCATAGTGCTGTACTTTTTGCGCATGCAAGGCCAGTTGACATGCGCCCTTAAGGCTGGATTCACACGAACGTATATCGGCTCGGTTTTCACGCTGAGCCGATATACGTCGTCCTCATCTGCAGGGGGGGAGGATGGAAAAGCCAGGAGCAGGAGCTGAGCTCCCGCCCCCTCCCTGCCTCCTCTCCGCCCCTCTGCATTATTTGCAATAGGGAGAGGCTGGATGGGGGTGGGGCTAATTCTCAGAATTTAGCCCCGCCTCCTTTCATTGCAAATAGTGCAGAGGGGCGGAGAGGAAGCAGAGAGGGGGCGGGAGCTCAGTTCCTGCTCCTGGCTCTTCCATCCTCCCCCCCCCCCCTGCAGATGAGGACGACGTATATTGGCTCAGCGTGAAAACCGAGCCGATATACGGTCGTGTGAATCCAGCCGTATGTGGATTTCAAGGCTATTTGAAGCCTAATAAGCTCCAGATGTCTTCCTTTCTGTATTTTGCGCAGTGTCACACCCTTTTTCCTTGCGTATTTTCGTGCTGCCCATAGACTTCTATGGGACTTCCGATTCCGAAAGGCAGATTCCGATGAGCGTAGTTCTCTCCCCTTATGCGGCCGTATAAAAGGCCAAACTAAACCGCTGATACCAATGGATTTCAATGGTTTCGTTTTCACTTCCGGAATTCTCGCCTGTTAATTGTACGGACCTGCCCTACCTTTCCCGCATGTAAGGAATATATCGTGCAGATCAGGCGGCACCCGTCCTCCCGCCTCTTTTTTCAAACTCCTGCGTTCTGGCACGGAGTTTAAAAAGCCGGCTAAGAGGAAGGAATTCCCATTGTTCAGGCGCAACTGCACTCTGTGCCGCCAGGCGTAATTGCGCCCACGCTCAGGGGAATAAGCCCTAAGGCTGTATTTACTCCGGAGAGCATTATATCAGTCTGAAAAACTTGGGCCGATATCGCGCTTGTAAGCAAGCAATTTCGCATGAAAGTGCAATGTGTTTTGCGCGACAATCGCATCTCATCACACAGCTGAACATACGATTTTCATATGCGCATGTGTGAATGGCCCCATTGACTTTCATGTGCTGTCCCTAAGCAGTCAGTTACAAACACAGACCGCAAAAGGACTGAAAACACGCCGACGTGCAAAATTCCTTGGGGCTTATTCACACGAGTGTATTTGTTTGAGCAATTTTTGTGTGCGCAAAAGGTAGCTAATAGAGCTTATTGATTATAATGGGTTCAGTCTCATGGTTATTTTTTGCGCACGCATTTCACTTGTGTGATAATTACACGACATGCTCTATTTTGTGCGCATTTGCGCACCAAGGCCCCATAGGAGTCTATAGGGCTGGGCAAATGCACTCAACTGCGCAAAATTACAGGGAAATTGACAACACTGGGGACTAATTAGGCTGCACAGCCTGCTCATTCTCGACTCGGGTGTGTCCCACACCGATGCTAACGGGTCCACAGCGCAGAAAGTACAGTAAAAGGTGCCGATAATCACATGATAGTGCTCCCTTCACAGTGTATGTACGTCACGGTACCGCGAGCATATCTACACCTGAGGGCGCGGTCACACGAGCATAGGCGTATTTACGTTCGCACGTGCGCAGCGTTTAATCGCCGGAAAGAACGTTTTTCGGCGATCATGACCAGAGCTAGAAAGCATATTATCGTTTGTTCCTACTTTGCAAACTATCTTTTCGGCCATCGAATATGCGTTGGCGCGTATTTCGGTCGCATATGTTCCGTTTTTTTCGGGTTGCCGTTTTTACGCGCGGTAAAATCGCCCGTGTGAACGAATACATTGGAAACCAACGCCTCAGATGGTCACGTTTATACGATTGGGCGCATAAACGCACCGTTTATGCGCTCGTGTGAACGCACCCTGAGCTTGTTGGAAGAAGCCCTTGGTGGTGCTCTAGTAATAGTGTGCTTAGGCCCAGGGTAATGTCCCATACAGAGCTAACGCTTATGATGTAAGTGGTAGCTCCTTGTTTATTGTTAATGGCTGCATGCTTTACCTAAAACCATGAACAGTCACTTAAATCCTTACTAAACTGCACTGAGCAGGAGCTTTTGGGACCATTCACATGTGAAATAATATCTCTGCAGAACCCAACCAAATCCGGATTTATATAGGAGTTAATGGAGTCACAGATGTATCTTGAAGCTGCTGGGCCTCAATACAAAATCTGTAACAGTGCCCTTTACCTGCTGTATGCCATTTATAATGGTGACTTGCAATGCACGCCCTGGAAGCTATATCTCTGGATGGAGTATGGCCTCTTCTCTAAGAGACAGTGGCGTGATTGACGAGATGGATTCAGATCCTTATCTGTGTGTATTATCTAGGTCTCTAGCAGTTCCATAAATGCCCTTCATTTTAATGATGAGATGACTCTGCAAACTATGTCTAGTCTACACAGTAAAGCTGAAAAGGGATTAGCACAAAACAGGAAGTGTCAGCCTACTGTGCGTGTTCTATTGAATACTGAAAGATTAAAGTTATCTTTGCATAGGCCAATAGTCGCCTGAATAATCGTGAGGAGTTGCTCTGTTGTCGCTTGTCATTCTGTTTGAGCTCACAAACAAGAGTCACACAATCTATGAACAACTCCTGTTCACTATGAATGGAGGCGGGCCGCTCCGCCTCCATTATCTGATAATCTATTGTTCCTGTCTAAAAGCACAGGAGCGATAGTCACTGGGAAGGCTGTCGGGCGCTTATATGCCCAATAGTCCTCCTGTGTAAACGTACCATTATTTATATTTATATAGAGCACATAAAAAATAAAAATAAAACACAACGATAAACTTTGTCATTTTTATGCTATATTGCTTTGCAATGGACAAAAAAAGCAAATACTGGACACCGGAAAAAGTATGTATGGAAGAGTCTAAGTTTGTTGTACAGTATTTGGATCAGAGAGAAGAAAATAAGCGAGATGCTGCTTGATGCCTTCTCTCAGAGCTGCTGTGGTACTGGAAGAATGGCTGACTTACACAGAGTACAAAGGAGTAATTTGTTAAGGCACTTGCCCCAGTTTTGTGGATAAAAATGTTGTACATTTGGGAGTTTGTCACTTTACCACCACATCACAAGGTGGGTGGGGCTTAGTGGGAGGGCGTATGGCCACCTGTGCCTCAACATATATTTTATGCCAGTTTCTAGCATTGGCATAAATTATAGAAAAATACTGTATATACTCGAGTATAAGCCGAGTCAACAAGTTTTACCACAAAAACTGGTAAAACTTATTGACTGGAGTATAAGCTGAGCTATACTTGAGTGTATGCTGGGTAAAAAAAACCTCCATATTCACCTCCCAGCCGGCGTCTGTATCCCCGGCGGCGGTGCGGCAAGCTGCTAGACACATCCCTGCTGTCCTCTCTGCTCAGCTCTGTCGTTCCCCACTGTCAGCAATGTGATAGGCTGTGAATGATCGAACGCCGGCTGTGATTGGCCGGCAATCAATCCAATCACAGCGCTTCCTTTCATAGCACTGATGGCAGGGGATTTGAAAGCCGAGCAGAGAGGACAGCAGGGAGGATTCTAGCAGCTTACCGCACCCCTGCCGAGGACACAGACGCTGGCTGGGAGAAGAGTATGAAGTTTTCTTTTTTAACCCTTCCCTTACTCAAGTATAAGCCGAGGGGGCTTTTTCAGCACAAAAAAATGTGCTGAAAAACCTGGCTTATACTCGAGTATATACAGTAATAGAAATTTCCTTCAGCTTGTAAAAGCAAAGACATTAAATAAAGTTTTAATTTTGATTACAAACTTTTGTATTCCAGTTTATTTCCTCCCAAATCTACACATTGATCCATTCTAACGCTCCATTAGTAACCTCTAAATGTATTAGTGACAAACATAGACCTTGTACCATCTGAAGCATTGGTACAGGTACTTACGACAAACCACTTCATAGGTTTAGGGTTGCTGTAACATCTCAGCTTAGTGTCCTTCCTACTAAGTGTGTATCTTGGTTACCTTTATTGTAATAACATAAAGCCATTGTAAGCTGCACAAGACTCCTATTAATGCCTTACTATACTACTAATAGGAATAACAGCTTATCAGCCTATTATAGCATAATTAGGGCTCTCAGTGTTAATGGTGTATAACCCAAATACATATAATTAGCACCTTATGTATGTAGAATATGGAAACTGTTAGAGCAACGTAAAATAAGACCTAATCCACTCGTATTGTTTGGACTCCTGCCTGCGAACGGAAATGAAAGTAACATGCACAGATGTGATTGATAGTGCTGTATGTATTAACGCTACAAGGCTGACTATGCTAATTAGAATAACGCGTCCTGATATCAGGGGGTTTATATGTTGGCAGAATGAAGGAGAACTTATGGAGTGGTCTTAACTTAGTTACTAGTCCAGAAAAGTAAAGGCCCCTTTTACATGGGATGATTTAAAGGACACTATTGACAATGTAGCAAGTCGATCAGCACTTGTTCTGCTATTCAGGTATTCACACACGGCACAAAATCACTGGTGTGGGGATAAATGGTCATTAGTATGATCGCTTGTTTCCACTGGCGGGATGTCTATGGGTGGCACTAAAGGAGGGGACGGCCGTTACTGGGGAGCCTGCAACCAATTACAGGCTGCAGATTATATATGTTAATTTGCTTTGCAGTTGTATGCAGCACGGTTTAGGTATGGGTACCGGTACAGGTGTGTGTGGGGTGGGGGGGGGAGGTGAAGTTTTGCACCTGGACCCCCCCCCCCCCAACATCTTTAATTACGCCCCTGCTTGTTCTGATACTGATTGCTTTCAATAGTGGCAGATCTCTTCTGCCCGCATGAAAGAACTAATCAGCCGATGAATGAGTGTTTTCTCATTTGTCAAATGCTAGGGACATATTTACAAGGATGAATGGTCGTGCAAACTACTATGAATGATCGTGCCCAATCATCAACTCGATAAATTTATGGCGATTGATCCTGGACTTTAATCCTCGCTAATAGTAAAAATATGGCGCTGGAATAAGTTCCTGCTCCTGCGATCTAGTTGTCATTACAACTAATTAGGATTAGTTGTATTTACAAAAATGTATCATGGTAGGTGGTTTCACATGTGTGTTAGAACCTTTGGCTAAAAGCCGGGCAACTGAGCGGAAAGCAAACAGACCTCATTATAGTCAATGGGGTCAGTTCAGCGCTGTTCGATCCATCCTAAGGCGGAGCCGTTTGGCCATTGGGGTTTCCCTTTCCTGCTCTCTGAATGGTGCAGGAAAGTGGAACCCCGGGTGCAGGTGTGAAACCACCCTTATTTACATATCATGTTGCAATGTGGAAAAGAGCCAGCATAACCTCTATGGAGACCTTGAGGGAGGGAGGGATTCCAATGCATCAGATCAAATGGCCGTATTCTTGTAATGTAAAAGCGCCCACCTGGCCAATATAGCGCCAGGCGTTTTTACGTCGGGCCCAAAAGATAGTCCTGGAACTATCTTTTGGTCTGGAATACGTCGGCCACTGCATGGGCTTGCATAGGAGGTGGGAGGCCGATGTATTCCCTCTGCTCCCCTCCCCGCTTGCTCTTTGCAATGGGAAGGGGCAGGGGTGGAGCTCCCATTGCTGGCTGTGGACAAGGGGGTGGGTGGTGGGTGGGTAGAGCTCTGCCCCCTCCCCACAGCCAGCAATGGGAGGTGGCGGGACGGGGTGGCGCTTAGCTTCACCCAGTCCCGCCCCCTCTCATTGCAAAGAGCGAGCAGGGAGGAGAGCGGAGGTGAGCCTGCAAGGGGGAGGGAGGGGAAAGAGGCAACGGCATGATAGCCTCGGTGTATACGCGCCGGGTCCAATGCTGCGTTAACGGGTGCACAAACGTCAGATTTGTGCACCCAATCAGGAGCTTTAACGCCACATACGGTATCGTATATCGGATGGTATCGTAAACAGGGGGGTTGATATACGCTTGTGGGAAAGAAGCTTTAGGTGACAAAAGTTAGCACCAAAATTCATGTCTTTTTTCGTTGTTTCTATGGGTCTCCTGATCGTCTAATTACTCTTTTGGTAATATGACCTAAGATGGTACAAGTCAGTACAGTGTTTATTGAAAGTGGAGGCACACAGAAGTACATGAAAGATCCGTATAACCATCCGTAGGCAAGAGCCCTTAATCTGAAAGTGGTAGTTTGCAGTCTGTTGCTGAGGAGCAGCTGTCAGAAGTTCCCAGACTCTGAATCTTGGGGCAGTTTCAGACAAATGTGTTTTTCTCCCCTTATGAGTCCGTGATAATTGCAGATGCATAACTGAACAAGATGAAACCACTGACTTCAATGGATTTCCTATTTCTCCTGCATATACAGATACTCCCCGACTTGCGAACGGGTTCCATTCCGGGAGCCCGTTCGCAAGTCCGTTTTGTTCGCAAGTCGAACAAGTAGTAGTATGGAGCGGGATCGCGGGTGGATCCCGCTCCATACAACGTCGGGTGCCGGCTGTTCTTGCAGCGGACACCCGGCGGCAGCAGTTCCGACGAGCCGCGCCGCTTGTCG
The DNA here is from genome assembly GCF_035609145.1 of Eleutherodactylus coqui. Lineage (NCBI taxonomy): Eukaryota > Metazoa > Chordata > Amphibia > Anura > Eleutherodactylidae > Eleutherodactylus > Eleutherodactylus coqui. Next base: position 18,126,669 of record NC_089845.1, read on the forward strand.
GAACTGTTAACACTTTAAATACCGCTCTGACAGCGGTATTTAAAGTGTTAACAGTTCTGACGAGCGGCGCGGCTCGTCGGAACTGCTGCCGCCGGGTGCCCGCTGTAAGAAACAGCCTGCACCCGACGTTCAGGGGGCCCGTACAGCGTCCCATGATGAGATCGCGGGACGCTGTGCGGTTGCTAGGCAGCCGAGGACCTCCTGAAAGGCCCCAGGGCTGCCTATGCAGAGTGCCTATCAAGCGCACGGCTTGCTAGGCGCTCTGCATAGACAGCCCTAGGGCCTTTCAGAAGGCCCCCGGCTGCCTAGCAACCGCGATCTGACCGGACAGGCTTCTATCAGGCTTGATAGAAGCCTGTCCGATCCCTGCACAGTATGATGTAATGCCATAGCATTACATCATACTGTGCAGAACAGATAGTTCGTATCTAGCGAAATTCGCAAGTCGAATGTTCGCAAGTCGGGGACTATCTGTAGTAAATACTACATGCGGGAAAGATCGGGCAGCACTTGTCTTTCCACGGCGCAGAGTTTGAACGGCCGAAGAAAAACCTAGTTCAGGCGCAACTACGCTGTTTGGCATCGAGTATAGTTGCAGCTATGGCTGTCTGAACCGCCCTTAGCAGCAATGGGGTAGATGTCAGCTACAGTGAGCCTTCAAATTGTAAGATAATCTAAAGGCCCCCTAACACAAGTCGAAGATCTGGCACGAACCATTATATGATGTTGGCTCCTTGATCATCAGCCAGACTCAATATGCCCACAGTCATCTGACAAATGAGCGAACACTCATTTGTGTCCTGATTGAATACTTCATATGGACACAGAATTATCCTGCGCTTGGAGATGAAACCATTATTGTTCAAAAAATCATTCAAAAGAGCCATTCATTTTATACAGGCATAAAAATCAGCGTTGGCTCGTCTACGTATCGGTTGGTTTAGACGGCGCTCGTTCAGTCCTTCTCAGCCACTTATACAGGAATGATTTTGAACGATTCTTGTTTGAATGAGCCAACGATGTATCTCCCAGTCTAAACATGCTGTACGAGAGCGAACGAGCCAGCGGTGATGTCACTCGATCAAGAGAGACATTGGCTCATCTAAACGGACCTTTAATCACCAGCTACATAATTTCCATGTAAATAGGGGGATGTACGGGAATAACCGATCGCATTAACAATAGTTTGTCCAAAGGAATTTTAGCTGCACAAAAAAACAAGCACTCAATAAGATAAGACATCAGTGACTGAAATTCAGCAACTGAAATTCCCTGCTGCGCGAAAATATAGGTCCTGACCTAGCTTTAGTGCGCAAAACGCAGAAGACTCCATAGACTTCTATGAGAGACTATGCAAGCTGGCCGGCAAAGGGAGATAAAGGGATTCCCCAGTAGGGGAGATGAAGAGACTCCCCAGCAGCGTGGCTGGAGGGGTTCTCTAGCAGGGGAGATGGAGGGATTCCCCTGCTGATTGAGAATTCCTTGATCTCCCCGGCAGGGGAACCCGTTGAGCCGCACTGCTGGGGAATTTCTTCATCTTGCTTGCAGGGAAACCCCTCCAGCCACAGTGAGATAAAAGGGAGTCCTGAGAGGAAACCTGGGGAGATGAAGGGAATCCCTTCATCTCTCTCCCCAGCAGTGCATATTTTCAGTCCCTCTCGTTCAGTGTGGAACGATCACGACTGAAGCTCGGGACTTCAGCGCAGAAAAATCGTCTGTTCAGATGATTTTTCCGCAGCTAGAGTTGCGATTTTTTTTGCGCACCTTACAGCTGTGTGAATACCAAGCCCATGTGGGTGGCTTCACATGCGCATATGCCCAATTTTGCATGCCTCTGCGCAACATTTTTTTTTTAGGACAAGCTTGATTTGTTTGCATATCTGCGCATTGTACTGTACTTTTTTGCACATGAAGGCCCAGTTCATATGGGTATGCAATGCGCCCATGCCTTGATTTAAAAAGCTATTTAGCATAAATAGATCCAGATGTGTTCCCTTTTTTCGCGGAACTGTGAAACATATTGCGCATCTCCCATAGACACCCATGGGAACCTTTGTCACACAAACGCGCACAATATAGAGCAGGTCCTGTTCTATGGCACGTGCGAATACGGAAAATGTGTATGAACCCATTGATATTCTCTGCGTATTGCGCACGCACATTTTGCCCATATGAATGAGCCCTTAGTATAGAAAAAGTGTTATGCTCTTCCTGCTCTGCGTTTTCACATATGCTTAAACAATACCCAATAACAGTCTAACGGCCGTCCGGTTTGCGCTGTTTGTTGTAATGGATTGGGAAGTAATTGGCTTTGCGAGTTCGTGGATGTTTTAGATTAGCGAAGGAATCTATGCATTTAAATGAAGACTGTAGACAAAGCAGAAACGGAATCTTCCTTCAAAGGTGAAAATGGAATTTACTGTAAAACGTGACTGCTTTTTATGACCCTCAGCCATCAATGTCGGAGACTCAGGCTTTACAAGCGAGGAACAAGGAGAGCCACATTAAAAACATTAAAATAGCTTCCACTTTTTCAGCCCGGTAGTAGGCCGTTTTGGAGCCATAAGAATGCATTAACCAAACAAAGACTATTTTCAAAAGCCCGTGCAAAAATTCCCTGTGTCATTCTCTCTTTCAGCGACTCCACAATAACACGCGGTGTAGTCAGGGAACAGTCCTGCCTGACTTTTGTTCGCACTGTTTAATGAGCAATAGCAATCATTTATTATTACCATTCCATAAAGAAGCTTGTAAAATGTAGGGTCTTTTGTTTTGTTACAATTTTGACACAATTTACATCTTTTATACTAAGAAATATATTTTTTCCTCAGTATTACTTATTGTGAACGGCAGTTTACAAACTACAAATGAGGAAATCTGTAGCAATAACAGCAGATTTTTAGTTCTGCCATCAAAGTGCATCAGTGAAACAAGATCTTGTGTGGAACAATGGTACTTCTAGTTTTAATAGCTGTTGTGTGCAAAATATGAAGGGCTGCTCAGTACTATTCTTGCACAAAAAAGCATATAACTAGGTTTTGTCTGTTAATATTTGCCTTTTCTGTAATTTTGATGTTGGTGTGGGGACTCGCAAGTAGACGAGGACCCTTGACGCGGGGTGTGAGCTTCTGTATTTTGGCCAAAATATTAACTAATACCTCGTATTTATCAATAACATGCAGGGTGGCTTTGAATGCTGGGGGGTACATGCAGGGCACCCCGATTAAATGAAATATGGTGTCATTAATAGATTGTCAGCCTGCATGGTGCACTACATGTACTATGTGGCCTGACACCTTGTATATGCTTGCTATTTGTACAAGAATAGTACTAAGCAGCCCCCCTCCCCTCAATATAAGGAGGGTGTGTGAGTGTTCATCAGTACCTTGTACCTGTGAAATGCTCCTTCATATAGCAGTCTGGCTGTCTGCATGTTTGGGATAGGGTGTTTTTATCTGCCCTCTTGTATCAGTATATTGCGGCCACTTTTTGTGATTTTTTTTTTTTGTCTGCTCATATTTTCCTTTTCTGTGATCTCTCTTTATAAACTCCCCCCATTGAAGACGCCGTTATCTAGTTACACAATTGTCATTTCCATCTGCATAACAATTTGCACTTGTTTATGAAAGATTTTCAACTGAGTAAGAGCTTAAACAAATGGGGGTCTTTTTGTCCTGTTATGTGGCCACGGTAAACAGGACAAAACAAAACCATTCATTTCAATGGCTTCATTTATGCTAGTGGTATTCTCTCTCCTCAATACTACAAGCAAGAAACATATGGCAGAAGCTATCTTCCTGCACTTTTTTTTTTCAAACTTGAGTTTGAATGGTCCGAAAAAAACCCAAAAACCAGGTTCATGTGCAACTATGCTCCGTAGTAGCGCATACGCCCATGTTTTTAACCCTCAACAGTTCTTAACCATTACTGGATGAAACGAAAGTCTCCCCCAGAGGCCAAGCCAGGCCAAATATTGTGTTAGAACAATTGCAGAATTAACCCCTTAAGGACGGCGTGTTTTGGTCAAAAAGAGGTAACATTTTTTTGAGTGATTTTCAGGTAGAATTCAGGTGCAGAATTTTGATCCGGCAACAACTTTCATGTGGCTGTACTGTAAATATAGTCTTTCCACACTATTGTGCGGGATTGTGAGATTGCAGAGAGAAGAAGCCTACAAAGCTGCAGTGTTAGAGAAGTTGTCATCTCTCCTGACATATCTGTTTTAGTAAGTGATTATATTTCTCACAGTATAATAAATCTAGAGCACTTTCTGTTAGAACTCTGCATACTGCCGTTCCATGTTAATGTATTCCTAGTAGAAATGGAAGAATAACTTGACAGTCGTACTGACAGTATCAGACTTAATAGAGCTACACGGCTTTGACAAGGGGAATGGTAACACCCAGTTGACAATTTATGCATAAACACTTAGGAGAAATATCATGGAAATGTCCCAACAAAGGGGCACATTTATTACTGGTGTGGCTACAGAATTCTTGCATAAATAGCATTTTTTGGCACAAAATTACATTCCTTTGCACCAAAAAGGGCAGATATTAGGGCTCTCCACTTTACAAAGCAGTTTAGGGTCCGAGGTTTGCGTGGAGTGAGGCATGCAGAAACTTATAGGAATTGCAACTTTTTAAAAAGTCACAATTTTTGTTGCAATCTCACTCCAGTAGGTGGGTGGTGTACAGAGTGGCTTCACATTTCTAGACATATCTATAAAGATGTGCAAAATTTATCAGCATCATGCAACAGTTAATAAATTTGTAGCAGTTTAAACCAGAGGAAGCAAAAAATACATGTCAGAAAACTGGCATCATTATTTCCCCTGATGATATATTCCTCCCGAAGAATTCTAAAAAAGTACTCCAAAATTATGTAATGAGGAATACAATTATTTACTAAAACACGTCAGGAGAACTGACAAATCCTGTGTAAAGCATCACAATATTCTACATCTTATGAATGCTGTGCATATTCCCTCTTTATCAGCTACCAGGAGTACTTGTTCGGTTACACTTATGTTACTGTTTTTGTGTCATTTTTTTTTATAAAGCTTGTTATGAAAAATCTACTAAAAACAGATTTTTTTTAAGCTGCTTTTCTTCCGTAGTTTTGCATAACTACTGTATTTTGGCTGCTATGATTTTGTGATGTCCCAGAGAACATTTTTAGGCTGCAGGTATGTATGATATAGATGAGGTATCCCAGTGTGCAAGAAGGATAGAAGGATATTTTAATACTTGTTAGCGGGAAAAGACAATCCACCACAAAGATCAATGACATCAAATTCTAGTCAATACGGAATCTGTAGACAATAAATGCATATACTTCGTATACACTCAATGCCCAGCTTACTAGAAACACCCATCTAGTAGTGCGTTGGACCTCCGTTGGCCTTTAGAACTGCAGCAATTCATTGTGGTATAGATTCTATTAGCTATTGAAATCTTTCTGAAGAATATTGGACCTATAGGAAACTTCTTAGAGTTGCCTTAATGTAGATGAAGTACATGGTTCATAGACTCATCGAATGGTAGAGATGGAAGGGACCTCCAGGGTCATCAGGTCCAACCCCCTGCTCAGTGCAGGATTCACTAAGTCATCCCAGACAAATATTTGTCCAGCCTTTGTTTGAACACTTCCATTGAAGGAGAACTCACCACCTCCCGTGGTAACCTGTTCCACTCATTGATCCCCCTCACTGTCAGAAAGTTTTATCTAATATCTAGTTGTTCTATCTCATTCCAGAGATGCTCTATAGGATTAAGGTCATTCCATGTAAAAGTACCCTTACTTAAATTGAGCCAGTAAAAACTTATCTGCGGCCCCAAGAGGTTTGGCCCGACATACTGCCGAGTTGTGCAACACTCTGTATTCAACACATTTTCCTAGTAATTTAATTATTGTCTCCTTTACTTTGCATCCCATCTACATAGACAGATGTGTAGTTTAGTGCTGAGAATAAATCTAAATGTTTCCCATGACATCAAAGAGATGCAATAACTAAAACTCAGACGTTTAATAAAGGTATTTATGGCCGTGTTGTCTGAGCAGCTGGCGCACTGTATCACTATTAGATGGGCTTACATATTTTTAATAAGATCGCATGAAAAATACATATTGTGCAATAGTTTCCTCTGGGCCTTGCTAACCTCAGATGTGATGCAGTTCATAACTACATTAGTGTATCATGAAGGGGATCATGGGCCACAGTAATTTATGCACATTTATGGAGCATGAAAACTCGGTTATGAAAATTTGTTTCTAAGGGCTTCTTTAGATGGCGTATGCGCAATAACACTCGCGGCTACAGCGCAAAAGTGGCAAAATAGGTCCTGCCATATCTTTCTCACTCGTACTATTAATGAGTGAAAATACTGCTAGTGAGTACAACACCATTGAAATCAATGGCCGCATAATGGTTCAAAAAAACATTTCCATTGTGATTAAGTCCCAAAAAGGATAATCGCAATGACTGCAATGATTATAACTAGAGATGAGCGAGCGTACTCGTCCGAGCTTGATACTCGTTCAAGTATTAGGGTGTTCGAGATGCTCGTTACTCGAGACGAGTACCACACGATGTTCGAGTCACTTTCATTTTCTTCCCTGAGAAATTTGCGCGCTTTTCTGGCCAATAGAAAGACAGGGAAGGCATTACAACTTCCCCCTGCGACGTTCAAGCCCTATACCACCCCCCTGCAGTGAGTGGCTGGCGAGATTAGGTGTCACCCGAGTATTAAAATCTGCCCCTCCCGCGGCTCGCCACAGATTTGTTCTGACATAGTTCAGGGAAAGTGCTGTTGGTGCCGGAGCTGCTATAGGGAGAGTGTTAGGAGTGATTTTAGGCTTCAAGAACCCCAACGGTCCTTCTTAGGCCATAGAAATCGCAGATCGCACCTATGTGCGATCTGCGATTCCTGTTCTCTTCTCTATATGCGCTCAATGGGGCCGGCGGCAGCAGCATCGACCCCATTGAGAACATATAGAAGACAAATCATTCTTCTCTGCCACAGCTGTAACAGCTGTGGCAGAAAAGAACGATGTTTGCCCATTGAATTCAATGGAGCCGGCAATACAGCAGGTTCCACTGAAAGCAATGGGCTGCCGGCGTGCGCGGGATGAATTGTCGGGAAGGGCATAAATATATAAGCCCTTCCCTGCAATTCATCCAGAAATGTGTAAAAATAAAAATATATACCGTATATACTGGCGTCTAAGGCGACAGGGCGTATAAGACGACCCCCCAACTGTCACCTTATACGCCGGGAATACAGCGGAGCAAAGAATAAAAATCATTACTCACTTCCCCCAGCGTTCTGCGGTGCTGCTGCAGGCTGTCGCTCCCTCCTGGTCTCCGGCAGAGCATTGCTTTCTGGACGCAGGGCTTTAAATCCCCGCCTCCAGAAAACACACGTGCCTTCAGCCAATCACAGCCAATGACAATGATGTCATTGAATGGCTGTGATTGGCTGAAGGCACGTGTGTTTTCTGGAGGCGGGGATTTAAAGCCCTGCGTCCAGAAAGCAATGCTCTGCCGGGGTCCAGGAGGGAGCGACAGCCTGCAGCAGCACCGCAGAACGCCGGGGGAAGTGAGTAATGATTTTTATTCTTTGCTCCGCTGTATTCCCGGCGTATAAGGTGACAGTTGGGGGGTCGTCTTATACGCCCCGTCGCCTTATACGCCGGTATATACGGTATAAATTTTTATTTTTACACATTTCTGGATGAATTGCAGGGAAGGGCTTATATATTTAAGCCCTTCCCGACAATTCATCCCGCGCACGCCGGCAGCCCATTGCTTTCAGTGGAACCTGCTGTATTGCTGGCTCCATTGAATTCAATGGGCTAACATCGTTCTTCTCTGCCACAGCTGTTACAGCTATGGCAGAGGAGAACGATCTTTATGTTGACAGTGCGGGGGGGGGGGGGGGGGGCGCTCTTGCCGCTATTGTGGCTTAATAGTGGGACCTGGGAACTTCAGATGCAGCCCAACATGTAGCCCCTCGCCTGCCCTATCCGTTGCTCTGTCGTTCCCATCACTTTCTTGAATTGCCCCGATTTTCACAAATGAAAACCTTAGCGAGCATCGGCGATATACAAAAATGCTCGGGCCGCCCATTGACTTCAATGGGGTTCGTTACTCGAAACGAACCCTCGAGCATCGCGAAAATTTCGTCCCGAGTAATGAGCACCCGAGCATTTTGGTGCTCGCTAATCTCTAATTATAACCATAAGGCCACAAGTACACCGTCATATCGGAGGTCAATATTACATGGCTCCAGGGTGTTCTAGAATTCTATGGATCTGATTTTAAGGAAGTCAAAAATTGTGTCATGCTCCAATGGGTTCAAAGTTTATCTGTCCCCCACATGAGGAGCGCAGCATCACAGCACAGCAATTATGGGTACATAAGAAACAGGCCAGCCAGGTCAGAGAGTAGATGCCTCCCACAGGGCCCTTGGCTTCTACCCTCTGATGCACTTTAGTTTCCCTTCTATATACTTCTATATACAATATTGCATACAGCAATTTGTTTTCTCAAAAATGATCATGGCACAAATAGCACATGGATCTATAATAGAGGACATATGCATGAGGCTTTAGGCCAGTGTTTCCCAAACTTTTCAGCCTTGGGTCACCCCTGGGAAAAGTTTTCTTAATGTAGGGCAGTCCTACCACATGGCTAGGTGTGTAGCTTATCATGATGTATGTTTTTAACTCTGTTATTCTAGTGGCCCATATAGCAGTATGCCCCTATGAGTGGCCTCAGTAGTAATAGTGCCCCTTTCAGTGGCCCCTTTAGTAATAGTGCCCCTCTCAGTGGCCCCTTTAGTAATAATGCCCCCTTTTATGCCCTCATCAGGAATGATGTTCCCCCTTATCTCCCAATCATTAAAAATGCTGCTTTTATTGGTGCCACCTTTCCTGTAACCCCATTATTAAAAATGGTGCCCTTTGTTGTCTCTTCACTAGTAAAGCACCCTTGTTGCCCTTTGTTCCCCCTGTCAGTAATAATGATGCCCTTTATAGCCCCATCATTAATAGCGCTCTCTATTATTGCTCCCGTCAGTTATAATGCTACCCCTCATAGCCCTCTGTCAGTAAAAACACTCTCCCTTGTTGTCCTCACCAGTTATAATGGTCCCCTTGGCTCCCCTAGTCAGTAATGCCCCAGGAGTAATGCTGCTCTTTGTGGTCCCCATCAGTAATGTTGCTCCCTTGGTCCCTATTATGAACAGTACGCTCACCTCGTTTACTGTCTAAGCTGCTCCATTCTGGTGGTCCGTCCTTCCACTGAACACATCTTGAACTCATTGGACTAATTGGCCTTTATAATCGGTGGATATTTTTTAGCCGCTCACAAAGGAACGTGTCTTATGGGCGCAAAAAGTGCAGTAAAATACGCCAATATGCGTGCAAATCCAGAACCGTTCATTCTGTCAATACCCAGAGCTCAGGTGCGCACAAATACGCATACGTTCGTGTGAAGGGGGTCTGTGTAGTGGCAGATATTACAGAGCAGCAGGCACTTTATGTGCCGCTTTTTACTGCCTCTGTATGGAAATTACAAAGCTACACTTTGGTTCCATCGCTGAATTATGACGCCTTAAGGCGGCTTCGGATGACTGTAAGCGCAAAAACCCTTGTGGTAACATGACGTTTTGCACTGTGAAGGTTGCGCTATCGCACACATTTTAGCCCATTTTACTGTACTTTCTGCGCTGCCGGGACACATCTGCGCCATGATTGAAAAGGCTGTGCAGCCTAATTAGTCCTCGGTGTTATCGATTTGGCCACTTTCATACAGGCAATATGCTCTCTGGCTGGCCGCATCGTGGCCAAAAAATGCATAAGCGGGAGAAAACCACAACCAGATCGCGGCTAAATCTTGCGTTTTTTTCAGCCATTCACATGGCTGGGTGCGGGGTATATGTGCCATCGCTGGGATTCCTTCAGCCAGGAAATAATCCTTCAACTGGCTCAATGGAGCCAGCTGACATAGTTTAGCAGCACGAGCCGCTGCTAAACTCCCTCCCCCTCCTTGCCCTTCCTCTTCCTCCTCCCATTGCTGGCGGCTCCCATAGACTTGTATGGTATCTGCCGGCTGATTGCGTCCAAAAGATAGGGCAAGACCTATCCTTTTTGGCTGCGGATGTGCTATTTTTTTGGCCAGCCGATTTTACGCAGCTCTACATCGCCCATCTGAATGCATTGCATGCTAAAGCTTCAGATGGTCGCAATTTTCAGCCGACGTTTTTACACGGCTAAGTAGCCGCGTAAAGACGCTTGTGTGAATAAGTCCTTTCTATGCGAAATTGCAAAGTTTATTGTGCAATTTCACAGGGATTAGTTGCGCATTTGCGCACCCCATAGACCTCTATGCTGCATGATGTGTGCAGAAGCGCACAAAAATAGACGGTTTCCATGAGGATGAGCCCATTACATACGGGTTCTATGCTCTGTACAATGTGTGCGCAAAATAGTGCTCAAATACAGTCGTCTGCAGCCGCCCTTCATCTAACAAGTCACAGTTTTTAACGTGATGGCTTATTTGTAATAAAGTATAGATAGCATTTTTGTTATCCATCCCAGCGAGAGAAGCACCTGAAGTGGACATAATTGCTATATAACAAGCAGGCCGGCTGTGTAAAGTACCCTGGAGATGGGTTTCTTGAATTGAGAATTAAAAGTCTCTGTTAAAGGTTAAAAAAGAGTGAATATACTCCATTAAAACAAACATTCCTCTCTTACTGACTCACCGAGAAAATGTCACACCATGAAGAAATACTCGAAGTGAAGCAAAACTCAACACACACATAGAGAATTCAATTCTAAACAATCAATTTTAATTTCAAACAATTACACGTCTCCTGTGGCCCAATAACCAGGATGATAAGTAATGGGGCCACCATGGTGGACGATACAGTCGTTAATGCAACGTGGCATAGAGTCAATGAGTGCTTGATTACTATCCTCGGGCACTGTTGTCCATGTGGGATTGAGCATAGACCACAGTTCATCTTCATTACAAGACTGTGGAGAGCATTCACTTGACATCTAATCGTGTTCCACAGATACTTCATTGGGAAGAGGTCTGGGGACCGGGCTGGTCAATAAATTACCTGGACACTTTATCCTGCTGAAAAATGGCAATGAGTGTGCCCTGAAAATATGGTACAATGATGGGCTGCAGAATGTCATCAACACAAAAGACTGTGCCAATATGCCCTTGATGCATACCATAGGTGATTGGCTATTAATGCTGATGGCACCCCAAGCCACGACTCCAAGTTGACAAGCCGTGGGGAGCCTCAAAATGGCAAATAAGTAGCTAGGTTTTCATGATGCCTCCAGACTCTCACTCAGGGATCATCATTAAGACAAAATTTTGATTTGTCGCTGATCCCTAAACTCTTCCAGGGAACTCTGGAGTGACACTACTGCCAGTGTATATAGCTCTCACAACAATGGTGCAGTGTCAGTCTTTGCAACAGGATGGATTGACCACAAAACTGCGTCACTCAACCTTCAAGAGGCAGCCATGATTGACATTGGAGCATCCAAACTGGCCGTGCACTCTGCAGAATGTTGCCAGCTGTTGAATATGGAGACACTTCCACCAGATATGTCTGCCTGTGCATTGGGATGTTAGTCTCAGTGTTAGAGTCCCAGTACAATGTTGCGTATGTCTCCAAATTAGACCCACAGTTGTGGCATCCCGTTTAGTTTCTGCTGTCAGTCGCCCTATGATGAAAACTTAAGTAAACATGTCTAATTGATGGAATGGCTCTTGAAGGCATCTTAGAGACATCTTCGTTACTTAATCTTTATCCAGACACAAACAACGACATAATGCAGTTTTTGTGGGAGTCTATTTATGGAGCAGGAAAGGGGAATCCCTTGGCCGAACGGGTCCGTCTTATGACGGAACAGAACAGTGCCAAATGGACCCCATTGATTATAACGGGGTCCATTTGTTTTTTGCTCAACTGCCCAGCATTTTACCAGAAGAAAAACCGATGCATGCAATGCTTTTTTTCCCAGTATTTTGCGCCAGATCTGCAATGGAACCTCCGATCAGAGGTTCCAACGCAGATTGATCTTGTAATTGGCCCAACACTGCATCAATTGCCATAACGTGTTTGTCTGAACATACCCTGAAAATTGCATAACGCTGAGCCCAAATCTTCATGATGTGCATTTCCTCTGTCAGACAGAGCACACGCATCACCTACCTAGCATCTACACTTGCAATATATTTGGGCTATAGTCCTTCATAACGAACATAAGCTTGAACTTTACTTGGAATTTTATGAAGATTGCTGTACCTTAACCCCGTTAAACAACAATGACTACAGACCTGTTCTAAATGGATTGTTGGAATACTAAAGATTGAATAACGATCATCAGTATAATAGCTTCATGTTCTGGGAAACAGCTCAGCCTGTACTGCTCGGAAAAATAAGACCCATGTATAATAAGCAGATGAAGGTTAATGAAAATCGTCTCACCGCTAGTGAGAAACTACAATAATTATAGAAAGCCCTAGAGCTAGAACCTTACTTGGGAAAATAAAAGAATTTTAATCAAGGTGAGGATGAGTGCGTTACATTCCTTAAATGTGCCATAATTTGGCAAATAAGCTGTCCTTACACTTAGATAACCACTGCACTACTTGATGTTCAGCCTATTAAAGTTAAAGAGCATTTCCCCTAAAATGAAAAGAAAGTCCTTAAATTCCAAATTAGTTTCCTCAACAACTTGATGACCTCTAAAATAACGACCCTAAGGGTAGATTCACACACGGGTGTTTGTGGCAGATTTTTATGCAGCTTTTTTTTTTTACACTGAACTGGATTTAAAAGGAGTAGGAAATATAAAGGAAGGATACGTCTCCTTCCTGCTGGATCCACTACTGGCCTTGGCTAATAAAAAAACAAAAATAAAATCTACAAGATCAACTGCAGCAGTAGCATAGTAAAAAATACTGTTTGAAACCACCCTTACAGCTTTCACAGATTTTGTTATCCAGCTTTTTTCAAAGTGCTAACAGCCACTTGTCCGTGAGTGTGTGAGTTCTTCACATGCTCCTCCCCCTGATCACATGACGGTGACATCATTGCAGGTCCTAAAGCAAATATAAAACACAAAGCCTAACAGCAGCCATTTGCTCACAGGACCTGTGATGATCAGTCACATGGTCTCTGAGTTCCGCCCCGATCACATGACAGTGACGTCATCACAGGTCATTCATGTTATTAAAACTCTGCAGACATGGACAGCTGCCGTGTGCTCACAGGAAACCCCCATGGCCTCAGTTGCTATGGATACAGCAGTACTCAGTCTGGCAGTTTGCACACCAATAAACGACACCTCACAAATATCCACATACATAGCTGGCAGTGCATATCGGCCAACAACATTGAAGCATCATCCTTCACCGCTATCTTCACATCTCCTGAACGTGATATCATGTCATCTCAAGTGCTAATGCCGCCAACACCAGTCCAGCTTTCATCTAATCGTCAACCGTTGTCCAGTAGTGAAACAAGTCATCACTGTCATCCAAACATATGACCACAGAGGGTTCAGCGCTGCCGTGAAGCTAATGTAGCTTACATGACATCGACCAGCTGCAATGTCACCTCAGCCACCAGATGAAGTTTGTAAATCTCATGCGGCAGATATGTGAAAGCTACAATCAAACATGTCTCCTCAGCGAGTGGCTGAACTATTTGCATGGAAATATTTAGACCAACTCCAATCCCTTTCACTATTCCATTAGTAAGTGGTGCATTGCGCCACCAGAAACACAGGTGCTATAAATAATACTAATAACTAGTTTAACATTCAAAAAGGTAGATATGCATAGAAATGCAGTTAAAGAGGATCAATGGATGTACCATTGCATAGTTGGGCAGCTTTGCCATTCATGCGATTAAGGCTTCATTCACATCATGGCTAAATCTCGTGTATTCTCGCCGGGGGCTGGATATTTATATGCCACAGCCTGGAATTCCTTCGGCTGGCATAAATACTTCAACTGGCTCAATAGAGTTAGCTGACATAGTTTAGCAGCGCTACCTGCTGCTAAACTGCCTCCCACTCCCTTTTGCTGGAAGCTCCCATAGTCTCCTATGGGAGCTGCCAGTTGATCACAGTCTAAAGCCTTACCCTATCTTTTCCGGCCATGTCCAAACATCTTCCGTCGTATTTTGCCACTAATGTCCTATCTTTGCTGGCCAAACGTTTTTGCGCCACTAATAATCGCCCATGTGAATGCATTGGAATCACATGATCACGATTTTTTTAATCGCAGCTAAATTTGCAGCATACAAACGCTCATGTGAGTGAGGCATTAGAAAGATGAATGATAATTAGAGATGAGCGAGCACCAAAATGCTCGGGTGCTCGTTACTCGGGACGAAATTTTTGCAATGCTCGAGGGTTCGTTTCGAGTAACGAACCCCATTGAAGTCAATGGGCGACTCGAGCATTTTTGTATATCGCCGATGCTCGCTAAGGTTTCCATTTGTGAAAATCTGGGCAATTCAAGAAAGTGATGGGAACGACACAGCAACAGATAGGGCAGGCGAGGGGCTACATGTTGGGCTGCATCTCAAGTTCCCAGGTCCCACTATTAAGCCACAATAGCGGCAAGAGTGGCCCCCCCCCTCCCAACAACTTTTACTTCTGAAAAGCCCTCATTAGCAATGCATACCTTAGCTAAACACCACACTACCTCCAACAAAGCACAATCACTGCCTGCATGACACTCCGCTGCCACTTCTCCTGGGTTACATGCTGCCCCCCCCCCCCCCCCCCCGCACGACGCAGTGTCCACAGCGCACACCAAAGTGTCCCTGCGCAGCCTTCAGCTGCCCTCATGCCACACCACCCTCATGTCTATTTATAAGTGCGTCTGCCATGAGGAGGAACCGCAGGCACACACTGCAGAGGGTTGGCACGGCTAGGCAGCGACCCTCTTTAAAAGGGGCGGGGCGATAGCCCACAATGCTGTACAGAAGCAATGAGAAATATAATCCTGTGCCACCGCCATCAGGAGCTGCACACGTGGGCATAGCAATGGGGAACCTATGTGCCACACACTATTCATTCTGTCAAGGTATCTGCATGCCCCAGTCAGACCGCGGTTTTTTATAAATAGTCACAGGCAGGTACAACTCCGCAATGGGAATTCCGTGTGCACCCACAGCATGGGTGGCTCCCTGGAACCCACCGGCTGTACATAAATGTATCCCATTGCAGTGCCCATCACAGCTGAGGTAACGTCCGATTAAATGCAGGTGGGCTTCGGCCCACACTGCATGCCCCAGTCAGACTGGGGTTCTTTAGAAGTGGACACATGCAGTTACAACTCCCTGTGGACCCACAGCATGGGTGGCTCCCTGGAACCCACCAGCGGTACATAAATATATCCCATTGCAGTGCCCAGCACAGCTGATGTAACATCAGCTTTAATGCAGGTGGGCAAAAAATTTATTGGATTACACTGTAGGCGAGGGCCCCCAAAAATTGGTGTACCAACAGTACTAATGTACGTCAGAAAAATTGCCCATGCCCAACCAAGAGGGCAGGTGAAACCCATTAATCGCTTTGGTTAATGTGGCTTAATTTGTAACTAGGCCTGGAGGCAGCCCAGTTAAAATAAAAATTGGTTGAGGTGAAAGTTTCAACGCTTTAATGAGCATTGAAACCTATAAAAATTGTTTACAAAAATTATATGACTGAGCCTTGTGGGCCTAAGAAAAATTGCCCGTTCGGCGTGATTACGTCAGGTTTCAGGAGGAGGAGCAGGAGGAGGAGGATGAATATTATACACAGATTGATGAAGCTAAAAGGTCCACATTTTTGATGGTGATAGAGAACAATGCTTCCATCCGCGGGTGCAGCCTACGTATTGTTTAGGTATCGCTGCTGTCCGCTGGTGGAGAAGAGAAGTCTGGGGAAATCCAGGCTTTGTTCATCTTGATGAGTGTAAGCCTGTCGGCACTGTCGGTTGACAGGCGGGTACGCTTATCTGTGATGATTCCCCCAGCTGCACTAAACACCCAGGGGCCCGCAATTCTGGGGGTGGGTAGGACGTGAGCGGTCCCAGGCTCTGACTCTGTTCCAGCCTCCACTAAATTCACCCAATGTGCCGTCAGGGAGATATAGTGGCCCTGCCCGCCTGTGCTTGTCCACGTGTCCGTTGTTAAGTGGACCTTGCCAGTAACCGCGTTGGTGAGGGCGCGTACAATGTTGCGGGAGACGTGGTCGTGCAGGGCTGGGACGGCACATCGGGAAAAGTAGTGGCGACTGGGAACTGAGTAGCGCGGGGCCGCCGCCGCCATCACACCTTTGAAAGCCTCCGTTTCCACAACCCTATACGGCAGCATCTCCAGGCTGATGAATTTGGCTCTGTGCACGTTTAACGCTTGAGCGTGCGGGTGCGTGGCGGCGTACTTGCGCTTGTGCTCCAACACTTGCGCTAGCGACGGCTGGACGGTGCGCTGAGAGACATTGGTGGATGGGGCCGAGCACAGCGGAGGTGAGGGTGTGGGTGCAGGCCAGGAGACGGTAGTGCCTGTGTCCTGAGAGGGGGGTTGGATCTCAGTGGCAGGTTGGGGCACAGGGGGAGAGGCAGCAGTGCAAACCGGAGGCGGTGAACGGCCTTCGTCCCACCTTGTGGGGTGCTTGGCCATCATATGTCTGCGCATGCTGGTGGTGGTGAGGCTGGTGGTGGTGGCTCCCCGGCTGATCTTGGCGCGACAAAGGTTGCACACCACTGTTCGTCGGTCGTCTGCACTCTCAGTGAAAAACTGCCAGACCTTTGAGCTCCTCGGCCTCTGCAGGGTGGCATGGCGCGAGGGGGCGCTTTGGGAAACAGTTGGTGGATTATTCGGTCTGGCCCTGCCTCTACCCCTGTCCACCGCATTGCCTCTTCCAACCTGCCCTGCTGCTGCACTTGCCTCCCCCTCTGAAGACCTGTCCTCAGTCGGCGTAGCAAACCAGGTGGGGTCAGTCACCTCATGGTCCTGCTGCTCTTCCTCTGAATCTCCTGTGCGCTCCTCCCTCGGACTTACTCCAATTACTACTACCTGAGTGATAGACAACTGTGTCTCATCGTCATCGTCCTCCTCACCCACTGAAAGCTCTTGAGACAGTTGCCTGAAGTCCCCAGCCTCATCCCCCGGACCCCGGGAACTTTCCAAAGGTTGGGCATCGGTCACGACAAACTCCTCCAGTGGGAGAGGATTCGGAACCATTGCTGCGCATTCTGGGCAGGGGCCCGAGAACAGTTCCTGGGAGTCTGCCTGCTCCTCAGAATGTGTCATTGTAATGGAGTGAGGAGGCTGGGAGGAAGGAGGAGCAGCAGCCAGAGGATTCAGAGTTGCAACAGTGGACGGGGCAGAATTCTGGGTGGTCGATAGATTGCTGGATGCACTTTCTGCCATCCACGACAGGACCTGCTCACACTGCTCATTTTCTAATAAAGGTCTACCGCGTGGACCCATTAATTGTGAGATGAATGTGGGGACGCCAGAAACGTGCCTCTCTCCTAATCCCGCAGCAGTCGGCTGTGATACACCTGGATCAGGAGCTCGGCCTGTGCCCACACCCTGACTTGGGCCTCCGCGTCCTCGCCCGCGTCCACGTCCTCTAGGCCTACCCCTACCCCTCAGCATGCTGTATTACCAGTAGTGCAGAAACAGAACGCTGTAATTAAATGTGCCGCTTATTGGCCTGTGGTTGGAGGCTGACTTCCCTTACGGAACGCACAGCAGAGCCAGGAAACAATTTTGCGCATGCCTGTAGTGAGACGTAGGTGCGTATGACTGAGCTAGTGGAATTCACAGCGCAGAAGCAGTCAAGTGGCCAAAGGCCAGTAGTAGGCCTTAAGTATTTTGCTTCTATTTTTTTAAAATGCTGAGCTGATACAGCAGACAGATACTGTAGGCAGCGTATAATATTATGTATACTCTTTCCCTCTGGCGGGATGACGGCGATCATGTAATAGAGACAGCAGATCCAGGAAACAATTTTGCGCAAGCCTGCTGTAACGCTTAGCTGCGTATTAATTAGGACTACTACCCCAGCAGATATATACTGTAGGCAGCGTATAATATTATGTATTCTGTTTCCCTCTGGCGGGATGACAGCGCTGAAGTAACAGAGACAGCAGATCCAGGAAACAATTTTGCGCAAGCCTGCTGTAACGCATAGCTGCGTATTAATTAGGACTACTAACCCCAGCAGATAGATACTGTAGGCAGCGTATAATATTATGCATACTCTTTCCCTCTGGCGGGATGACAGCGCTGATGTAACAGAGACAGCAGATCCAGGAAACAATTTTGCGCAAGCCTGCTGTAACGCTTAGCTGCGTATTAATTAGGACTACTACCCCCAGCAGACACGCAGTAAACTGAAGACGGTCACAGGCAGCCCAAATATAGTATTTTTCCCCAATTTTTTGGAAAAAGCCCACTGCCTATATAGCCTGAATATCTCTTTCCCTGCCTCACCAGTACTGGCCCTATACTCTGTACAATGACTGCAGACTGCGGACGCAATGCTCTGCACGCCCGATATACAAAAAAAAAATTGTGCAACACTGCTAAAAGCAGCCTCAATAGTACTGCACACGGTCAGATGTGGCCCTAAGAAGGAAGGTTCGGTTCTTGAAGCCTAAAATACTCCTAACACTCTCCCTATAGCAGCTCCGGCACCAACAGCACTTTCCCTCCTCTATGTCAGAATGCATCTGTGGCGAGCCGCGGGAGGGGCCGATTTTTATACTCAGGTGACACCTGATCTCGCCAGCCACTCACTGCAGGGGGGTGGTATAGGGCTTGAACGTCGCAGGGGGAAGTTGTAATGCCCTCCCTGTCTTTCTATTGGCCAGAAAAGCGCGCTAACGTCTCAGAGATGAAAGTGAAAGTAACTCGAACATCGCGTGGTACTCGCCTCTAGTAACGAGCATCTCGAACACGCTAATACTCGAACGAGTATCAAGCTCGGACGAGTACGTTCGCTCATCTCTAATGATAATCCTTGTAGGATTTGTAATGGTGGCCATATGAATTATCATTGCAACCTGATGTGAAAGGTGACTTTCAGTAAGAAGTGTTTTTTTTTGCAGTTAAGTTAGTGGAGAGCGATTATTGAAATATTCAGGTCAGGAACACCCGACCTGAGTTTTAAAGATAATTATGAAACGGTTAAGCCCATTCCAACTGAGAGAACACAAAGAGAATACAAAAACATCCAGATGTTGCCCTTTGTCAGATCTGAACATACAACCAAGCAGCAGCCATAACAACTGATCCACCACACTTGTCAGTTTTCTTTGTTAATTCTTGCTGTTGTCATTTCTCTCCTCTGGAGCAGAACAGACAAGTGTGGTGGCTCAGTTGTTATGGCTGCTACTTTCCAGTCATGGAGTTGTAGGTTCAAATCTGACCAAAGAAACATCTGGATGGAAATTGTCAATGCAGATGGGATTCGAGCCTTGGACCCCAGCATTGAACAACAATATTGCTAAGAGGGGTGTGATATTTCAGAGACACACACCTCTCTTGGAATTTTTTTTGTAAAATGATTTTCTGGTGATTTTTTGCTAAAAATGTTGTTGCGATGACCTGATCCAATTTAATATCAGACCAATGTTATCGCCCAGTGATCACAACGAGCAATGCTAGTAGTGTGTTGTTAAATCAATAGTTGTACACAGAACTGTGTAAAGTTTTCAGTTGACTGCAACTTTTTCAGCAAAAACTTTGTTTTATACTATTTTACAAATTGATTTAAAGAGGTTATTTGAGGTTTAAATTTGGTTGAACTATATCTGATCAGTGGGCAGCTGACACCTGGCAGCTGTTTGATGGGACCGTGACACTCCAGTGAGTATTGCAGCTCTTCATAGTATACCAGACACGGGGGTCATTCATAACATAGCGGCTGTGTCTGGTATTCAAATTCCATTCCATTTTCTGAGCTGCAGAAATGTAAGGTGACTGATGAGAGTTGCATCACAGGCCGAAGAAGAGTGCTAAGTAGAGTGAGATAACCCCTTCAAGTAGCTGATCATTGAGAGCCCTGACGTAAGTATAGTGGATGCAGGGTATGCTGTTGCACCCAGGTCAGGAGTCTCAGGGGGCCCATAAGGCCTCTCTTCTCCATATAGGGAGCCCAGTACTATGAATAAAGCATTACAAGTGGGGGCCCTGTTACAGGTTTTGCATTAGGGCCCAGGAGCTTCAAGTTATGCCTCTGCGTTAAGGAGTTAAAAGAAGTTGGAGGGCCCCAAGATAAAACTTTTGCACCCGGGCCCGTGAGACTTTAGCTACGCCCCTGATTGGGAGAGATTGGTCCCCATCATTCTCATATTAATAATCTATCTTAAGGGTAGGTCATCACTATTTAAGTCCCAGGTAACCTCTTTAAATCTTTCAAGGAAACAAACATGATACAATAATTGCATAGGAACAGTGTCATGTCATAGTGAAGCAAGGAAAAGAAAGTGAGATGACTCAAGAGACACAAAAATTGCATAGGTCAGAGATATATATACTCTGTATCACAGGTATGCTGTGGAACACTGTCAATATGGCACTTTACACAGCACAAAGATCTGAGCTGTGTGACAAACGCATATATTCAATCTGGCATTCTCTGCAGAGTAAAGAGGGATGTGAGGCGTTGGGTTGTCTTACAGTGACTTGTTGCCAAGGACAGATGACAGACACAGGGAAAGCTATGAGTTATTACACATACATACATACGGACCACATGCAGCTACTGCAGAAAATGACACAATACAACTGTATATGCTAAAAGTTTTCAGTGTAGGTTAACTAACAATTTCACAATTTAGACCCTTATCTGTTTTACATTTGAAACAGATAACGAGACACAATTATATGCAGGTCAGTACACTTGCGTACCTGTAATTTATTTGTATGTAAATTAAAAAAAAACTTATCTCCTCAGCACCACCTTTAGGTAACTATTTTTATATTAAGGTAACTATAGGTAAAAAGCCAATGTCTGACCTGTTAGTGAGCCTTGAAATATCACTAATGATTTTAGCCAAGCCAGAGTCTTCTCCAAAAAGAAGAGACCCATCTGTAGACAACTGTTCTCAGGTTCTTGCCCCTCATCAGTTCAAGGCTCTTTAATGGGGCAGGCATTGACTTATATGGTAGCTACCTCCAGTTTGTGGCACTAGAAAGATGGTTTTCTTCCTTCTGGAGGAGAGCTAATTTGCATACCTTTTTTCAGGGGACATTGCCTGTAAGACCCTCAAAAAGTCTTTACAAAGTGAAACAGTACTTCCCTTCCCATGTTTGTCTCACATTGAGGATAATTAGACTTAGTGAGGGGGAGCCTACAGGTACAGGGGTGGACAAAAATTTGGAAACATCATACAAAATGCTTGCCTTAAATTACATGGGATTATAAATGATATTTCAATAAGACATGAAGCTTTTCACTGGAGCAGAAGTAGTCCTAAACTGAAAAACCCTTCACAGACTAACTAAAATTAATTTTTATTACTAGATTTAAAAAAACATATATAGGGTGCCAAGACAAACACTTGAACATAAAGAGCACCAACTAAATTTGATATCTTAATATACTAAAGAGACAGCCACTACTGATTGATTAGTGGAAAAAATCTATCTCAGTTTCCAAAGTAGAACTGGTTTTAGATATAGTACAGAAAAATGAGAACTAGAATATTTTCTAGGTACTGAATGTACTCTCCCTGTAAGGTGTTCTAGGTTTCTGGAGTGGGATAAATCACTTGGGGGCCCTATGATGGTATAGCTCTCAACCCTGAATACGGATGGAATAATTCAACTGGTCCAACGCGTTTCTCTGGAGGCCACAGATCATCAGGGACCTCAATAAAGCTCAGAAATAGTTTACAAATGATTTGATATAATTAGTGACAGAGATGAATCCCTCCAATCAAATTCATTTAGAGTACATGATTTCCACTGAGGTTAAGGAATCTAAGTAAGAGCACCATCTCTCATTATGGTTTGATAGATTTTTAATGCTAAGCTGAGGTCTCACCAAAACCCGTAGCCCGCCAAAAAGAAGGAAATTAGATAGTTGCAAAGCTGCAGGAATGGTAGAGTTTCAAACTCCAGTATAACAAGCACCTAGTTCCCAGCTGTCCAACTGAAAAAGTCTACAACCTCATCCCTCCTTGCAGAAGGAGCCGACAACTTTGGTGATTGCCCAACCCTTAATCACTAAATGATAGTAGCAGAAGCTGATAGTTCCTAGCTTAGATGTTATCTCAATATGCAAAACTAAGAAAATAAGTGATAAAAGGGCCATGATGAAATGTTATTTTACAGTAATATAATGTTATTCAGAGAAACTCAAAACCCATCGAAGGAAAATGATGATCAAATTCTTGTACAGCTTGATATAACTGGCCTACAAATATCAACCTCAATTTATGTTTTGGAAGAAAAGCGATGTAAAGAACCTAGTATCTATTCTAATCTATTCTCCAACTCATCAGGAGCTCCCAGGAATAACATTATTATTACAATTTATGCCAGGAGGGCAGTTGACCATGCCAACTGGGACAGGCTTTTCAAAGCTGCTTTAATAATAGGAGTTACAAAACTACTGTATGAATACCTGAAAGGAAGTCGTATTTTATCAAAGAGGGTGTGTAGAAAGAGGAATTCTTTCCAATGCAAAAATATGATAAGTAGTTTGTTTTCATTTCAGACAGTTTTATCTTTTAAACAATTCCTATTCAAAGTAATAGATAAGATTCAGTAAATGGGCTGACTGGGACTGAATATTCTAATCATGTCATTAGATATCAACTCAATTCTCAAAGCTCCAATTTCCATATTCTTCAACTTACCAACCACCATATCAATTTCTATTTGAAATTGTAGAAAAATCTTTGTATTCTCTGCCAAACTACCATAGTATCCTAAGGTTTATGCCATAGCAAGTCAACTCAGTCATTAGTAGAACCTTAGAAATAGTTTCCGGCACATTAACTATAGAGAACTAAACGTTAATACAAACAAGTTTCCGAGTATTAACGGGGGTTGCGCCAAAATGTAAAGTTATCCTCTTTGCAGAGGATAGGGGATAACTTTATGATTGATGAGGGTCCAATCTCTATGAGCCTGACTAATCTGGGGCCCTGACAACTCCACGTGAATGAAGCGCAGGATGCACATACGTGTCACCTTTGCATTCATTTAACAACACCAGATATTGCTGGTTTTGAGTTATTTTATATAAATTTACAATTTCTAGTTTAATTTATTAACATAGTAGTAGATTAATACAGTAGCGTGTGAAGTTAAAAAAAAACTTAAGTCCTTCCAGTTTAGCCCTTTATCCTGCAATACTGATCCAAAATAAAGCAAATCATTGCCTAGGCACTACCGCCATCTGCATATGTGTTAATTGTCACATTCCGTGGAACGTGATGAGATCATGGCACGGTCGTCTCAACGTCTAGATGGACTGGCTGCACAGTTCCAGTCTGTCCTACAGGTTGATGCTTATGTTTCTGTGGTTTGTTGTTTCTTTAGGTGTTACTCTGCTCGATTGTCTGTATTCTCTTAGTGGTTCCCCTGTCACTCATTTTGTTCTCTTGTTTCGTGTGGACTTTATCTTGGTGTTTGTGGAACTTTGTCCAGTTGTATTTCCTTGGGCATTATTTAAATCTGCTTCTGGGTTTAGTTATTACTGATTATTGTTTCAGTTTTTTTGGAAGGAGGATGTGTTCGTGGCGGTTGGAGTTCTGCTGTAACGGTTAGTTGTGCTTTTGTTGCTCAGTTCTGCTGTAAAGCAAAGTTGGTGCTTTTTGTTGTTTTTTTGTGTTTTCCGTCTTTTAGGTGCTAGAGTTAGTAGCTGAGGCATGAGATATGGGGCTGCCTTTATCAAGGCGATAACCTCACTTTTAGGCATAGCAGTTCTTGTCCTAGAAGTCAGAGTAAGGTTGTCCATTCCTTATTTTGTTTTGATTATATGATATTTCACTCCATTCCACAGTTTTCTCCCTGTGTGAACACAACCTTACCTTTGTCCTGGCCATGGTGCATTTTACACTCCGGGAGAAAGTGACAGTAATGCTGTTGAGGGCTCACATCAATATGAGACCAAAACTCACAAAGAGACTTTCACCCACTGCTACCTAAAAATTGGCATTTATAAAATGACAGGGCCTTTGTTAGTAATGATATATAAACTTGGCTCCCAACAAAAGTGCGAGGCCATGTTCACAGGCACTAATCTGCATTGGATTTTCTCGGCATGGTTACCGCAGATTTATTATGCAAATTTTCATTTTTTGAAGTCGTGGTTCTATATGAGCTTTTAGCCCAACCAAAAGAAAAAAATCCATGTGTGGAATTTTATATGTGGATTTCAAACGCATCAAGAAATGACTTCTCACTTTTTATTCTGGGATGTGGATTAAAAAAAAAAATCTATATAGGCTTTGGCATGGATTGCCATTAAAAGCATATAGGAGATTTGATGTGAAATTTGATGTGAAATCTGTGTAGAATTTAAGTGGATTCTACATGAAATCCAAAGCAAACTGCATCATGTGAGGAAACCATAACTGCATAGGACTCCTATTACTATTATGTTTACCTTCCCCAATGGACCCTCTAAATATGTGGTATGGTCCTCATAGATTGCGCTTTAAAGTGTCGTAGGCTTCTTCAGGTGGCCACCAAAAGGTATACAATAGGGTGGAAGTTGATGAACATAATACAGATTTCTAGAGGCCCTGAATATTTAACTTCAATGGCGCATATATCTACAACGACAGCCCAAGATGCAGAAATCAATTGCCTTTATTTTAAGACAGAAATTTTTACCCAACTTTGCATCTCAAAATACGGCAAAAATCCGCGGATTAACAATTCATATCCAGTAATTTTGTTCTGGAACTTGTAATAACAGATCTGGGAAGTATAGCTGATTTTTTATCATAAAGTGAGCAGTTAAGTGATTATAACATAATTGCATATCATTGTATATCACGGTAGGTATTGTTGCAAGCACTTATCATCTCTTAAAATGTTGTCAGCTTTGACTGGTATAGAGATGAATGAATGTTTACAAATTATCCTCTCTACTGACCCTTTTAAAATCCAATCACCTGCGGATGCTGCAAACGCTGAAACTTGGAAATTTAGAAACATACATTGCATACTTATAGAGAAAATACTCATATTGAACCGAGAAAAAAAAATCACCGCACTGCCAACAGTAAATCCTATTATCTAACCATTTTTGTTGGGGTTGGGGGTACGGATGGGGGGGGGGGGGGGTTTACAAAATAGACACATAATTTGTGTATTTTATGCTTTAAAAGTTTTATGGCTAGATAATAAATAAAACATTAAGATTCAACATAATGTAGAATAACAAAAGATGCTGTTGATCTGCGGTATTGCTCTTGGCATTGGCAAGTTTGTTTTAAGCATGAACTGGTCAATAATATCTTGCTAGTTGAAGCAAATTGTCAAGAAATGAAATCTCATGCAGTTTTGGACTCATAATCATAAAGACCGTCACAACTACAAGGGTGAAATATTTTCCTGCATTTAATGCCAAGGGCAATTCTACAAACGGAGAAGTTAAAGGCCTATGGCTACTCAGCTTTCTGACTGGCGGGGTTATATAATAACATAAAAAGTGAACTTGCTCTTCTAAGTAAGTCTGTCTTAGAACACTTTAAACCCTATGGAGAATCCTGAAGGCTGAATTATAACTGGGCTGATTTGCAGCCTTTTTAGAACAAACTCTAGCACATAAAATTCACAGCACTCTATATTTTATGTATTAGTTTAGACTGTAACTGTTGAGGTAATTTGGCTGTACTAGAACATTCGTATACTCCTGTGGGCGCTGCACTGGTGTCCGTAGTATTATCCAAGGGCACACAACTGTGATTGACATATGTCCGAAAGGCCGAAAATCGCTTGGCCCGTTGGAGTTACCTGCTTGAAGACAAACATTTGTTCTACGATTCCCAATCTAATCTCTGAACTTTTTCATGATGATTCCTTAATAACCAGCCACATTTTTTTGTTTTTTGTCTCTTTGCATTTCAGCAGCCTTAAATGTTTAACTTTTTTTTATTGATGTAGCAGTATGAGGTTTTGGTTTATGCAGAAGAAATTGTATTTTTTCAGCACAGCATGAGGGCACAAATAAATGACTGTGTAATTCATTTAAAGGGTTTTACGGGACTTAAGAAAAATCAGGCTTTAAAAAGTGTAAAATAAATAATAATCTTTATTTGTATAGCGCAAACCTATTCCGCAGAGCTAACAAAGCACAGGGGAACACAAACAATACAACAATTATATGTGGTGTTCAATTATTCGGTAACAAATGGGGTTGGGGTGATATAGGAGGTGCAGGGGCAGGAGATGAGGCATAGGGGAACGCAAACAATACAACAATTACATGTGATATTCAATTATTCGGTAACAAATAGGGTTGGGGGTGATATAGGAGGTGCAGGGGCAGGAGATGTAAATGGTAGGCAAAGTGGAAAGTGTGGGGAGCTATAGAGAAGCACATGGGGCATGTTGTGGGGGATTGGATCAGGAGATTTGATATGCTTCTCTGAAGAGGTGCAGTTTTAGGACGTGTCTGAAGTTCTGTACGTTGGGATTGTCTGGATATTTTAGGGTAGTGCATTCCAGAGTACCGGTGCTGTCCTGGAGAGGTCCTGGAAGCAGGCATGGGAGATTCAAAGGGCATTTAGTCTGAGAGTATTAGCGGATTGGAGTGAGCAGGCTGGGTGATGTATGCTCATCTACTTCAGTGGTTCCCTACTGAGTGCTGGAGCCCCAGTCTCCACCACTTGGAACCTGAAAGAAGCCAGTGGGCGGTCATGTGACGTAAATTGGGCACATGAGCGTCAGCCAATCACAGGCATCAGTGACCATGAAAGAATCAGTACTGAAGCCTATGATTTTGTTGTGATAATGTTCTGAAACAAGTTTTCTTATCTTAAGCCATCTAAAAGCCAGTGTTATCTTAACACAATAAAAGCCATTGTAAAGCAACCGAATGGCAAATAAATTGTGGCACAGAAAATTATCGCAACGCATTGAAAGTCAATTTAAGCTTTGATACATCTCTACGTGGCAAATCAATATGTGGACTTTTGTATTTGCTTCTATAGATTGAGCATTGTGAAGCTTTACTATTATGTAATCACTATTCATTCAGTCCATTTAATGATAGAAATTTCCTTCCCATCTAATGTAAGTTGATGATATATTTTATGCTGAAGATATTATGTAACGCCTTAATTATCTCCATCAATGAACTGTTGTGCCTCTGAGAACTATCACATTATTGTCAGATTTTTCAAACAAAAATAAAGCTCTATTAAAAGTGAAGCTTCTACCTGGAGCCACATAAACCAGTTTATTACAGAACTGCATTATTAGCAATTCCCAAATCTCTCTCCGCAGCGCCCTTCACAATTATATTGTCCCAACTTTACAAGTGGGATTCATAAACAGAAGAGTTCACATTAGTATAGAGCAAATCTATTTTATAATCATCATTATTCATCAACAACCAGAAATGTACCTGGGGAGAAGGTAAATGTCCACAAATATAAGATTTGACAATGATTCCCGTCTTGTAACTTCTTGATTCTACATATTTTTCCAAAATGGTGCCTCTGATTAGAGAATGCTGTAAATGACACCAGGAATCTGCAGATGGCATTTGCATGACCTTTGTGAAGGTAGAGACTAGTTTTATGGTCGAAGACTTGATACATTAAGTCAATTAATGTTGTTATCAAAATAGAAAAAGGCCAAAATCTTTAATATATCCGTAACAAAGAAATCTACTGTTGCATTAGTTGCTTAAAATATCACAATGGGCAAAAAATCCTTTGCAGGTGACACGCAGGTAGATAAGAGATAATACCCAATTTGATTGAACATGCTTGACATTATATAGCAATAATTAGAGCTTCACTTTAAGTCAGATTTTAATATGCAATCTTACCTGTATAATGAAACTTCTAATCAGCTCCTAAGAGTGGAGAAGAAATGAGAAATTAGCATACATAAGAAAAATTAAGTGAACAGTATTGTCAATTATAAGCTTGGCTGAATTATACTAAAAGTGAAATGAAAATCAGAACATTATTCCCCATGAACCAGTCCGCTCTAGAAACTATTACAGTCTATTGGGGAATTTGATGCAATTTTTTCCACAAGTGTTGAAGTTGAGAAGATGTTATCAAGCCAAGCAAAAAATCCAGATGAATTATGTATTAACTGCCTGGTGCCATTCTGTCTTTTGTTGTCCATATCAGTTTTATAACTTTTTGAAGAGCTCTACTGGACCAGAATGAATGCACAATAGCACATTAGAACGGGGCTAATCATGGAACATTTGGAAACATTTGAAAGACAACTAAATTAAAGCCTACCTCCAGTGATCTTCCTAAAAACCTGTAAGGTGTGCACCTCAGTGTGTAAATTGAATTGTCTAATTTAAAATTTAGTGGTTTCATTTACTTGCAGGGTGCACATTCCATACATATTAATATGGGCAAAGTAGAATGAGACTTGAATTACTGCAACTCGTTACTTTCTCCCTGCTGATGTCAACTCAGGAGCACATAGATAGGGAGCTGAAATGTTACCAAAAGCTGCCTGTGTGTCTCCAAAAGGAACTCTTCTACTTAATAAAGTCCTGTGATGACAGTAGCCTGGCACTGATTCATGCAGTGGGCAAGTGTGTACTGGCATGAGAAAAGGGAGAGAGGAAGGAGTGGTAGGTACAATGAGGGCAAGCAAGATTGTAGAGGCAATGACCAGTGTCCGGGCTGCAGCTCCACCGTATTTTGTCTGTAACATGGCATACAATAATAACTACTTTGTATCGGTGAGTTGGGAATAATTAGGACAAAATTAGGAAATAATATAAGGGCACACTTGATGGGTCATATGTTCCTACGACAGGTCTGCAACAGGAACAGCTGAGATTTAAAGAAAAAAGTTTTATATGAGATACTATACAGGATACAGACATTAAATAACCAGAAGGGCTGCTGATCCAGGGATCTTCTGACAGCCATTATGGAGTAGGGAAGGAATTTTTCCCCCCCATAATGGGGTAAATTGGCTTCTGCCTCATTGGGGTTTTTTGCCTTCTTCTGGATCAACATGAGAAGTGGAAACAGGCTGAACTGGATGGACATGTGTCTTCTTTCAGCCTAGCATACTAGGTTATGTCACTATGTTACATGGGGATCTAGTCAATGTGAAGGTGTTTTTCACTGGAGTTAGGTATATATCATATTAAGATTCATTTTGCTTGATTTTTATTGCACAAAAAAGTAAGTTTTTTAAATCAGAAACAATAATATGCGTTAGGAAAATGACAATATTGCTTCAGCTTTGGCTGAGCCTTGGATTTCTTCTAGGGGTTTCCATTTATGACTGTCACAAATCCTCACACGGGTCAGACCTATTCAACTGGGCTAACCCTCATGTGAATCCAACGTGGGTCTGATATTTGTGAAAAATTCAATCTGCTGTGTTGAAATGGTCAGTTTTCTTCATAGGCAGTCCTTAGCATACTTCACAGATGTGCACCATGGAGTGTGGGAAACACATTAATGTCATGACTGAAGCCCTCCTAGGCCAGAGAGCGAGGCAGAAATTGTTCTAACAATTAAGAGCTCTATATCCTTTTAACTTATGGCATCTTCCAGAATGACAACCATTTCAGAACTGTCGAATGCTATAGAGGGTGTAGATGTAGCAGTCAAACTCAGGCCTTGGTGCTCAAGGGAGCCTAAATACCCTCTTCCAGATAATAAGCCAACAGTATGATAAATTGCACATGATAGGTGGTAGGGCAGGAGCTTCAAGCTATATCTGTGATGAAACACCAACCATGAACAATACATTGTTCATAAAGTGGCCGTTTAAAAGCTCTAGTGTTTGACCATTTTAAAGGGTTATTCCCATCTCAAACATCTCAATATGCCATAAACGTTTGATGCATGTCCCACATCTGGGTTCTGCACCGCCCTCCAGAAAAGAGGCCCTCCAATCCCATAATGCTGGCTGCTGCATTCAGGCAGTGATCGAATGGATCAGTGGTTGAGATTAGAGAAACAGCCAAGCTTCCCGTGTTCCACTATTTGCTTAATGCCAATACAAGTGAATGGGAGTTACAGAAAAGGTGGAGAACATTGCGCTAGTGTAACAGGCTTTTCCTATAACTACCAATCACTTCTCTGGGAGTTATGCAAACAGAGGAACACATCGAGCTCTGTGGTTTCCATAATCCCAGCTATTTTTCCACCTAGACACAGCCTGGTCAGAAGACTCTATCCTAGAGCCAGATGTGGGTCCTAAAGATAGGACGCACATCAATCAATTATGGGAATATATAAGATTGGTAGAATCCTTTCACTGCCAGGGGTTGTTTTTGATATTTTCCACCTCTGGTAGCCATTTGACATATAAAAATAAAAGCTAAATTACAAATAAAAAAATCATATGAAACAGCAATAGCCACATATATTTGGAAAGTAGACATATCATCAAAATGTGGCAAATCATCAAAATGCCATTCAGCACTTTATAAACATAGGCACTGTCATGCAATTTTCCATTTAAATATTAAATTTGCGCTATAAATGGTGGATCAAAGGTCAACCTAACGCAGCGCTTACCCTTTTCCTGCATGCTGACTGAAATGAGGCAAGGGGGGCACACTTAAACTTGCTGTGCCTTAGACTAGTTAGCACCTAACGAAAAGATTTGGTTTGAATGAAAATCCTTGGCTTTAGAACAAGACCAGCTCTGTCTGGAATACGGCCTGAAATAGAGCCATTTGTAGAAAAACATATCTCATACATTCTTGGCTCCTGAGATGCCTCTCTGCCAGGATGCAAGAGATATGTCAATGGTAGAGAAGGTTTAAGGGAACCTGTTATCTCGGGCGAGCCCCATAAACTATACTAATGAAGAAATAGTTGAAAGGATGCTGAGTTATACAAATTGTAGCGCTTCCTCGCTGCGCATCGGCAAACTAACTGCTCACCGCATACAGTAGACTATTAGATGTCACGCATAATGGGGAAAACTAAACTTCTCTGTGCTTCAGCGGGCTACAAACGGCCAGTGTGAGCGGGAGAGTGGGAGGAGTGTAAATAGCAAATTACAGATTTGGGGGGTGGCTTCGGACGACCGCAAGCGCAAAAAATGCTCGCAGTAGCATGACTTTTTGCACTGTCAAGGTTGAGTTATCGCTGGCGTATTAGTGTATTTTACTGTACTTTCTGCATAGCCGGGGACCATTCACACCCGCACCGTGATTAAAAAGGCTGTGTAGTCTAATTAGTCCTCAGTGTTATTGAATTCCCCATGAAATTGTGTAGTTCATTGCACAAGGATTTGCACACCCACATATACTACTATGGTGGCTTAGTTGCGCAAATTGACAGAAAAATATAGAATGAACCCATTGACTACAGTAGGTTCTATGCTCTGCACAATGTGCATGCAGGTTTTTGTGCACGTAAAACAATACTCAAATACAGTCTGAAGCCGCCCTGGAGGCCCTTTAACACGGGACAATTATCGCTCTGATTCCCACGATCCAGGAAGAATTGGAATTATTAACGTTCAGTGTAAATGCGTGCGGCGGCTGGACGACTAACGAGAAGTCTGTCACTGCATACAGGAGACTGAACAACGTATAGTTCTGGCTAAACAGGCAGTCCTTCACTTATAGACGACCGCCTGCTCCCTGTGGATGGAGGCGGGCGGAGCCGAACGATCCCCGGCAGCTCCATCTGCTTTCACTCAGCGATGCTCGTTCCTGTTTAAAAGCACAGGAGCAATTATTGCTGGGACGACCTGTTGCCCGACAGAATCTCCCATGTAAAAGCACCCTTAAGTGTCCTTTTTACTGTTCACTCATTACTTCGGGGTCCTTCGAGGGGACAACTCTTTAAGCTTTCTATTGCACAACATAGTTAATTCTTGCCAGTCCAATTTCCCCTGGTAGGCAGGTGCAGAGCAGTCTTTGATAACCCTTGAAATCACTTTAAAGGAGGTATGATAGAACATTTATCCAATGGTGGGGGTATGGGGGAGTAGTGAGGTTTTATACTCATACTGATCCTTGGGCCTGAGATTGGGATTTTGTAATATACAAATGAGGTGTGATCGTCCGTTAGGTTGGTTTACAAGCTGAGACTGGTCTGGGATCTCTCCCCATTGTTTGGCCCTAAATTCATACCCTGCCTACTGACTGATATCTGTCACGTCTGTCTCCTGAGACCTGTGGTTCTACAGGTGCTCTGGAGTTCTCCTGCTCAGATGTGGACGGAAATCGCCTCAGTGTAATAAAAACAATGGGGTCAGCGCTGCTTAAAGGGTTCTGTTATGACCATTATAGAGAGTGACGGAATCCCTTACTTTAGGAGGGGTCCCCCAGAAAAGAGACCCCTCAAAGATGCAGCATGCCAGTCATGAAAGTCAACTCTTTAGTGAGCAGGTTCTCCTTTCGATCTGGCAAACATAGTCCTTATCCTTGTTTTTTCTTTTTCCAAATAATTTATTATTAAGCAAAAAACAAAGAAAAACATACAATCGCGATCACGATTTTAACATTACAAGTCCCATAGACCCCTGCAGTAAAAAAAAAAAATGCTGCAAATTTCGCAGGGAAAAAAACTGTAGTGGGTAGTCACCCTTACACTGAGACAATTTCGGTTTGTTTTCCTGGATACTCACATAGAGTATCTGGTGTTCCTGGGTGTCTGCCGCTCTCCACATACCAGTGGATTTCTACATACATTCTGTATACAAAATGCCTGCCAGTTTTTTGTATCTGTTATATAATTTTTCCCAAGCGCTCTCCCTTTCACTTTTTTCTTTAGCTCAGTAGTGAGGGATTGTGCTGGTTGTCTGTGCGTTTCCAGTCAGCCAATCACTCCAGGTCAGTACAGGTAAAGCTGTCTTCCCAGATGAGGGTGTGGTCAGCTGTCTTCCAGGTGTGGGTGTGGTTTGCTCTCTTCCCAGGTGTGGGTGTGGTCAGCTGTCTTCCAGGTGTGGGTGTGGTCAGCTGTCTTCCAGGTGTGGGTGTGATCAGCTGTCTTCCAGGTGTGGGTGTGGTCAGCTGTCTTCCAGGTGTGGGTGTGGTCAGTTTTCTCTGCTCTCATTCTGTCTTAGTGTGGTGTGAGCATGTTCTGTGTGCGTCTGCAAGAAAGGTTTGTGTTTTGTGTCTGTTTGGTTGTGTCACTGCACTCCTGGTTAGTGTAGGGACTAGCGGCATAGCCAGTAGCCATAAGGTGGCTCGCTAGCCTCCATATTTTGGCGAAAATGTCAGCTAATACCTGGCATTTATAACATTAACATCTACTAGTGTTTGAGTATTGGCTGCTGTATGGTGTGATTATGGCTCTGTGTGTCTTCTTATTCTGTTCAGTTGTCCCTGCTGGTGGTGCTATGCGTCTTAGCCTGGGCGCGTATGTTCCTAGGGGCAGCAAGGTCCCAGATCTGAAGACTGCTGGGCCATCCCCTATTGGGGCGATGTCTCCACTAAGGTAGGTCTATGGTCATTTTCCTTTGTAGAAGATAGGGAGAGGTGTTAATCTGTGGGTATTTTACCTGGCGCTCCCTATCCATGGTAACATTCGTGTGGGCCTGATGCTCACTTGCCCCCACAAACGTAACAATATCTATTCCCTTAATCTAGAGACGTTGTGTATTCCAAAGGTGCTGGGGAAGTCAATCACTAAGGGGATGTGGGGTGGGGTGGGTGAAGTTAAATGATGTAGAGACAGCCCAGACCAGTTTAAGCATGTGACGTGCTTATCGGATGGTTCACACTTCATTTGCATATTACAAAAAAGCAGATTTTGGAGCCCAAGAAGCTGTGCAAATTATAAAGAAGTATCATTACTCTTATTATCCTATCTCCCACCTGTGGTCAGCAGAGGTTTATGGGGTAAATACTCTGACAGATGTCCTTTAAATTGCGTTAGTTCATCTATTGGAATTGTTTGTGCATGAGAGGATTTAGCTCAGATTAATGTTGATTTGCTTCTTTTTGAATCTAACAGTATGAGTAGATTGGTTTTTTTTGATGACTAGTACTCCTTATGCTATGGCCACTTTGAACGCAGTAGGATTGGTGTTGTCAGATCACCAGATAGTACCGTTTCCCCAACTTGATCTACCATGACAACAACACTGACAGGTAATGAAGACAGATCTTAGGGTCCATTTACATGGGACGACTGTCAGGCAAACGATGCCTGACACTCGTCCCTGTGTGTCCTTGCTTCCATTCTGTTCCACGGGAGCTAGTATTGCTAGCTCGCTCACACAGCAGCCAGCAGGAAGGCAAGGAGGCTGCAGGAGATTTCACTCCTCGCTCTGCCCCGCCCCTCTCCGTTGACTTAACATAGCAGCCGTTCAATACTGAACAGTTGCTATTTACACTGAACGATGAGCGTTCAATCTGCTCATCGTCCATCGTTTATGCAGCATATGGTGCTGGCCGATGAGCTGATCGCTCATCGTTTAGTGTAAATAGCAGCCGTTCAGAAAATACACTTGTGCAGGAATTTGGACGCATCAATGATAAGTATTTTCCACTACTTTATTGAATCGTTGTACTCAATAAAACATAGAAAGACGCGTTTCGACTCTATCGAGTCTCGTTCACTTCTCGATAGAATCGAAACGCGTCTTTCTATGTTTCATTGAGCACAACGATTCAATAAAGCAATGGAAAATACTTATCATTGATGCATCCGAGTTCCTCCACAAGTATATTTTCTTGAAGCTTAAAGTTAGTGGTTGCTATACAGATGTTGTCCTTGATCAGATTTAAACCAAGGGCAACATCTGCATGGAGTTTGTATGTTTTCCCTGAGTTTGTGTGGGTTTCTAAAATATACTCATAGGTGAACCCCAATGGGGACTGAAAATATCAAGTGATGTAAAGTGCTGTATAATATATATGTGCTATATAAATAAAGGTGATTATTATGAGACACAGAGAATATACAAACTCCATGCAGATGTTGTCCTTGGTCGGATTTGAACCTAGGACCCCAGTGCTGCAATAGTGCTAACTGCTGAGCCACAGTTCCATCACCTCTATTATTTACTAATTCTTAGGGGTATTTGTGAAGGTTCGGTTCTTACAAAGCAGGAAGGAGGAGGAAGAGGACAAAGAAGCAGTATGGTGGCTCAGCAATTAGCATTGTTGCCTTGCAGTGCTAGGGTCTTAGGTTTAAATCTGACCAAAGACAACATCTGCATGGAGTTTGCATGATCTACATGTGTTTGAGTGAGTTTCCTCCCACACTTCAAAAACATACCAATAGGTGAGCAAAATATTTCAAGTGATGTAAAGCATGTGCCACATCCGAGAATAAAGGTGATTGTTATGAAACACAAGGAGAACATATAAACTCCATGCAGATGTCGTCATTGGTCAGATTTAGATCCCAGTGTTGCAAGGCAACAGTGCTTACTGCTGAGCCACAGGACCATCACCACCATTATACACCCATTTTTAGAGGTTCAGTTCAAACTAATTTGGACCAAACCAAAATTCAGCGAACCAAACCGAACTTTTAGAAGTTTGTTCAACACTAGAGATGAGCGAACACCAAAATGTTCGGGTGTTCGTTATTCGGAACGAACTTCCCGCGATGTTCGAGGGTTCGTTTCGAACAGCGAACCCCATTGAAGTCAATGGGCGACCAGAGCATTTTTGTATTTCGCCGATGCTCGCTAAGGTTTTCATGTGTGAAAATCTGGGCAATTCAAGAAAGTGATGGGAATGACACAGAAACGGATAGGGCAGGCGAGGGGCTACATGTTGGGCTGCATCTCAAGTTCACAGGTCCCACTATTAAGCCACAATACCGGCAAGAGTGGGCCCCCCACCTCCCAACAACTTTTACTTCTGAAAAGCCCTCATTAGCATGGCATACCTTTGCTAAGCACCACACTAGCTACAACAAAGCACAATCACTGCCTGGATGACACTCCGCTGCCACTTCTCCTGGGTTACATGCTGACCAACCGCCCCCCCTCCCCCCCACAGCGCACACCAAAGTGTCCCTGCGCAGCCTTCAGCTGCCCTCATGCCACGCCACACTCATGTCTATTTAGAAGTGCGTCTGCCATGAGGAGGAACCGCAGGCACACACTGCAGAGGGTTAGCATGGCTAGGCAGCGGCCCTCTTTAAAAGGGGCGGGGCGATAGCCCACAATGCTGTACAGAAGCAATGAGAAATAGAATCCTGTGCCACCGCCATCAGGAGCTGCACACGTAGGCATAGCAATGGGGAACCTATGTGCCACACACTATTCATTCTGTCAAGGTGTCTGCATGCCCCAGTTAGACCGGGCTTTTTAATTCATAGACACAGGCAGGTACAACTCCCTATTGTGAAGTCCCTGTCGACCCACAGCATGGGTGGGTGCCAGGAAGCCACCGGCGGTACATAGAAATATCCCATTGCATTGCCCAACACAGCTGAGGTAGTAATGTCGTGCGTAATACAGGTGGGCTTCGGCCCACACTGCATGCCCCAGTCTGACCGGGGTTCTTTACAAGTGGACACATGTAGGTTATACTCCGTGTGCACCTACAGCATGGGTGGCTCCCTGGAACCCACCGGCGGTACATAAAAATATCCCATTGCATTGCCCAACACAGCTGAGGTAGTAATGTCGTGCTTAATGCAGGTGGGCTTCGGCCCACACTGCATGCCCCAGTCTGACTGGGGTTCTTTAGAAGTGGACACATGTAGGTTAAACTCCCTGTGGACCCACTGCCTGGGTGGGTGCCAGGAAGCCACCGGCGGTACATAGAAATATCCCATTGCATTGCCCAACACAGCTGAGGTAGTAATGTCGTGCGTAATACAGGTGGGCTTCGGCCCACACTGCATGCCCCAGTCAGACTGGGGTTCTTTAGAAGTGTACAGATGTATTAAAAACTCCGTGTGCACCTACAGCATGGGTGGCTCCCTGGAACCCACCGGCGGTACATAAAAATATCCCATTGCATTGCCCAACACAGCTGAGGTAACGTCAGCTGTAATGCAGGTGGGCTAAAAATTAATTTGATTACACTGTAGGCGAGGGCCCACAAAAATTGCTGTATCAACAGTACTAATGTACATCCCAAAAATTGGCCATGGCCAGCCAAGAGGGCAGGTGAAACCCATTAATCGCTTTGATTAATGTGGCTTAAGTGGTAACTAGGCCTGGAGGCAGCCCAGTGTAACGAAAAATTGGTTCAAGTTAAAGTTCCAACGCTTTTAAGCGCATTGAAACTTATAAAAATTGTTCAGAAAAATTATTTGAGTGAGCCTTGTGGCCCTAAGAAAAATTGCCCGTTCAGCGTGATTACGTGAGGTTTCAGGAGGAGGAGCAGGAGGAGGAGGAGGAATATTAGACACAGATTGATGAAGCAGAAATGTCCCCGTTTTGGATGGTGAGAGAGAACGTAGCTTCCATCCGCGGGTGCAGCCTACGTATTGCTTACGTATCGCTGCTGTCCGCTGGGGGAGAACAGAAGTCTGGCGAAATCCAGCCTTTGTTCATCTTGATGAGTGTTAGCCTGTCGGCACTGTCGGTTGACAAGCGGCTACGCTTATCTGTGATGATTCCCCCAGCCGCACTAAACACCCTCTCCGACAAGACGCTAGCCGCAGGACAAGCAAGCACCTCCAGGGCATACAGCGCTAGTTCAGGCCACGTGTCCAGCTTCGACACCCAGTAGTTGTAGGGGGCAGAGGCGTCACCAAGGATGGTCGTGCGATCCGCTACGTACTCCCTCACCATCCTTTTACAGTGCTCCCGCCGACTCAGCCGTGACTGGGGAGCGGTGACACAGTCTTGGTGGGGAGCCATAAAGCTGTCCAGGCCCTTAAAGACTGTTGCACTGCCTGGGATGTACATGCTGCTCGATCTACGCACATCCCCTGCTACCTTGCCCTCGGTACTGCGCCTTCTGCCACTAGCGCTGTCGGCTGGGAATTTTAACATCAGCTTGTCCGCAAGGGTCCTGTGGTATAGCAACACTCTCGAACCCCTTTCCTCTTCGGGAATCAGAGTGGGCAGGTTATCCTTATACCGTGGATCGAGCAGTGTGTACACCCAGTAACCCGTCGTGGCCAGAATGCGTGCAACGCGAGGGTCACGAGAAAGGCATCCTAACATGAAGTCAGCCATGTGTGCCAGGATACCTGTACGCAACACATGGCTGTCCGCACTAGGAAGATCACTTTCAGGATCCTCCTCCTCCTCCTCCTCCTCCTCAGGCCATACACGCTGAAAGGATGACAGGCAATCAGCCGGTGTACCGTCAGCAGCGGCCCAAGCTGTCTCTTCCCCCTCCTCCTCATCCTCCTCATGCTCCTCCTCCTCCTCCTGTACGCGCTGAGAAATAGACAGGAGGGTGCCCTGACTATCCAGCGGCATACTGTCTTCCCCCGCCCCCGTTTCCGAGCGCAAAGCAGCTGCCTTTATGGTTTGCAGGGAATTTCTCAAGATGCATAGCAGAGGAATGGTGACGCTAATGATTGTAGCATCGCCGCTCACCACCTGGGTAGACTCCTCAAAATTACCAAGGACATGGCAGATGTCTGCCAACCAGGCCCACTCTTCTGAAAGGAATTGAGGAGGCTGAGTCCCACTGCGCCGCCCATGTTGGAGTTGGTATTCGACTATAGCTCTACGTTGTTCATAGAGCCTGGCCAACATGTGGAGCGTAGAGTTCCACCGTGTGGGCACGTCGCACAGCAGTCGGTGCACTGGCAGCTTAAAGTGATGTTGCAGGGTGCGCAGGGTGGCAGCGTCCGTGTGGGACTTGCGAAAATGTGCGCAGAGCCGGCGCGCCTTTACGAGCAGGTCTGACAAGCGTGGGTAGCTTTTCAGAAAGCGCTGAACCACCAAATTAAAGACGTGGGCCAGGCATGGCACGTGCGTGAGGCTGCCGAGCTGCAGAGCCGCCACCAGGTTACGGCCGTTGTCACACACGACCATGCCCGGTTGGAGGCTCAGCGGCGCAAGCCAGCGGTCGGTCTGCTGTGTCAGACCCTGCAGCAGTTCGTGGGCCGTGTGCCTCTTATCGCCTAAGCTGAGTAGTTTCAGCACGGCCTGCTGACGCTTGCCCACCGCTGTGCTGCCACACCGCGCGACACCGACTGCTGGCGACATGCTGCTGCTAACACATCTTGATTGCGAGACAGAGGAGGAGGAGGAGGAGGAGGAGGGTGCTTTAGTGGAGGAAGCATACACCTCCGCAGATACCACCACCGAGCTGGGGCCCGCAATTCTGGGGGTGGGTAGGACATGAGCGGTCCCAGGCTCTGACTCTGTCCCAGCCTCCACTAAATTCACCCAATGTGCCGTCAGGGAGATGTAGTGGCCCTGCCCGCCTGTGCTTGTCCACGTGTCCGTAGTTAAGTGGACCGTGGCAGTAACCGCGTTGGTGAGGGCGCGTACAATGTTGCGGGAGACGTGGTCGTGCAGGGCTGGGACGGCACATCGGGAAAAGTAGTGGCGACTGGGAACTGAGTAGCGCGGGGCCGCCGCCTCCATGATACTTTTGAAGGACTCCGTTTCCACAACCCTATACGGCAGCATCTCAAGGCTGATGAATTTTGCTATGCGGATGGTTAACGTTTGAGCGTGCGGGTGCGTGGCGGCGTACTTGCGCTTGCGCTCCAACAGTTGCGGAAGCGATGGCTGGACGGTGTGCTGAACTACACTGCTGGATGGGGCCGAGGACAGCGGAGATGAGGGTGTGGGTGCAGGCCAGGAGACGGTAGTGCCTGTGTCCTGAGAGGGGGGTTGCATCTCAGTGGCAGGTTGGGGCACAGGGGGAGAGGCAGGGGTGCAAACCGGAGGCGCTGAACGGCCTTCGTCCCACCTTGCGGGGTGCTTGGCCATCATATGTCTGCGCATGGTGGTGGTGGTGAGGCTGTTGGTGTTGGCTCCCCGGCTGAGCTTTGCGCGACAAAGGTTGCACACCACTGTTCGTCGGTCGTCAGGCGTCTCTGTGAAAAACTGCCAGACCTTAGAGCACCTCGGCCTCTGCAGGGTGGCATGGCGCGAGGGGGCGCTTTGGGAAACACTTGGTGGATTATTCGGTCTGGCCCTGCCTCTATCCCTGGCCACCGCACTGCCTCTTGCAACCTGCCCTGCTGATGCCCTTGACTCCCCCTCTGAAGACCTGTCCTCCTGAGTAAGCGTTGCACACCAGGTGGGGTCAGTCACCTCATCGTCCTGCTGCTCTTCCTCCGAATCCTCTGTGCGCTGCTCCCTCGGACTTACTGCCCTTACTACTACCTCACTGCAAGACAACTGTGTCTGATCGTCATCGTCCTCCTCACCCACAGAAAGTTGTTGAGACAGTTGGCGGAAGTCCCCAGCCTCTTCCCCCGGACCCCGGGAACTTTCGAATGGTTGGGCATCAGTGACGATAAACTCCTCTGGTGGGAGAGGAACCGCTGCTGCCCAATCTAAGCAGGGGCCCGAGAACAGTTCCTGGGAGTGTTCCCGCTCCTGAGCAGGTGTCATTGTAGTGGAGTGAGGAGGCTGGGAGGAAGGAGGAGCAGCAGACAGAGGATTCGGATTTGCAGCAGTGGACGGCGCAGAACTGCGGGTAGACGATAGGTTGCTCGAAGCACTTTCTGCCATCCAGGACAGGACCTGCTCACACTGCTCATTTTCTAATAACCGTCTCCCGCGTGGACCCATTAATTGGGCGATGAATGTGGGGACACCAGAAACGTGCCTCTCTCCTAATCACGCAGCAGTCGGCTGCGACACACCTGGATCAGGAGCTCGGCCTGTGCCCACACCCTGACTTGGCCCTCCGCGTCCTCGGCCGCGTCCACGTCCTCTAGGCCTACCCCTACCCCTCAGCATGCTGTATTACCAGTGATTTGATTTCACAGGCAGCTAATAAATTGGCGCAAGACTGCAGGCCAAATATAATTTTTTCCCTTTTTTGAAAACGAAAGGCCCCACTGCCTCTAGTGAATGTATAATCTACGTTTAATAACTGTGCTGTTTTCCTGCTAATGTGTCACAGAACGTGAGGGTAGCGGAGTTATTATAACTCTGGCAGAGCAGGTATTTTTTTTCCCAATTAAGGAAAGCAAATGGCGAAGCCAGGAGTAAAACGTAGCTGGGTGCGTCTGATTTTTACAGGTTGCACACGCAGCCGACACGTGTCCACCGCCCTTAGGACGGACAGAGGCAGGACAAATAGAATTATTTTCCGTTTTTTTGCACCAAAAGGCAGCACTGCGTATATTCTATGAACATGAGAAGTTTAATAACTGTGCTGTTTTCCTGCTAATGTGTCACAGAACGTGAGGGTAGCAGAGTTATTAACTGTGGCAGAGCAGGTATTTTTTTTCCCAATTAAGGAAAGCAAATGGCGAAGCCAGGAGTAAAACGTAGCTGGGTGCGTCTGATTTTTACAGGTTGCACACGCAGCCGACACGTGTCCACCGCCCTTAGGACGGACAGAGGCAGGACAAATAGAATTATTTTCCGTTTTTTTGCACCAAAAGGCAGCACTGCGTATATTCTATGAACATGAGAAGTTTAATAACTGTGCTGTTTTCCTGCTAATGTGTCACAGAACGTGAGGGTAGCAGAGTTATTAACTGTGGCAGAGCAGGTATTTTTTTTCCCAATTAAGGAAAGCAAATGGCGAAGCCAGGAGTAAAACGTAGCTGGGTGCGTCTGATTTTTACAGGTTGCACACGCAGCCGACACGTGTCCACCGCCCTTAGGACGGACAGAGGCAGGACAAATAGAATTATTTTCCGTTTTTTTGCACCAAAAGGCAGCACTGCGTATATTCAATGAATAATAACTGTGTTGTGGCCCTGCCTACACAATTCTTTCCCTGCAGTATCAATGGAGGGTGCAATGCTCTGCAGAGGCGATTTTGAGAAGCAAAAAAAAATGCAGCACAGCTAACAGCAGCCTGGACAGTACTGCACACGGATAAATATGGCCCTAGAAAGGACCGTTGAGGTTCTTGAAGGCTACACTCACTCCTAACACTCTCCCTGCCTATGCAGCACTTCTGTCCCTAATGCCGGGTGCAACGCTCTGCAGAGCCGATTTTGAGAAAAAAAAAAATTGCCACTGCTAACAGCAGCCAACACACAGCTATCAGTGGCCCTAATAAGGACCTTTGGGGGTCTTGAAGCCTACACTAACTACCAATTCTTTCCCTACAGCAGCTCCGGTACAAACAGCACTGTCCCTCATCTAACTCACACCGCATCTGAGGCGAGCCGCGGGAGGGGCCGACTTTTATGTTCGGGTGACACCTGATCTTCCCAGCCACTCACAGCAGGGGGGTGGTATAGGGCTTGAACGTCACAGGGGGAAGTTGTAATGCCTTCCCTGTCTTTCAATTGGCCAGAAAAGCGCGCTAACGTCTCAGGGAAGGAAGTGAAAGTAACCAGAACACCGCATGGTGTTCGTTACGAATAACGAACATCCCGAACACCCTAATATTCGCACGAATATCAAGCTCGGACGAACGCGTTCGCTCATCTCTATTCAACACTAAAAATAAGAAAACATATATTTGTATAGTATCTGAATGTTTAGGCATTTAACCACAGACAGTTGTACAGTGTATATGTATACCTACGTAGGCAACACTATAGGGGTTACAGAGGTCATAGTTGTACCTCGGCCCATATCAAGTGCTGCTGTATTAACTAAGTGTGATAGTTTTGTGGTCATGTAACAGAGTTAGCATTGGGGCCGAGGAGCTTTAAGTTACTCTACTGCTTACACTTACATGCACACACACACGCACGCACGCACACACACACGCACACACACACGCACACACACACGCACACACACACACGCACACACACACGCACACACACATACGTGCACATACACACATATACATGCGCATTCATGTATACACGCACACACAGTCTCACCACTTTTCTCTTTTCTTGGAACTTGTCCTCATTTACATATCTTTTGCTCATTAGAGTCATTCAGAAGTCAACTATAAGACAAGTACAGATCTGCTGATATGCATAGGGAACTATATACATATTGATGGATCCTTCTACTCTTCTAATAGCATACACTCCAGTTCAAATTGGAATGAATTCATTAACAGTCTTTTTATATGTTCCCATAGTACACTATGTGGGGTTATGATTGTAGTCATTTAAGGCTACAGCTGAGGCTTGTCTTGTCTAGTGAGTGAATTATGAGAAGATAAAAGTGTCTTCTCACATTTGTGGCTGGTGGCAAGGTACTTTGCTCTAAGAGGGCACAATAGACTTAAAGGGGTTGTCCCGCGGCAAAACTTAAATTTTTTTTCCTGCCCAGTCCCCCATGTTAAGCAAAGGGCATACAATAGCCGTGTAAAGCGCTTAAAAAAATCATTTTCACTGACCTGGATGCCCTTTTATCAACTTATAAAATTTTCCTCTCCAAGATGGCGCCGCTCGTCCTTTCCCAAGGTGCACTGCATTTGTTCTAGCTACGTGCGTGCTCCCGATGACATCGGCCACATGATCAAGTGACCG
Organism: Eleutherodactylus coqui; assembly: GCF_035609145.1. Classification (NCBI taxonomy): domain Eukaryota; kingdom Metazoa; phylum Chordata; class Amphibia; order Anura; family Eleutherodactylidae; genus Eleutherodactylus; species Eleutherodactylus coqui. The sequence continues at coordinate 18,170,353 of NC_089845.1, forward strand.
ACGTCATCGCGGGAGGTGTGCACCTCTCTGTTCCCCCGCTCCGCTCCATAGGTCTGCATGCACTGCCGATTCCAGCCACCTCATTGGCTGGTCGGCACCACGTGCAGGAGGGAAGAGGAGGGTGCTCACATAGATGAGAGGCCGGCCGAGGGAGAAGTCAGCTAGCAGCTGTTTCTCCCTGACATTTTGCTGCCCCCTCCCCCTCCCGCAGCCACCGACCGAACCCCGCTACCGCTGACCAGGCCCCCCGATGCAGCCGACCAGGGACCCCACTGCCGCCGACCGGACCCCACTGCCGCCGACCAGGCCCCCCGCAGCCGCCGACCAGACCCGCCGCAGCCGCCGACCGGACCCTGCAGCCGCCGATCGGACCCCGCTGCCGCCGATCGGACCCCGCTGCCGCCGACCAGGCCCCCCGATGCAGCCGACCAGGGACCCCACTGCCGCCGACCGGACCCCACTGCCGCCGACCAGGCCCCCCGCTGCCGCCGCCCGGACCCCGCAGCCACCGCCCGGGCCTCTGGAATGGACGTGCTCCGCCACGGCACACGCTGCTGGGCCACAGGAACCCACCGCCAGGTAAGCACTGCAAGTCCCCAGCTCCCTGGAATAGGCCCCTGGGCCCTGAAATAGGCCCCGGCCCCACAGAGTAGGCTCCTGGGCCCCAAAATAGGCCCCACCGCCCCAAAATAGGCCCCGGCACACCCAGCTAGGCCCCCAGCTAGGCCCCGGTGCCCAACGCCGTCCCCCGACAGTAACCCCAGGGCCCCCGACAGTAACCCCAGGGCCCCCGACAGTATCCCCAGGGCCCCCGACAGTTACCCCAGGGCCCCGACACTTATCCCCGGAGTCCCACAGTCACTCTAGGGCCCGACAGTCTCCCAAGGCCCCGAAAGTCACCCCTGGCCCCCTGACAGTCACCAGCTAGCCCCCGACAGTCAACCACCCCTCACTTACCTGGTGACTGCTCCGGGTAAGGCACCTGGGTCTGCTGGTCTGCTGGTCCGGTAGCGCGCATCGGCTCCCGCTCCTGCTTCTTCTCCTTTCCAAGGCAAGTAGAAGAATGGGCGCTCGGCGCGCTCACGCGACGTTACAGCTCATGCGCAGACGACCTGTACCGCGCGAGCAGGCTGGAGAGGCACATCCACAGGACAGAAGATGCCGACTGTGCAAGTGCGACTGTTCCAGCGAGGAGAAGAGGACTTTGGTCGGCACCAGGGCAACGGGGACGCCAACACAGGTAAGTAGGTAAGTGTATAACTTCTGTATGGCACATATTTAATGCACGATGTATATTACAAAGTGCATTAATATGGCCATACAGAAGTGCTTAGCTTAATTTTAATTCACGGGACAACCCCTTTAAGTGAAGTCCTAAGTGTGGAGCCAAATTGTGTGATTTTATTTACATCTAAAATTGGGATACAATTGTATTTCCTTGTTAAACTATTTCTGTCTTCATCTAAACTACTGCTTACTTTCCCATCACTAATATAACATATAGATCACAGTTCTTTCTCCGATTAGTTTAGAGTTTGCCTGATACGGCACACAAAAAAGGGTTTCCTAAAGCAGATTGTCACATAAGGAAAAACTTTGTGCAGCTTACAATAAGGGCAGTGTCACACAACCATGTTCTATTCCCAGACTTGGGAATAAGGCTTGTATGAAGAGTCTAACATTGACTTACAGGAATGCTGTCTTCCAATAGTGGCGCTGCAGAGGTATTGTTCCACCTCCCTTATTTGTATATTACCCAGAGCAGCATGCATGGTCTTGTAAGTCTCCACACTCACTCACCTTCTAGGTGCTCTCCCTAAGGAGAAAGGATAGCTTTCCTGACCCACAATCATGTTTGCGCAGGTATTTGAAGATGTAAAATCTGTGCATGCTGAACACAGAGAATAGAATCCATTGATTTCAATAGGTTAGTTCTCTTCAGTGCGTTTTGCAAAAATGTAGCTTTTCAAACCTCATTTATGTGCAAATATGCTGCACTGTGGCAAGCATTTTGTGCATAGGTTTGTGTGACTCTGCCCTAAGGCCGCTCTCACACGTGAAAATCGCATGAATTTGAACCCCATTATTTTGAATGCGGTCATATACATGAGCGATTTTTTTTCCCGCATGACAATTTAGTTGTGATGTTACTAGGATTGCAATTTTGACCACAACCTTTTTAAAAAATGTAGTAGAAATTAGACACATTGACCTTTGGTTTTGCCACCGACTGCAAATGCAAGAAACGGGGAAAAAACATGTATTTACCTGCAATTTGCTCTTATAATAGTATAACAATCTGCTACACCACTACCTCCCGGTCTAAAAGTACACAAAACTACAGTTTAAAACCACCATCATTGAATTGGCGAACTGATAAAATGGACAATCAGGTGATGCAACTGCTTATACTACAAAGTACTGAAAGCTACAGAAGTGAACCCCAGAAGCAGAGGCGTAACTTGAAACTCCTGGGCCCCAATGCAATTTTTATAACAGGGCCCCACCTATAATGCTTTATTCATAATACTGGGCTCCCTATATGGGGAAGAGAGGCCTTATGGGCCCCCTAAGGCGCCTGGGCCAAGGAGCAACCGCATCCTCTATAGTTACGCCAGTGCCCAGAAGAAAGACAAGTCACCTGAAAGAAATTCCAGATTACCCAGTAGATTGGACATAGACGTTTCTATGACATTTGTGTTCAAAAATAAGAAACACCCCAGTTCCCAGTCAGACCAAAAGATAAACTGCTATTATAAAATATGTTAATTTTCATAAACATCTGATTATGGCAGTACTAGATCGAGGGTATAGAATGCGGTTTTAGTGTTGTCCTCTTCTGCCCCCAACTGGAACCAGTTTGAGGTGGAGCTGAGGACCTAAGACTAGCTGCTGGGGACACCTCATTTGACATCTCACCCTATTTATATGTCTGTTATTATTTGGCTCAAAAAAGTAGAGATCTGACAATCCAACCTACCAACAACACTTCTTGTTGCTAAGCAATTAGTCTGAGAAAGTCTCTTTTTCATTGCAGTTTTCCTTCAATTCATTTTTTTGTAGAAAAAAAATTGATTATTTGGACAACTGCTTTAAAGGCTTTATCTTTCTATTTATATGCAGATGTGTATCTCGATGTCAATGTAAAAGAGGAAGGAAACATGCTAGTACACTGATAGAAGGGAGGGGTAAAAGAACATGCTTCACAGGGAACACCCACAGAGCTCTGAATTTGAAGCTGCACAAGCAAGTACCCTTGCTAAAGAAAACCTATCACCCAATTAAACCATTCCCAGTGCACTTTCAGCCACAAGACCACTTCCCTAAATGTACATCTATAATTGCCCATTATACTTGCATATCTTGGGAAATTGACTTTTCACAATGCTGATGCTGTATGCTAATGAGGGCTGAACATTGTAGTGGGCATACCGGATCATTCCAGCTACTCAAGGACTTCTTTGTAACTCAGCCCCTCTGCCTTTGAAGTGGATGAAGTCCATATGTCATTCATAAGCCAATGAAGATGACAATGTCCAGGAAGTCAGAGGGAGACTTCTGCATGGGCAGAGGAGCCTGATGAGTCTGACCACAACATGTCAGACTCCTCTGCACATAGGTCTGTGGGATGGTTTAATAGGGTCAAAACAGGTGACAGATTTCCTTCAAATTAAGCAGACTTTGAAAATAACATTTTTATTTCTAAGGAAAAAAAATAAGGTAAAGATGCAGTTTAACTTGACTGTGATAACTTTCTGAAAAAAGTTATCTTATCTCAAGCAATTGAAAAGCTGTTGTTATAGTAAAGGGGTTTTCCATGGAAAATACTATGGATCACCTATACTCAGGATAGCCTGAAATAATTTCAATGAGAGCCACGCCTGCAGTTACAAGCGACGGCCACTACACAGTGATCGGTGCAGACACTACCGCGACTTCCACTCCTACCTCTGTGATTTTGCGGCACTGACAGCATGCGCCCGCTCGGTTGGTTGGGGTCCCGAGCGGCGGACCCTAGACGGTCAACTATTTCTGACCTATCCTAAGGATAGGTCATCAATAATATTTTCCATGGAAAGGCCCTTTAATAACAAAAACGATTTGAAAGGCATTGAATGGGTAGACAAACTGTGGCACGGAAAGTCATATTAATGTGTTAAGAATCAAATTGAACTTTGATACATTTATACTTCTCGATTGTCTATGATTCATGTTTGCTTCAATGAAATTCACAGAAAAGTGTATTCTATCCTTTCATTAAACTTTCTATTTTATTAGTAATTAGAGATGAGCGAACGTACTCGTCCGAGCTTGATGCTCGGGCGAATATTAGGGTGTTCGGGATGTTCGTTATTCGTAACGAACACCACACAATGTTCGGATGTTCGGGTTACTTTAACTTTCTTCCCTGAGAAATCTTTTCTATATGCGCTCAATGGGGCCGGCGGCAGCAGCGCCAACCCCATTGAGAACATATAGAAGACAAATCCTTCTTCTCTGCCACAGCTGTAACAGCTGTGACAGAGAAGAACGATGTTTGCCCATTGAATTCAATGGAACCGGCAATACAGCCGACTCCACTGAAGGCAATGGGCTGCCGGCGATCGCGGGATGAATTGTCGGAAAGGGGTTAAATATATAAGCCCTTCCCTGCAATTCATCCAGAAATGTGTAAAAATAAAAAATATATATATATACTCACCTGGTGCCGGCAGACGGAGTTCAGCGTGGCAGGCTGCAGTTCTCCTGAACTGCTCTGAACAGCTGTGAGTAGTATTCAGCAGCCGGGGATTTAAAATCCCCGCCTGCTGAATAAGATGCCTCTGAATGGTCACAGCCTGACCAATCAGAGGCCAGCCCTCACTCACACCCATTCATGAATTCATGAATGGGTGAGTGAGGGCTGCCTCTGATTGGCTCAGGGGCAGGAGCCAATCAGAGGCAGCCCTCACTCACCCATTCATGAATTCATGAATGGGTGTGAGTGAGGGCTGGCCTCTGATTGGTCAGGCTGTGACCAATCAGAGGCATCTTATTCAGCAGGCGGGGATTTTAAATCCCCGGCTGCTGAATACTACTCACAGCTGTTCAGAGCAGTTCAGGAGAACTGCAGCCTGCCGCGCTGAACTCCGTCTGCCGGCACCAGGTGAGTATATATATATTTTTTATTTTTACACATTTCTGGATGAATTGCAGGGAAGGGCTTATATATTTAACCCTTTCCGACAATTCATCCCGCGATCGCCGGCAGCCCATTGCATTCAGTGGAGTCGGCTGCGTTGACGGCTCCATTGAATTCAATGGGCTAACATCGTTCTTCTCTGCCACAGCTGTTACAGCTGTGGCAGAGGAGAACGATCGTTATGCTGACAGTGGGGGGGGGGGGGTCTCACTCTTGCCGCTATTGTGGCTTAATAGTGGGACCTGTGAACTTGAGATGCAGCCCAACATGTAGCCCCTCGCCTGCCCTATCCGTTGCTGTGTCGTTCCCATCATTTTCTTGAATTGCCCAGATTTTCACACATGAAAACCTTAGCGAGCATCGGCGAAATACAAAAATGTTCCGGTCGCCCATTGACTTCAATGGGGTTCGTTATTCGAAACGAACACCCGAACATCGCGGGAAGTTCGTTTCGAATAACGCGAACCCGAACATTTTGGTGTTCGCTCATCTTTATTAGTAATCCATTTACATAAAAAAAACCTAACTGCACCCTATAATGTCACAAACTATAATATCTGGATGAGCAGGGGGAGTAACCGCCCCGAAAAGGGCGACCCCACGCTGAAACGGGACCTGCCTCTCCCTATGTTTCCCTAATGTGGGCTTCAATGTATATCTCTTGAGCTATACAGTAATTTTCCAGAACCAGAACACGTATAGCACAAGCTGTATTTTAAAGGTCCGACAACATGATCACACTGGAACTCTTGGTTTGTTTTTTTTTTTATCAGGTTGTTGATGGCTTGTCTCAACCTCTTCACGTATTCTTTACATTTATTTTGGCATTATGGAGCTCCTTTTCGTGACAATTTCTGCTATCTCAGCTTGATGTGGATAAAATCACCATGGCTACATTTGTACTGCTCCAGCTCGAAATACAATCTCTTTATGTCTGTTGATAAGATGACTGAGAATTCATTTTAAAGGACCATTTATGAAGCAAAGCCCCTCCTCAGAAACAGGCAAGAGGCATAAAAAGTTTTGACTGTATTCATGCCTTAAAGCTGCCTTCTGTGTCTGCCTAAACCAACAAATGCAGAAAACCACCACATCAACATCCTTGTCAGAATGAATAATCTAAAATTAATGTGCACTTGTCCGCCTGTATTACCGTTCCTGACAGAGAATACTTGCCTGCACTGGCTAGAAACCGACAATCCTTCACAAGCAGTTTTCTCACTGCCAAGGTCTCACAGAAAGTCTAAGACACAAAGGAGCTAAGCACTCTGATTCTAAATGATATGTACAATGATTCCTGACACACAAAACTATTAAACGAATTCACTCAAGACTACAATGAATAGTTTTGCTTTCCTGTTTGTCTCAGAGTTTTCATTTTATCGTTGTTGCTTGCCGCACTCCAAGTTCGCCCTTAGAACAATGCCCGTTATCCATCGAAACATCATCTGATACATATTTATTTATGCAGAGTCTGAACAGATAAGTCATCTATCATTTACCATGAGCACAGCAGATTTGAACATCTCTTAGCAAACAGTTTGACTTTACCTCCTTGGAACATACGCAGTGATTAACGTCTTTCCCGGACTACAGAAGTAAATAACATTGATAAATCACCTTTTGAATTTGCATTTTATTCCCTTTTAGCACAAGGTTCGAAATGACACAGGAATTTCTAAAGTTATTCCTTAAATCCTTATTTTCATGCTATTTTGTTTATGAGTTTCCTTAGTCTCTGAAGGACATTTTTAAGCTCAAAAACTATAGAAATGTTTATGCAGGGATGTAATTACCACCATGGTATCTACAGTTTGGGGCCTGTGTCTCAGGGTGGTTTGGGCTCCTGAGTCCAGACCAATATCTTGGGCCCTTTTTAGATTGTGGTTACTGTAAAAAGTAGGTGAATGCTGTAAAATAAAAAAAGAAGTAGACTTATCTCTGATGCTTTCCCCACCACTCTGCTCTCTCCTTACTTCCTGACAACTGGTCGTCCGCTGTTTGAGGATGTCACTGAGCATGTGATCACCATAGCCAATCCATGGGCCTCATACAACTGAGGCTGAGGATTGGCTACAGTAGTTAATTGTCGTCATGTGATCAGCTGGGGAGAATAGAGTGGCAGAGTTGGGTATACTTGTTTTTTTTTTATTTTACAGCAAAAGGATGCCATAAATACTAAGCAAAGGCAAGGGGACTAAAAATGATGAGTGGTTGCATAAGGGGGCCTTAAATACTGAGTGGGGGCATAAAAGGGCCATAAATATTGAGTGGAGACATTAAGACGGCATAAAGGGCGCAATAAATAATAAATCTTAGTAAAGGAGGTTAAAATTACTCAGTGGGAGCATAAGAAGGCATTACTACAGAGAGGGACTAAAAGGAAGCATTATTATTAACCAGGGACACAAAGAGGCACATTTACTGAATGGGAGTAGAACTGAAAGTGGCACTTTCTATATGAGGTCTACCGGGGGCTCAAAATAGGCATACTATAACCGTATTGAAAACCACAAATTGCATAATTACTATATGGGGCCCAATGGATGAGGTGATTGTGAAGGGGTGTGGATAACATAGGAAGGGTGCTGAAAGAACAAGGAACCTAAATGTCTGTGTCCAATTCTGCAGAGACAAGTTGTAGATGGGAAAAGTTGTCATCGTGGTCTGGGCCAGATGGAAAAGGCAGGAGAAGTAGGCTACTCCAGTCACTGAAGATGTTACCTGTGATCACTGGATGTAACTACTCTAACCACTTACATGATCTGCAGAGCATCTGTATAGAGCTGGTATGTACCACTATGCAGTCACTATATAGGGACAATTTTGGTCTTTGTGTTTTCTTTCCTTCAGTTCTTCAGTAACAATATGGCGGTATTATTCCATTACTGTGTCATGGCAAAACATGATCATGCTGTGGCGATATTATTGGATCTCTATATAGTGTTATTGGTAATGAATGTTTACAATGGACTGGTAAAACTATGCCTGACGGAGGCCCTATTCAAAATTCTGCTATGGGGGCTGAGCATTTTCTAGTTACACCCTTGACATTCCATGTTATTTCAGGTTACATGTATTTGACAGTTTATTTTTTATACTAACAGTATGCTGACAAACTGATTGTCAGGATATTGTACCTGTGCACAGAAATATGGAAAGGTGACTATCAGGGCATTCTACAACAATTCATGGGCACTGTCTACATGGCAATGCCAGCCATGGCAATAATGCATTTGGGACCAGTAATATAATATGTTAGGCTGAAAAAAGACATATGTTTCTCCACCCCACCCCCCCAATGTTGATCCAGAGGAAAGCAGAAAAAACAACAGTTAGGAAGAAGCCAATTTTCCTCCTTTACGGAAAAAAAAATCCTTCACAACTCCAATCTGGAAATCAGAATACTCCCCAGATCACTGACCCTTCTGAAGCAATCAGTGATCTCCACTACAAGGGGGCTCCTTCTCTTGTTCAATGCTTTGATCATTTTGTGATCCTGATAGTTGTGGCAGGAGCAGGATTGTGCTTTACAGCCCCCTCCTGATGCTGATCTTGCGTGTGCCCCACCAGATCATCATGATAAAATAGATGTGATAGTATGAGAACTGACAGCTGCCCACGACTTACATGTCACTAGTCAGCAAGCGGTTAATCTGGACGGCAGTTTACAGTAGTCTATACAGTAGCTGAGACTCCAGGGCAAGACATAGCAACAAAGCTACAAGAAAAGTGATTTCCCCAGCCTTCGCTGCATCTAATTACCGGGCTGCACAAGTAAACAGTTCTAATCTAGTTGCTCCAACGTCTTATTACATTGAATTTGCCTGAATTTATCACACAGCTGTTGATATTCTGTGTGCTGTGAGAACTTTCAGACGATGCATGTTTCTGTACAGTCCTATGGGAAACCGCCAATGACACAAAACATCATTATGGATAGAGCGTCATTGAGACCTTATATATTCACAGTGCTAACAAGCACTTTAATGGGAAAGCTCACTTTTTAGACAGCAACAAGTATTTGTACAGAGATGTGTAAAAAAAGGGGTCGTTCTATATTATATCTAATTAAGAAGACATTGGGAGAAAACTCCTCAAGTAACGGACATTAAAGGGGATACTAGGGGATATTTTCCTGTGTAATAATCAGTATTCTTGCCTACATTCAGGGTGCCGAATCAAAATATGGCAACTAGAATTGTGTGTCGGGCAAGATAATGAAGTTATGGACATGATAAGAAAATAGGATGGTTAATATTGTATCATGTTCAGTATATTCACCATGAAAACTGTCTAACTGGACAGAGCCAATGACTTATCAGAGGAGCGCGGTGAAAGACTTCACCAGGACACGCGTACTATTAAAAAACGGAATGAAGGAAAGTGGACGCCTGCGATGCCGGCCGATTACTTCTGGAATATTCCAAGGGAGAACACTGGTGGACGTAAAAGAAGTGACTTTTGCAAACATTGCATCTAACTTCCATATTTTCATGCCACTTCTGGAAGTTCTTTGTTCTACATCTGCCACCTGCTGATCTTATGTCCTTCTTATAACTGTATGTTACTCTATTCAGGATTTAGGCCCAATGTCCATGGGCAGATTTGAATATCAGGCACCTGCACAGATGATCTGCAGTTCAAGCTGCCCATAGGGAAGCATGGGTTTACCGCACCTGAATTAAAACATGCGGATTTGATTTGCGGATCTTTGGGTGAGGATATCAAATCACAGCAAGTTCAATTTCTGTGCGGTTTCCGTACGTGCGGCTTCCATTGAAGTCAATGGAAGCCAAATGGGCCGCGAAAAAAATAAAAAGTAATGTGGATGTGTGCGCAAGTGCCGGCGGGCCGGCCGTCACTTCCACACACATCCTCAGTACAGACTCGGACAGGTGCGCAGGGTGGCCGGCTGCGGGCAGGGCCAGATTCCACTGTAGGCTCCCGGATGCAGAATTCGTTCCGCCCGCTGACATGAGGCTTTACTGTTTATAAGGATGGTCAACATCTGAGTGCAAATTTGGAATCCGCACCTAAAACTCTATCTGTTTGTGGCATCAGTTCTTGAGTGGAGATCCTGACTGGCCCTATTAGTACTTTTATGAGAGCCCCTGTGTATATCCCTGCACACAGTATACAGGCACACGTACAGAATACACAAAATGCTATGAAGCACATTTAGTAAGGCCACCTTCACATCTGCGTTGAAACATCCGGTCGGAGGTACCATCCGCAGATCTGGCACAAAATACCAAAAGAAATAGTTCTGCAATGGGGTCCGTTCGGCGCTGCTCGGTTCTATCATAAGAATCATTCATCTTTCCTGCTCCCCGAATGGAGCAGGAAAACAGAATCCCTGATGCAGATGTGAAAGCAGCCGGACCTTGTCTAATATTTATACAGTGCAAACTGAGACCAAGCAGTCCGAAGATAAAACAAATTCAGTATAGTGTCTCATGTTGTGTGATACATCTTATGAGACATGAAGACACTTTTGTCCAGCTTTATACTACCTATGAGATATAGAGTAACTTAGTATGCAAGGCTGAAAAAAGACAAATGTCCATCCAGTTCAGCCTGTTTCCCCCCCTTGTTGATCCAGAGGAAGGGAAAAAACACCAGTGAGGCAGAAGCTAATTAGTCCATTGTGGGGGGAAAAAAAATCCTTCCTGACTCCACAATGGCAGCCAGAATAAACCCTGGATCAATGTTTGAAAGTTCCTACCTGACTCCAAGACCCGGATCAACAACCTGCTGGTTATTTAATGTTTATATCCTGAAATATCGTAGCACTCTAGAAAGACATCTAGTCCCTCTTAAACTCCTCTATGGATTTTGCCATCACCACTTCCTCAGGCAGGAAGTTCCACAGTCTCACTGCTCTTACAGTAAAGAACCTCCTTCTGTGTTGGTGATGAAACCTGCTTTCTTCTAGACGTAGCGGATGCCCTCTTGTTACCGTCGCAGTCCTGGGTATAAACAGATCATGGGAGAGATCCTTGTATTGTCCCCTCATGTATTTATACAGAGTTATTTGGTCGCCCCTTAGCCGTCTTTTTTGCAGGTGAATAATCCCAATTTTGATGCCTCTCTGGGTATTGGTTGGTTTACTTTTTGCCATATTTTGGTACACTTTGTCTATGTATCAAAATGATATATACTATTGTGTGTGTACTGGTTTATCTATTGCATTGACTGCCTCATATAGTCACCATAAAAGATTGAACACACAATACTTAGAAGTAAAACACTTAATAACCAGAAATTGGGGAACTGCTGTATACAAATAAAGTGTGCGAGAAGTTCTAGGAGCCCCGCCAGATCTATATTACCATATACAATGGAGACATGAGATCTATTGCTTAGCTTACCATCTGACGCTATTTGGGGACCATATGTGAGAAGTGACTTACCACAATCCCATGGGAATAGTGTTGCTTAGCAAATCATGTTTACAAGCCCCTAAAGCCAGCTAACATATGAATGCCAACCACGAAAATGGAATCAGACTACGAGTTCAAACTGCAAAGCTAAGATGAGAATTCTGCACTTTAGTTTGGAGGTTAAATGGAGAAAACAGGAGGAAAAGGTAAATATGCTCCACAGAGAGAACTATTTTGATACTTAAATTGTAATGTTTTCTTTCAGGGCGGTTTCAGAGACCGTATGTGCAATTACGTATACTTTAGTTCAACATATTTGTAACAAGTCTTTCATGCCTGCATATTGGCGCACAGTACTGTCCGTTTTGCGCACGCAGGACCAGTTCACACGCATGCGCGACACGACCCTTCCATGATTTAAAAGGCTATTTAGCCTAATAAAGACCAGATGTGTTCTTTTTCCCGTGAAATTGCGCAGCGTATTGTGCATTTGTGCGCATATTGAATGTGCGTTTGTACACCTGCCATAGACATCTACGGGGCCCTGGATGTACAAATGTGCAGGAAGATAGAGCAGGTCCGATTGTTTTGTGTATTACTGCGAAAATAAGCAGAGGATACATCTCTGATTAATGAAACTCTTGGGCAAATCAGGAGTTAATGGAAAGTAATAGTTATATCATCTGGGATTCTATACGTTGCAGTTAACTGTCAGAGGTCTGAAAGGATCGCACTAGATGCGTGAACAAGTATGAGGCTGGATTTACACGGGCGAGCGTCGTATCAATCTGAGAAGCGCGGACGGCAATTTCCCCTACAATCGCGATGTGTTCTGCAGTAAAAATGCATCACATCTTTGCACATGTAATTCAATAGGAAATATGAAAAATCGCATCTGCAACTCGAGCTAGGAGTATTGTAATAAATAGAATAATAATCGAACTTCAGAAATCTAATCCCGAAGGCTCATAATAACATAGTATTTCAGGTACAAAAGACGTATACAGTATGGCCATACAGTTCAGCCTATTTCCCCTCTAATGTTGATGCAGAAGAAGGCAGAAAAAACAAACAATTGAGGTTGCAGCCAATTTTCCTCTCTTAAGGGAGAAAAAATTCCATCCCAACTTAAATTTGGCAATCAGAATAATCCCAGATCAACAACCGCTCTGAAATAATTAGTGATATAACATGTAATATTGTAACACTCAAGAAAGGCGTCCAGGCTCCTCTCAGCTCTTTTATCAGGTTCGCCATCACCACATCCTCAGGCAAAGAGTTTCATAGTCTCACTGCTCTTACAGTAAAGAAACTCCTTCTATGTCGGTGTAGAAACTTTCTTTCCTCTAGATGTAGAGGGCGCCCCCTTGTTACAGTCACAGTCCTGGGTATAACTAGCTGATGGGAGAGATCTCTGTATTGACCCCTCATATATCTATACATAGTTATTAGAGCGCCCCCTTGTTATAGTCCCGGGTATACTAGATGATTGGAGAGATCTCTGTATTTTCCCCTGATATATTATACATAGTTATTAGATCGCCCCCTTGTTACAGTCCTGGGTATAATAGATGATGGGAGAGATCTCTGTACTGACCCCTGATATATCTATACATAGTTATTAGAGTGCCCCCTTGTTACAGTCCTGGGTATAATAGATGATAGGAGAGATCTCTGTATTGTCCCCTCATGGATTTATACATAGTTATTAGAGCACCCCCTTGTTATAGTCCCGGGTATAATAGATGATTGGAGAGATCTCTGTATTTTCCCCTGATATATTATACATAGTTATTAGATCGCCCCCTTGTTACAGTCCTGGGTATAATAGATGATAGGAGAGATCTCTGTATTGTCCCCTCATGGATTTATACATAGTTATTAGAGCACCCCCTTGTTATAGTCCAGGGTATAATAGATGATGGTAGAGATCTCTGTACTGTCTGCTGATATATCTATACATAGTTATTAAAGCACCCTCTTGTTACAGTCCTGGGTATAAATAGATGATTGGAGAGATCTCTGTACTGACCCCTGATATATCTATACATAGTTATTAGAGCGCCCCCTTGTTACAGTCCTGGGTATAAATAGATGATTGGAGAGATCTCTGTATTGTCCCCTGATATATTATACATAGTTATTAGAGCGCCCTCTTGTTACAGTCCTGGGTCTAAATAGATGAGGGGAGAGATCTCTGTATTGTCCCCTGATAGATTTATACATTGGCTATCCCATTCATACTCCTTGGTGAATGTTCTGCATCTCCCATTTGATAAGTTGATGGAGCCGGTGGAAGGAATGGAACATACTGTGTAGAGGTTGCCAAGCCTCGCCCTTTATTCCTCCTCACATTTCTTTGCTGCAAAACCCTACTTTTCAGGACTAGAATACTTGCTATATGTCTTACATATGGCTTGTTCATGGTGTTGATTCTGTAGACAAATTGTTGCATACATGTTGGCTTACCAGTATCACTTGTCACTTAGTTGGGAATTATGTTAGGCAGTTGCTGCCTGGGTTTCAAAGTGTTGATTGGGATGTGGTTGGCAACACTTGGATGTCTAGACCCACATATATCCCGGCTTTATCGACTTATTAACACCCCACTAATAATGAGCATCCTAATTCCAATCTCACAAACTGGTCCGCAGATGATCCCAAACTAACTCCCATATTGATTTTAAATGCCATGGTACAGGCTCATAGAGATCTGTCCTTGGTGAGATATCAGGAAATGACAGGTATGCCATAGAGTGTACATAACGCTTCTAAGGGGATATTTTATGGGCCTCTACGTTACCTATAACTGCTTTAAATGTAAGGTACCTGATGCTAATTTATATAATTGCTAATGGGCATGCATAAGGACTAATGCTACCTCCAACCTAACAGTTGTTTGCCCACAGGAACCCTTATGGGCTATCTTTGGCTACCTGGAATCAAATAAATACCGCTGCTCTGTGGGGGGGCATACGTTATTGCATATAGTAGCAATGGCTATTCAGACATTGCTGTAGCCCCAAAGACCCTCATTTAAACTATTTAATCATCAGCTGTTTCTTCTAAAATGGACTGGCCTTGCTTCACAAATAAAACATGCTATGACACATGGGAAAGCTTTATCCAGATGTCGCCAAACAGAATTAAAGAAGGGAATGCTTCCAGTCAACATTATGGTATAAAGAGCCACTAATGATGGGAGAGGCACCTCTTATAGCACCCATAGATCACTTAAGGTATGTATGTTACTGCCGGGGAATCTACGCCCGTGCTACTGTCTTCTAAGTTGAGAAATCTATTATTTGGTTGGCTGGATTTACTATATGACCTGCAGTTGCAGGTCGTTTTGTTTGTATTTGTATTAGTTAGGGTGGGATAAGTATTGATCCTGGGATGACGAGCCAAATGTTTTTAATGAAAAAAAGAGGGAAGCAAGTCTGGTCTTGATTTTATCGCTTAATCCCTTAACAACCGCTTATACGTTTTTGACAGCAGCCATTAAGGGGCTTTATTCTGTAGCGCCATCTTTTGATGGCACTCCTTTAGAAGCCTGGTGTGGGTCTTTCATGCTGGGGAGTGCGGATACTCAGTTGTCAGATGACAGCCGGGCACTTGCTCTAACAGCAGGGATTGAAGAAGCTTCTGATCCTCTGTGTTTAACCCTTTACACACCACGGTCAGTGTAACCGTGGCATATAAAGGGCTGACAGAGGGAGGGGGTTCCCTATGTGACCCATTGGATCACCGCCAATGGGTTGCTATGGCATCAGGAGGCTTAGATATAGCGTCCAGGACTGCAAGCTGCAATGGACTATGAGAGGCTAACTAAGCTTTGAAGAAAGGTATCCATAATTCCTTAAAGGGGTTTTCCAAGCACAAGATAGAAATTCTGAAAATGCTGAAATCTAAGAGTTACAGCTAAGAAGCAGCAACCTGTACCTTTTATCTGCCACTCTGGACCCTCTTCTTCATCCTGTGCAGCTGACAGACAGACTGTTACCTACAATTCCCAGCATGCATATGGCTTGTTTACCAGCCAGCACTGTAGCCCTGCCCACAGAACACAGGTCTTACAACTTATTAGCACCAACCTCCCCCTTGCAGTGCCAGAGAAAGCCTGCTGAAGCCGTCACCCTGGACTGTACATGAGCAATACAGCGCAGTGCTTCCTCTTCTGTCTTCCCATCATTCCCTACTCACAGGATATTGGAGGCTATGGCGGAGCATGTTGTAACAGATAGAAAATGAAGAAAGTAGCTAGACCAGGTGCAGTGAACCTATTATTGAGCAACTTATTGTGATGATGTGCATTAGACTTTAAAATGTTAATCTGCACCCAGAATATCCCTTTAACTGAGCATGTGCAACCATAGACCTTATAGACATAAGTGCCAAACTATTAAGCTCCACTTGCACGAAAATGTGTGACTTTCTAAGCCAGAAACTGGATTAAAAGGCTTTATAAATGTCCCAAATGTTTAGGGGGAAAAAAGTACTTTAGTTACATGTAGCAAGGACATACAGTAAATCACTCAGCTTTCCCATTAAATAAAACCCTTTATGGACGGCCAACTCCTTGTCAACCAACAGTTTCATCCTGGCTATCTCCAGTGGAGAAGTGATATCTAATATTTTGCAGTCATTTATGAGATCGCAATTACATTTAGCGAAGAATCAGGAAAGCATAAAATGAAGTTTTGTGAGGCAATATCCTTGGCCAGTGGTATGACATACAGTAAGTATAGAATTCAAAACCTTTTAACCACCTTTATGTTCCGTGGCAAATCCGCCCCGTCTGGGATTTTCCCCCTGTTCCCAAGGCTAAAGGCAATGGGACTGATCTGGTCAAAAACTGCATCATCAGCAAATTACTGTTTTAACTGTGTTTTTAAAGACCACATTATTGGCACTAGTGTATAATGTATCAATGAGCCTGACAATCAGTTACATTTAGATTGCATGTGCAGAATTTGAGACGTGCTTTCTGCACAAGTCAGGAGGGGTATCATCTTTCCTAAAGGAGAGCACCTAGAAGATATGAGGAAATTTTTAAGGCCAGGCATTCTCCTCTGGGTAATATATGCAAGTAAGGAAGATGGAACAATACTTCTACAGCGCCACCTATTTAAGTCTCCTCACACATCTTCTAGGTGCTCTCCTCAAGGAGAGGAGATACCCTTCACGACTCACAGTATAGGCTTCTCACTAGCCAAGCCAGAAACCTACTGCAGATTGATGAGGGGCAAACCCCCCCAAAACATCTGTTTGTGTATGGGTTCTAGCTGGGCTTTCAACTCTCAATCATTGGTCTAAAGACTAGAGATGAGCGAGCATACTCGATAAGGCAAACTACTCGAGTGAGTAGTGCCTTATTCGAGTACCTGCCCGCTCGCCTCTAAAGATTCGGGTGCTGGAGGGGGAGAGCGGGGAGGAACGGAGGGGAGATCTCTCTCCCCCCTCCCCCGCTCTCCCTGCTCACCACCCCAACTCACCTGTCACCCACTGGCAGCCGAATCTTTAGAGACAAGCGGGCAGGTACTTGAATAAGGCACTAGTTGCTGGAGTAGTTTGCCTTATCGAGTATGCTCGCTCATCTCTACTAAAGACCTATATAAAGAGTCGCACATTGATTTGCAGGAATACTGCCATCCAATAGGTGGCGCTGCTGAGGTATTGTTCCATCTTGCTGCACAAAACATAACAGAACGCACAAAAACAGGCAGAGAAACCTACTGCCAAATACATAATTCACAGCTGGTAAAATCAATATATAAGCTAAGCTCCTCCTGCGCTGCACAATACTTATGAAACAATGAAAAATAGTCTTGCTGCGGCTCATGGTGGCATCACGACTGCATCTTTACCTAACCGAGTCCAGCCTTCATCAAATCAGCAATCATAGAGTCACAGGTTAGCAGATTTTTAATCTCCTGTAAAGCCAATTCTACAGGACACTGGTATAAAAAATAATAAGGGATATTTGGATTTGGAATTCTTGTGCCGTTAATAACTAAGAAGCTTTGAATATAGCTTTCACTTGGCTTTTTGTTATGATACAGGGCCCTTATTAGTTTTTTGTAGCTCCAAACTCAAACTTTTCCTTTTTTAACTTGATGCTCAAGGAAAGAAGATGAGTGGCCAGGAACAGAACCCCACAGATAACTTGGACTGTGGACTCGTCTGTCATCCTTTGATTTCCTCCCTGTCGCACCACTAATCTTACTTGCACCAGTGTCCTGATGGCCTATGTAAAGTGTTTTGGACTGTTAACCATTTTTCAAGCAAATGAGCACTGCCGACCGGTCCCGGCTTTGCTTTAAACGTTTCCCTGTGTGTGTAGGCTACTTATTTCAACCATCTGGATTCACCGCAGAGAAAGGAATGGTGGCGTAATGAGTGACAGGATTTTAAGGTAAACCACATTTTGGGTTACCCTGTGAAACATCCCCAGTGGTAACTTGGATGGGTCCTGTGCTATCCCCAGGGGAGGAGATGGTAGAGCCTCATGACAAGGCCTCAATATACACCGCTATCTCCTGGGCTGTGGACCCACTCCTGAGACGCTGCACACTGGCATCATGGAAAGGGGTTTGTTGTTCACAGAGCAGGCACTCGCTGGGGTAGATGTGGCAGTGGATGGTAGTTCAGGAGAGCAGGATGAACCGGCAGCTAGCTGGGTGACAGAAAGGGTAGAGGGAAGAGAACCGGGAGGCTAGTTCTCAACTGGCACACCTCAACAAGTTTGCAAAGTTGTCAGATGAGGGGGATGTCATTGCAGGATTAGCACTGCAGCATGACATGGCCTCAGACCGCCAGGGAAATAGGAGCACAGGACAGGCTAGACAGGTCATGGTAGTGAGAGACTCAATTATTAGGGGGACAGATAGGACAACCTGCCACAATGACCGGGATCATCAAACAGTAAGTTCAGATGGCCCACCTCTGACTTGACACAGGTCGATTTGCATACTTGGTGCAACAATATAAAAGTAGGTTTTTACTGGAATCAAACGTTTTCCCTTTTAACAAAGATATGCTCAGGGTGTGTGACAAGGGGCACAGAGAGCTATGATGATGGACTATACTCACTAAGTGTGATAACAGAATCCCTTTAAATAATGACTGTGCTTTGCATTGTAGGCCATGTCTTTCTGCACCTTATCTCCACAATCGTACCTGATGGTCAGCTCACAGTACCTACAGGAAGCTATTCTACACAATGGGCTTTCTGCAGGTGTAAGGGGTAGTTTTATGCCAACAACTCAAATGGGTAAACAAAATAGGTTAATTTAACTAATCAATGCTTAACATTTAACATGTGTTTGTTTCCCAAGGCATCACCTAAGATGGAAAACCTAGAGCCCATTTATATGAGGCAACACCTCTTTATATGTCCTACTAGGGTGGATGGATGTCAAAGGAGGATGTCCCCAGCGGAGATCCTCTTCTATGAGCCAAACAAAGAGCCACTTGCAGAGAATGTCTCTTAATCGCTAGCACATATCACCACATTTCTTCAGCAACAGCAATTAAAGATTATCTGTATGGCCCATTGTGGCTTTAGGTAGGTTGGATTGTATGCAAGGTTGTTTTTTTTTTGTATGAGTCAACCCCTTGAAGACCTTATGCTTTAGATTTATAAATATAAGTTTTTTATCCCAATCTATGAGGAGGATCCAAATAATTTTGATTGAGCTGGTAATATAAATACATAGATATGTAACTGTAGTGGAAACAATATTACAGCTAAATAGTAATGTGAATCCCAGCTGTTCCCCAAGTTTCTTCTGTTCTGATGAATGCACTCTTTAGCAGATACTTTATTTCTTGGATCCAAAGGCTCTAATCAATATTTCCTTTAATGCAAAACAGTTACCTCTTGGAACAGACAGATTTGATATAGTAATGTGTTCAGTTACTTAAAAGCCATCAAACACTACATTTTCCAGTGCACTATGCGTACGGCTGTGGAGAACAGGGAAATGGGAATTCCAGACTGTAAGCCTGCCATTAGTTACAACCATTTCCTTTGAAAAACTCGCAAATGTGATTTTTACTACCTCTAGTACATGTTATTTTAGTTTATGAATCAGGTGAACAGTTCCCTCCATTGACAATTTGATTTGATCTGAAAACAGTGTTGTAGTCTAAAATGTTCTAGATTTAAAATAAACCCCCACTTGTTCTATTCGGCATAATACGCAAATCTGATTAAATTCAATTGGAAAAAGAAAAAAAAATCTAATATCCTAGCACATGCTACAAAGATTAAGCTAACAGATGGGAATTTAGCACAAGTAAAGTGAATTTGCTTTATTTGTTAGCTTTCTGAATGATTTTCTGTCTAAGTGCTTAGTGGTTTATTTAATGGTCCAGTTCAATGTAACAAGCCAGAAAAATACTTATGTGACAAATACAGAGTATATAACACTATGAGAGGATTGTAGACTGTTTTGTTCTTCTGCATTCGATGGCTGGATCATTATTTTAATGCTTACTAATTATTATTTTTTGCAGGGAATTAAGCAAAATGATAAATATATCTCAATATGGCAGCATTTTTGTTCATGCCAGCACACAGAGTGAGTATATAACATCCTCGTATAAACATATGGCATCCGATGGAGGGGCGAAAACTACCATAGTAGAGCTTTGTACAACAGGCAAGTGTATGTAGCAGTAATATTCTGTAGTCTTGTGCATCAGGCATTAATTGTATCAGTACTGGCTTATATGCAGTCTGGATAAGCATACAGTTTCACTACATTTACAGCCGCTATCGGTTGTTACTATGCTATTATTAATATTAGATACTGAATGTAGAGCCATTATAATACAGAATGAAGAAACAAATGTTTGCCAAATGACTTCTCATCCCCATAATTTGTTTTCTCCAGTTAATTGTTGTAGGGCGGGCCGGCACAATTTGTGGTAGATCAGGGCCAAAATTAAAATTGGCAAACCTCTTGGGGCCACAGATAAGCTTTTAGTGTCTTACTTTGTAAGTTAGTTGTTACAATCCTATCTAATAGTTCAATGATTAAACTATTAGATAGGATTGTAGGACCCCAGGATGCTCTGTCTGCTAGTTAAAGGATATGACCATGGACCTCAATTGGTGTATGCAAGTTTTTTTTAGAAAAACTATTATTGTGCACACTGCTGAACTATATATGCTTAGAAGCCGAAGAAAAAGTCCAAGTAGAATTACATAAAACTTTTTACCCTGCAATGCATTTTCTGCAGCATAAACATGGTTCTAAAACTGCACATCAGGTTGAAAGATTCTGCCGCACCACTGCATCCGAAGCCTTCAGTACCTTGAGCGACAGTCATGTGATTGGCCACGTGCTGTACCGCATGGCTGGTCACATGACTGTCATTCCCTGAAGGTCCTTTACCCTGCACAGTCATGTCACCCTAGCCACTACTACTGCTAGCCACCAGAGGTAACGCTTAGGCTGCACTGCTAGCAGTGGCTAGCATGACATGACTGTGCTGTGGACTGTGACATGGCTATGACCTCAAGAGGCTAGCGACTAGCCTCTTGACATTATAGTTGTGTCACAGCCCGCAGGTCACCAGAAATCTTCTCCCGGACCACATGCGGCCCATGGGGCGTATGTTGTGTAGGCTTATTGTTAGGGAATGTTCTTCCAAAGGTTGCATTCTTCATTGCATTAATCAGTAATTCAGATTAAAGGGCTCAACTCTTAGACTATTTGACTCAATTCTAAGACCCCCTCCCCATACCAAGTTTTCTACTGCCTTTGAAAGAACCCATGTAAAGGGGAAAATTAGGCAAAATTGAAAAAATTACTGTATATACTTGAGTATTAGCCAATCCAAGTATAAGCCGAGTCAATAAGTTTTACCACAAAAAACTGGTATAACTTATTGACTCGAGTATAAGCCGAGCTATACTCGAGTGTATACTAGGTAAAAAAAACCTGCAATACTCACCTCCCAGCCTGCGTCTGTGTCCCTGGCGTGATGGTCTTCCCGGCGGTGGGGCAAGCTGTTTGAGACTTCTCCTTGCTGTTATCTCCCTGCTCGGCTTTGAATTCCCACGCCGTCAGCGCTGTGTAAGTAAGCGCTGTGATTGGATAGAGTGCCAGCCAATCACAGCTAGCGCTTAATAAACAAATCATAGCCATTCAGTGATGTCATTCACTGAATGGCTGTGAATAATCAAGTGCCGGCTGTGATTCGCTGGCGCTTGATCCAATTACAGCGCTTACTTACAGAGCGGTGATGGTGGGGGAATTCAAAGCCGAGCAGGGAGATGACAGCGGGGAGAATTCTCAAGCAGCTTTCCATACCGCCGGGAAGACCATTGCATCGGGGACACAGACGCCGGCTAGGAGGTGAGTATTGCGGTTTTTTTTTTTTTTGGTTTTTTTTACCTCACTTGAGTATTAGCCGAGGGGGGCTTTTTCAGCATTAAAAAATGTGCTGAAAAACTCGGCTTATACTCAAGTATATATGGTATTCATTAGAAAGTTGTGGTATTATCAGATGCTTTAACTTAGGTTTGCTAAAAGAAGCAGTTTCCTAGTGTGTGCTTATTATGTAAGGAAAAAAGTTAGTCCTGCGCTCATAAGGGATAATAGGGTTGACAAGGTTTAAAATGGGAAGGGCTTACTTAGAAGGCGGTTACTGTAAACTGCAAAGAATTCACATTTCTGGTTGCTTTCTTGTCAGACAACATCAATAGACAAAAGTAAAGGATTTAAAATTTGTATTAAAGTTGTTCCTGCTTCTGCAATTCTGATAATAAATATATAAGATTTCTAATTACATAATTGATTACTGTATCACTGTAGATTCACCCGGGGTCAGGTCTAAATTCATATGGCCCTTAGGGGCCCACTACGTCACTTATCTACTCCACCTAGTATAGCTCACAATACATAGTGCTTGGGAGTGCTCACAAAACAGTCGTAAAGTGATCTGACATGCATTGAATGGCCATGCAATGATTTGACGTTTATGGTCAGAGTCCAGGTACTGTGGCAGTTCAATTCTCTACAAGTAGGGGTCAGTTACAAGCTACCGGTTGGTATACGGATATCAGCAGTAAAGGGTTTAAAGAAATTTTGTAGTTAGCAGAGGAAGCAAAGAGCTACACTAAAGCTGAACATAATAATCACGCAAGGAGGAAGAGGAAGGACTAGACTTTTTTAGGGTGTACAGAAGTGGAGCCAATCAGACAATTAGAGCAAAACAAAACAAAGATCCTAAAATCCTAAGAAGTAGGGCAATGGCTAACAAGGAGCTGTCTAGTCAAAATCAGTAGCTCAGTTAACAGAGCCACTGCTTGAGACACAGTAGTCTCGTCTCCAGGTTTGAATCTAGACACACCTATTTAGTAGCGCACTG
Organism: Eleutherodactylus coqui; assembly: GCF_035609145.1. Classification (NCBI taxonomy): domain Eukaryota; kingdom Metazoa; phylum Chordata; class Amphibia; order Anura; family Eleutherodactylidae; genus Eleutherodactylus; species Eleutherodactylus coqui. Next base: position 18,193,306 of record NC_089845.1, read on the forward strand.
GACCCCCTTTTGCCTTCAGAACTGTGGTAATTCATGGCTTCCACTCACAAATATGGGAAGATTCAGGGTATTCTAAGAAAACATACCCCACACCATTACTGTAGGTCCACCAGCCTGAACTGTCTACACATAGTGTTTGTGTGAAATTCTGACCCTCCCATCACCACGGTGCAACAGAAATCTGGATTCATCTAATGAGATGACATTTTTCCACAGCTCAGTGATCCGATTTTTATACTCTTGCACCCACTGGAGTCTTGCCTTTCTGTTTCTCTTAGCCAGCAATGGCAATAGTTTAGCAGTTATAGACTCCTGGTGTTAAGGAACGAAAACCTGTGCATATGGACCCGTAAGTTGGAGCCCCAGGTTGTATTCGGCTGTAATTTGCTTGACTGTGCACTGCCTGTTCATGAGAACAATACAGCACATTCTCCTTTGACCCCTTTTTTAAAAAGTTGTTTATGTCCATGGAATCCCCTTTTGCTGGATGTTTTTCTTTGATCATACTATTCTTGGTATACTCTCAATAACGTTGCCCAATAAAACTCCACAAGGTGGGCAGTTTTTGAAATACTGGACCCAGGAAAATGTACTTGATTTTATGCTGCGCTCTGCGGTCATGTGTCTAATTTCCATATAGGGAAGGTCTGATCGTGAAAGGGTAAGTGTTTCTAATAAAATGGCTATTCCGTGTGTGGGGGTGGCAGTGGCAGAACTAAAACCGATCTCTCTCCTACTGAAATCTATTGTTCTGGTTGTCTCCTTAAGAAACTTTATCCTGGAAGGCATCTGCTCAGCGCTGATGCTTCCCTATAATTGACTGCAAGTGAACTTATACTTTAAACCTGGGAAACTTTATAAATAAATGTTTGTATTTTCACCAGTGAGATAGAATGACAATAATATTATATATGTTGAACACATAAGTGTCACTAAAGCAGACCATCACTAGAAACAACCATTCAGCAGCCCTCCTATGTAAAGATTAGCCAGGGGCTATTTATTTTTTGAAAAATAATGCAAAATGCGTGAGTAATCTGGGCATAAATGTTTTAGCACCAAGTTTGCAAATTAGAGGTAGTGGGTCCTAATTATTCATATTAAGCACTTAGTTCTCTGAACCTGCAAAGTGAATGACATACTTCTCAGCATGAGTGTAATTAGCAAATCGCACAAAATCCTCTGCAGGAGCTGATCCATAGATGTCAAGGAAAATGAATCCTGGTATATGGTAAGTAAATTACGAGTATTCAGAGAAGGGGTAGATTATGTCCTATTATTAAGATGTACAATATCAATGAAAAGAAGTGAGGGGAACATGGCATTGAGAGATATAACGAGACACCACAGGGCCTCATTATCAAGTCGGAAATGGACTGTTATCTTATTGACAACATTGTAGAAGGAGCTGAAAGCTGTGTGACTTAGCAGGGCTTCTCAAGCTGCCTTTTTCTATTGCATTCTCACTAGTAACACTGTGGTGATGTTTGGCTCTTACCACTAGCTGAAGTCCATGCCAAAAACAAAAGTATTGCTCAATAAATATTTTTTTTGTGAATCAGTAGGACATTAATATAAGGATAAAAGGATTCAATTATGTTTGTAAAGTTCGGTGCACATCTGTGTTCATGAATCCCGTTGTTCTGTTCGGTCATGAGAGCAGAATGGAATCCGAATGTTTTCCTAGATGAACCCATTGGCTATAATAGGAGCCCCTGAGCTTCTGTCACGGTCTCTGAAATTTTCTGGGCGAAATAGAGAAGTAAATGGGAGTTGCTTAGCACAATAATTTACGATCTTTCCGCTACGATTAGAGGAAAGTAGGTTTCATCACCAACACAGAAAGGGGTTCTTTACTGTAAGAGCAGTTAGACTGTGGAACTCTCTACCGGAGGAAGTGGTGATGGCAAAATCGATAGAGGAGTTTAAAAGGGGACTTGATGTCTTTCTGGAGAAGAAGTATATTACAGGATATAAATATTAGGTTAAGTGTCAATCCTGGTATACAGGCAGGTAGGAACTATTAGGGGTTGATCCAGGGAACAGTCTGATTGCCATTAGGGAGTCGGGAAGGAATTTTTCCCCCAAAAGGGCTAATTGGCTTCTGGCCTTGGGGATTTTTGCCTTCCTCTGGATCAACACAGTAGGATAGACAGGCTGGACTAGATGGACAATGTCTTCATTCGGCCTTACATACTATGTTACTATGTTACTATGTTCCGTAGATGGTGGATTATAATAGTGGAGATAAGGGCAACCGCCCCAGAATCAAGGCTCCACAGGGGCCCACGACCAACCAAATTACCCCTATTTATGAACCACCAGTCCTGGGGCTGATGGAGGGAAGGCCATTTTTTTGTGAAGTGTTAAAAAGAAGAGTTATACTCATCTGTGCTGCTCCCAGACTCTGCAGTCCACGCTGCCCACACTGCTCACCTGCTGAGTTCCTGGTATAGTGATTTTGTGACATGCACATTTGATTGTTGCAGCAGGGAACTGGCCTCAGCAATCATGTGATAGCTCTACCCAGAAGTGTACAGGGGAGCAGTGTGGACAGCGCGGATTGCAGAGGCCAGAAGCAGGAGGAGTGGCACAGGTGAGTGTAACTTTTTTTTACTAGACAAAAGAGCACTACTGCTGAGTAGAGGGGGCTATATGGAGCACTATTACTCCATTATATGGGGGGGGGGGGAGGTTGTGTGAACAGCACTGGGCCTTTGGTCCCCTTAATCCACCACTGGGAAAGATGATGACAAAAATGCAGACTTGTCTAGTAGTGGCATTGAACAGGCATTGCTTTTCTTTTGATCCAATCTTTGTCCTTTCCAATTTTGCACCAAAAATGAAGTCCATCAATCCATCTCCAGCTGCTTTAATATTTGTACATAACTAGATGTTAAAGTATTCCGGACGCTGAGCAAAATGTTCAAAATCTCCCTCATGTCTCCAATTATTGCCATTATTCCAAATGGTCATCTAAATAATGAAACTAAACTCCAGTGCCTTTGTTTTACTGACTTGGGCCAGCTTCAGATTTCAACATTTTTTTTTTTTTTTAAATGACCACTGGGAGTGCAAAAACTACAACTCCCACAATGCCCTATTGCCAGTTACTGATGAGTGCACATTCACAACTGTACTTGAGAAAGTATTAAATATATTGTGAAAGTATTGAATTATATTTTATGCAGTAGTGTCATGTGCATTTGTAATGTTTTACTAAGAGAGAAGTATCACACATGCTGAGGACCTTGAATTGTTGACTGTGGGGAATGCCACACTATATATCCTTTTGCATTGCAACAATAAAACTGAAGAGCTTAGATGTTTCTCATTGCATTCTTCTCCAATGCATCAAAAAATAATTAGCCATACCATTTTGTATCACCTAAATTAGGTGATTACTTTAACAGTAAAAACTGTTGTCATTACAGAATTTGAAGGCACTGAGCATGCCTGACTGGTAAAACAATGGAGCATACAGGCTATAACCATTGGATGCAGATGGAGAACCATGGGGGGGGGGGGGTAAAGCAATATATCTGCAGCTTTGTAAAACAAGTTATAACACTATATTGTAAAATTGCATGTTATCGCATATGAAGCATATAACTTTCACTTTGAATCGCTGGCATACCTGCTTAGTAATTTGCTGGTAATGGACATTGAAATTCTCGAATCTAAGCCTTTGCAATGTAGTAGAATTATATTTAAAGCTGCGAGTTTGTTATACAAAGTAAGGCTTTTGGATGTGACAATTTGCATTGACATTTTCTTTAAAATGAACTCATGACATGTGAATTTCCAGGCCTATAAAGGTAGTGCTTCATTGAGTTCACATAAAGAAACACAGAGCTTGAAAGGTATAAGATTTATCACTTTACAAGAACCAGGCAACATTCTGGAGCGGCATTAGGTTTTATTGTAGCACATCATTCCCCATCGTAATAAAGTCCCCTGCTGAGGTACTCCTGCATCAGCATTTACAGGTCTCTATTCAGTTGGCCGTGAATATTAAAAGAATGTGTTTGTAAAGTATAATGTTGATCTGAAAATATGGGGTTGCTATGTGTTCTACAATTGTCTGAGAAGACGTGTGACTCATATCTGTATTGTATGGAATTAGTAATAATACGAATCTGTCACTGCTTTCTCAAATCCCACTTTGTAGAACCCGTAGTTTGATTTCATTTGTGTTTTAGACTGTCAAATTCATTGCGTTAAAGATATGTAAAAGATTACTGTTGACAAAGGAAAGAACAAAATGTAACAAACTGTGAAAAAAGAAATGTTGGAAATGATACACATGTATGACAATAGAACATTCTGAAATAGGCAAGCATGGGCTACATAGGCAATCTTGCATGGAACGTGGACTGTTCAATTTTATCACCTGGTAGATCAAGGCAAGCAACACTATTATTGTCTACACTTAAGAATACGCCATTTCTTGAATGTTTGAAAGACTCTGGCATAAACTTTGCTGGTTGCTGTCAACCTGGAGCTCATTAAAGAAATAACCTATTCATACAGGCACAGAAATCTTCATAGGGGGCTATCAATTTCCAAGCTTTCAGGTTTAACATCCTGAGATTGTCTGACCACTGACTGATTTTTTCAGCCATTGCATTCAAAGACTGAAAAGCCTCTCTGAAGTGGGCAACCAGAAACAGAGGAGCTTATACCATAGAAAATTAGAAAAAGAGTCAAGGCTCTTAACCTATGCATTGCCATCTTTTAGAATACATGTATGACAGAGAATTCAGTAGGGTAGACTTATGGTGCCCCTACCAAGATGTCCACCAGAAAAACATAGATTGTCTTCTCCTTTCTGAATTTTATATATAACCTACAGATGCAGAACCAAGCTAGCCATTCCCGGTGTAGTGTAGCTGCCCACAACCACATGTTCAAAATAGAACTGGGAAGAAGAATATCATAGTCACCACCTGCCCAAAAGCAACATGGCTGCGGTAGCCAAGTGACATATGTATGCACCACTTGACTCCCAACAACCCTGAATACAATAAGATAACTACGAGACTGCCACACATGTGCCACCCAGCTCTCCTAAGCCCCAAACTCATCATAGTAATGCTGAATGTTCTCTGCAAAAATGCAAACAGATAGAAAACACCAATGGAGGCAAAATGAAGACATGTATATGTTGAAAGATGGATTTCACAGGAAACAAAAAATGCCAGCAGACTTGTAACGTCAGCTTTGTGTGGGCAATAACTGCAAACCTAAATATAAACTCTCTGGCAATGTTCACACCAGGACCCCGCTGCAATATGAGGAAAAAAAACAAAGGCGGAAAACTTTCCATATGGAGAACTAGAAGGTGACAAGCCCTACCAACTAGTGGATGGTCCGCCCTGATAAGGACTCCTCCACCCCCGTGCCTGTGCTACTCATTAACCCTGATAAATGACAAAGGGAAAGCCACCATAAGAGTTAACCAAAACCTCAAAGAATAAATCTCAGTAATATATCTCAGAACTTATCTGAAGAGCCGCTGAAAGAATCACAGAACCAAGATCCAGAGATGTCCTCACTCCACACCAGAAGGAAACTGCACTGAAACTGACCAGCACAGAATCCAGGCCAGGAGGGAACTAAAAACCCTCCCTAATTGCCCCCAGGTGTGCAACTAGTGACATACTCATCAGAGTCAAAGAAGACCAAATGCACAGTCAAGCTCAAACTGACACAACAAGACTGATCTAAAAGAGAAGCAGAGGAGGAGCTATCCCAGCAAATAGATGGTGGGACAAAGAGATAACATGTTGAAGGAGAGAGGCAAGAGGGTTTTTATGCATTTGATTGTTAAACCTTCATGTTACTTATTTTAACTTGCAGCTGGGGGATTTCATCACACATGTATGTGCTGCTGTGTAGGACATCCAGGAAATTACCTTCATATTTGGGGAAACATTAGCAGGTTTGGTGAGTTTGCTATGGTATTCCTAGGACCGAAGTATAATAATTGTGCTACCACTTTACATGTGAGTTGCACATTGTTTCTCTAAGATGCCCGAGATTTCATCCCCGTTTTTTTCCTTTACAAGCAAAATTGATAAAAAATTAACAGTACATCGCAACAACAGCTGTAAACTTGTATTCTGGCAATGCAATGTTATCAAAGGCTGTTGTGATGTGACAGGTGCAGCAATAACCTATTCTAGCCCTCTAATCTTGCAATGTCAGAATGCTTGCTGCCATAAATAGCCTCTGCATTTTTCAGTTTTTACTGTGCATCAGTTTTGTATAAGAAGAGTCATTAAAGGATCTAAATCTGCTCAAATTATGATGGTTAGATGACTGGATTAGAGCATTTCCAAAACAGCAGGTGTTGTGAAGTGTTCCTGGCATGCAATGGTTAGTACCTACTAAAAGTGCTCAAAGGAAAGACAAGTGGTGAACTGACAACAGTGTTATGCACCAGGAAGGCTTATTGATGTACATGAGAAACAAGGATAGCTCAGTTTGTCCGATCCTATAACAGAGCTACTGTAGAAAAATGGCTGAAGAAGGTACAGCTGGCTATGATTGATAAGTGTCAAAACACACAGTGCATCACAGCTTGCTGCATTTGGGGCCGCAAAACAGACACAGTATCCATGCTGAACCCTGTCCACTGCCAAAAGTGTCTATAATGGAGACACAAGCATCAGAACCGAACCATGGAGTGCAGAAGCCGATAGAGACGTGCCAATGTGGGGGAGACCATGGGGATTGCAAGATGGATGTCACGGGTGGCCCTGCAATCTCTCCCGACAATGGCTGCAAAGGTGTCCCACTAGGTTGCAGCACAGTGGCACAAATAATAGATTCAGGTTTGATAATAAATGGTGGTTTGTCATGGGTGACGCCAGCACTTTATATAAGACTGCAGTAGTCAATTGCGGGAAATAATTTGACATGAGTCCTGGTACTGTTTTGTTAGCAAACCAGAAGTGCACAGTTTACTTCAGTATTTTTTAAAAGATTTAGATATGGTACAATTCACAATTTCAGTCTTGGAAGCTGGTAGCAGATCAAACAATTATGTACTACAGATGAATCACTTGTGAACACAATTCTGCTCTTCAACGCTCTCTCTCCCTTTTTTTGGAACTTAAGAAATTTGCTCAGTATGACTTCTCACAGGCTTAGTTGTCTGTTGGGCTACTGGAAGTAGATGATATAAGTGTTGGAACTTAGAACTAACATGACCGCTTTCCTACTCCTGGCTTTGAATTCACCGGGTTTATGTAATTCCCTGTTTAGTGGAACAGCTGCAATCTCACTCCTCCACAACGCTGGTAGGAGCAGGAAGCTGGTAAATCCGGCTTGATTCTGATGCTCCCTCTGCGGACCTCCTCCCCACAGATCCTCCTCTGATGACTTCCTACACAGACTCTCCACTGAGAACTGCCTTGACTCCTCCTTCACTTCCCGTTCTGCTCCCACACTTTTTTTTCTCCTCCCCCTCTGCATAGAGGCTCACACTACACTTTCCCGCTCTGAACTTTCTCTACCCACCTCTCTATCAATCAGTGAGGGCATGACATACAGCCAATGAGGCCAGCTGTTGCCAAGCTTTTAGCCTAGGAAAATGGAGAAACCAGGTTTCTCTGACGTAAAGCAACTTCTATGTCCAATGGAAGCACATAGCAAAGTGTGACAGGACATTGACAGTGTGGCTGTTCTGGAGGACCCTCTGGGCCACTACTGGAGTAATAGATGAAGGTGACCTGGTCTGATGAATCACATCAGGTAGATGGCTGGGTGTGTACATCACCTGTGGAAGAGATGGCACCATGATGCACTATGACAATTTGGCAAGCTGGTGGATACAGTATGATGGTCCAGGAAATGTTCTGCTGGGTAAACCTTGCTTCCTGGTAGGAGCTGGGAGCTGGTAAATCCTAGCTTCCCTGAAGATGAATGCTTGATTCTGATGCTTGCTCTGCTGACCTCCTCTCCACACATCCTCTGACGATGACTTCCTATACAGACTTTTCACTGAGAACTGCCCTGACTCCTCCTTCACTTCCCGTCCTACTCCCACACTTTTTCTTCTCCTCCCACTCTGCATAGAGGCTCACGCTACACTTTCCCGCTCTGGACTTTCTCTACCCACCCCTCTACCAATCAGTGAGGGCATCACATACAGCCAATGAGGCCAGCTGTTGCCCAGCTTTTAGCCTAGGAAAATTGAGAAACCGGGTTTCTCTGACATAAGGCACCTTCTATGTCCAATGGAAGCACATAGCAAAGTGTGACAGGACAATGATGGTGTGGCTGTTCTGAAAGACCCTCTGGGCCACTACTGGAGAAATAGATGAAGGTGACCCGGTCTGATGAATCACATCAGGTGGATGGCTGGGTGTGTACATCACCTGTGGAAGAGATGGCACCATGATGCACTATGACAATTTGGCAAACTGGTGGACAGTATGATGGTTCAAGCAATGTTCTGCTGGGTAAACCTTGCTTCTTGGCATTAATGTGGATGTTACTTTGACACATACCACTCCACTTACCTTAGCAATGTTGCAAACCAAGTACAACTCTTTATGTCAACAATATTCCCCAATGATAGTGGCCTTTTTTCAGCAGAATAATGTGCCTCCCACACTTCAAACTTGTTCAGGAATGGTTTGAAGAACATCACAAGGAGTTCAACATGTTGACTTGGTCTCCAAATCTCCCAGATCTCAAACCAATTGAGCATCCATGAAATGTGTTGAAAAAATAAGTCTGATCCATGGAAAAACCCTCCTTCAAACTTACAGGACTTAAAGAAACTGCTGTTAACTTCTTGGTGCCAAATACCACAGGAGTCCATGCCTTGGTGGGTCAGAACAGGGAAAGATTTTTAGGTGAGGTGCTGGATCATCTACAATATTAGGCAGGTGGTTTTAATGATAGGATTGATAGTTATTAGAGATGAGCGAGCACCAAAATGCTCGAGTGCTCGTTACTCGAGTCGATCTTTCAGTGATGCTCGAGAGTTCGTTTCGAGTAACGAACCCCATTGAAGTCAATTGGCGACTCGAGCATTTTTGTATATGACTGGTGCTCCGCTAAGGTTTTCATTTGTGAAAATCTTAGCAAATCACCAAAGTCATGAAAAAAACACAGAAATGGATAGGGCAGGCGAGGGGCAACATGCAGGGCTGCATTTCGGGCTCCGAGGTCTCACTATTAAGCCACAATAGTGGCAAGAGTGAGACCCCCCCCCCCCCGCGCGCACTGTCAGCATAACGATCGTTCTCCTCTGCCACAGCTGTAACAGCTGTGGCAGAGCAGAACGATGTTAGCCCATTGAATTCAATGGAGCCGGCAATACAGCCGGCTCCATTGAAAGCAATGGGCTGCCGGCGAGCGCGGGATGAATTTTCGGGAAGGGCTTAAAAATATAAGCCCTTACCTGAAAATCATCCTAAAATGTGTAAAAAGTAAAAAAAAATATATACTCACCTTGTCCCGGCAGAACGATGTTAGCCCATTGAATTCAATGGAGCCGGAAAGCAATGGGCTGCCGGCAATCGCACAATGAATTTTTGGGAAGGGCTTAAATATATAAGCCCTTCCCTGCAATTCATCCAGAAATGTGTAAAAAAAAAAAAAAAAATATATATATATATATATATATATATATATATATATATATATATATATACTCACCTGGTCCCGGCAGACGGAGTTCAGCTGCGGCCAGCTGGCAGTTCTCCTGAACTGCTCTCTGTAGTATTCAGCAGCCGGGGATTTAAAATCCCCGCCTGCTGAATGAGCTGCCTCTGATTGGTCACAGCCTGACCAATCAGAGGCAGCTCTCACTCACACCCATTCATGAATCATGAATGGGTGAGTGAGTGCTGCCACTGATTGGCTCAGCTCAGCTGTCATTCAGCTGAGAGCTGTGCTGAGCCAATCAGAGGCAGAACTCACTCACCCATTCATGAATTGATGAATGGGTGTGAGTGAGAGCTGCCTCTGATTGGTCAGGCTGTGACCAATCAGAGGCAGCTCATTCAGCAGGCGGGGATTTTAAATCCCAGGCTGCTGAATACTACAGTTCAGGAGAACTGCCAGCTGGCTGTGGCTGAACTCCGTCTGCCGGGACCAGGTGAGTATATATATTTTTTTTATTTTTACACATTTCTGGATGAATTGCAGGGAAGGGCTTATATATTTAAGCCCTTCCAAAAAATTTATTGTGCGATCACCGGCAACCCATTGCTTTCAATGGAGCCGGCTGTATTGCCGGCTCCATTGAATTCAATGGGCTAACATCGTTCTGCTGGGACAAAGTGAGTATATTTTTTTTTTACTTTTTACACATTTTAGGATGATTTTCAGGTAAGGGCTTATATTTTTAAGCCCTTTCCGAAAATTTATCCCGCGCTCGCCGGCAGCCCATTGCTTTCAATGGAGCCGGCTGTATTGCCGGCTCCATTGAATTCAATGGGCTAAGATCGTTCTGCCGGGACAAGGTGAGTATATATTTTTTTTTTACTTTTTACTAGAGATGAGCGAACACCAAAATGTTCGGGTGTTCGTTATTCGAAACGAACTTCCCGCGATGTTCGAGGGTTCGTTTCGAATAACGAACCCCATTGAAGTCAATGGGCGACCAGAGCATTTTTGTATTTCGCCGATGCTCGCTAAGGTTTTCATGTGTGAAAATCTGGGCAATTCAAGAAAGTGATGGGAACGACACAGAAACGGATAGGGCAGGCGAGGGGCTACATGTTGGGCTGCATCTCAAGTTCACAGGTCCCACTATTAAGCCACAATACCGGCAAGAGTGGGCCCCCCCCCCTCCCAACAACTTTTACTTCTGAAAAGCCCTCATTAGCATGGCATACCTTTGCTAAGCACCACACTAGCTACAACAAAGCACAATCACTGCCTGGATGACACTCCGCTGCCACTTCTCCTGGGTTACATGCTGACCAACCGCCCCCTTCCCCCCCCCCCACAGCGCACACCAAAGTGTCCTTGCGCAGCCTTCAGCTGCCCTCATGCCACACCACCCTCATGTCTATTTAGAAGTGCGTCTGCCATGAGGAGGAACCGCAGGCACACACTGCAGAGGGTTGGCACGGCTAGGCAGCGACCCTCTTTAAAAGGGGCGGGGCGATAGCCCACAATGCTGTACAGAAGCAATGAGAAATATAATCCTGTGCCACCGCCATCAGGAGCTGCACACGTGGGCATAGCAATGGGGAACCTATGTGCCACACACTATTCATTCTGTCAAGGTGTCTGCATGCCCCAGTCAGACTGGTAATATGTACCTTAACAGTAACCGCGTTGGTCGTAATGTGGTGGTGACTGCGGACCTAGTAGCACGGTTGTATTTTGTTGGTTTTCGGAATGCGGCCAGGATTAAGTGGGCCGTGGCGGGGGGATGGTGTGGGGGCTCTCTGTTGTGTCGGTAAAGGTGAAATTCTTGGACTGCCACCAGACGAACCAATGCAAAGGCATTTGCCAAGAATGTTTTCCCTGTTGGAGGAGGAGGGGGATGTTTTTGAGGCACTACGTGTCCTCTCCACGTGTCCGTGGTTATATGCACCTTAACAGTAACCGCGTTGGTGGTAATGTGGTGGTGACTGCGGACCTAGTAGCACGGTTGTATTTTGTTGGTTTTCGGAATGCGGCCAGGATTAAGTGGGCCGTGGCGGGGGGATGGTGTGGGGGCTCTCTTGTTGTGTCGGTAAAGGTGAAATTCTTGGACTGCCACCAGACGAACCAATGCAAAGGCATTTGCCAAGAATGTTTTCCCTGTTGGAGGAGGAGGGGGATGTTTTTGAGGCACTACGTGTCCTCTCCACGTGTCCGTGGTTATATGCACCTTAACAGTAACCGCGTTGGTGGGAAATGGCCTCGCCGCCATCATGTCTTTGGGAAGCCTCTGTTTCCACACCCCTGAGACATACCATTAGCAGCGGTATAGGCAGAGCCCAGAATTCGTAACATTTCAGCCGTAGCATTAGGACAGGCCCCACTAACATATCAGTAGCAGCATTATAGGAGGAGCGCAGTCTTCGTTCCATGTCAGCAATAGTAGCACTCAAGACAGGCCCCAGTAACAATTCCGAAGCAGCAGTATAGCGGGAGCGCAGTCTTCGTTCCATGTCAGCAATAGTAGCACTCAAGACAGGCCCCAGTAACAATTCCGAAGCAGCAGTATAGCGGGAGCGCAGTCTTCGTTCCATGTCAGCAATAGTAGCACTCAAGACAGGCCCCAGTAACAATTCCGAAGCAGCAGTATAGCGGGAGCGCAGTCTTCGTTCCATGTCAGCAATAGTAGCACTCAAGACAGGCCCCAGTAACAATTCCGAAGCAGCAGTATAGCGGGAGCGCAGTCTTCGTTCCATGTCAGCAATAGTAGCACTCAAGACAGGCCCCAGTAACAATTCTGAAGCAGCAGTATAGTGGGAGCGCAGTCTTCGTTCCATGTCAGCAATAGTAGCACTCAAGACAGGCCCCAGTAACAATTCTGAAGCAGCAGTATAGCGGGAGCGCAGTCTTCGTTCCATGTCAGCAATAGTAGCACTCAAGACAGGCCCCAGTAACAATTCTGAAGCAGCAGTATAGTGGGAGCGCAGTCTTAGTTCCATTTCAGTAGCCTTAGTATAGCCAAGGCCCAAGTTACATTTATGTAGCTAAAGTGTAGGCCAACCCCACACACCTTTCTGTACCATGAGTGCAGGCGAAGAACATACAAATTGCTATGATTACACTGTAGGTGAGGGCCCCCAAAAATTGGTGTACCAACAGTACTAATGTACCTCAGTAAAAATTGGCCATGCCCAACCAAGATGGCAGGTGAATCGCTTTGGTTAATGTGGCTTAAGTGGTAACTAGGCCTGGAGGCAGCCCAGTGTAACGAAAAATTGGTTCAAGTTAAAGTTCCAACGCTTTTAAGCGCATTGAAACTTATACAAATTGTTCAGAAAAATTATTTGAGTGAGCCTTGTGGCCCTAAGAAAAATTGCCCGTTCAGCGTGATTACGTGAGGTTTCAGGAGGAGGAGCAGGAGGAGGAGGAGGAATATTAGACACAGATTGATGAAGCAGAAATGTCCCCGTTTTGGATGGTGAGAGAGAACGTAGCTTCCATCCGCGGGTGCAGCCTACATATTGCTTACGTATCGCTGCTGTCCGCTGGTGGAGAACAGAAGTCTGGGGAAATCCAGCCTTTGTTCATCTTGATGAGTGTTAGCCTGTCGGCACTGTCGGTTGACAAGCGGCTACGCTTATCCGTGATGATTCCCCCAGCCGCACTAAACACACTCTCCGACAAGACGCTAGCCGCAGGACAAGCAAGCACCTCCAGGGCATACAGCGCTAGTTCAGGCCACGTGTCCAGCTTCGACACCCAGTAGTTGTAGGGGGCAGAGGCGTCACCGAGGATGGTCGTGCGATCGGCTACGTACTCCCTCACCATCCTTTTACAGTGCTCCCGCCGACTCAGCCTTGACTGGGGAGCGGTGACACAGTCTTGCTGGGGAGCCATAAAGCTGGCCAGGCCCTTAAAGACTGTTGCACTGCCTGGGATGTACATGCTGCTCGATCTCCGCACCTCCCCTGCTACCTTGCCCTCGGTACTGCGCCTTCTGCCACTAGCGCTGTCGGCTGGGAATTTTACCATCAGCTTGTCCGCAAGGGTCCTGTGGTATAGCAACACTCTCGAACCCCTTTCCTCTTCGGGAATGAGAGTGGGCAGGTTCTCCTTATAGCGTGGGTCGAGCAGTGTGTACACCCAGTAATCCGTCGTGGCCAGAATGCGTGCAACGCGAGGGTCACGAGAAAGGCATCCTAACATGAAGTCAGCCATGTGTGCCAGGGTACCAGTACGCAACACATGGCTGTCTTCACTAGGAAGATCACTTTCAGGATCCTCCTCCTCCTCCTCCTCCTCCTCCTCATGCCATACACGCTGAAAGGATGACAGGCAATCAGCAGGTGTACCGTCAGCAGCGGGCCAAGCTGTCTCTTCCCCCTCCTCCTCATCCTCCTCATGCTCCTCCTCCTCCTCCTGTACACGCTGAGAAATAGACAGGAGGGTGCCCTGACTATCCAGCGGCATACTGTCTTCCACCGCCCCCGTTTCCGAGCGCAAAGCAGCTGCCTTTATGGTTTGCAGGGAATTTCTCAAGATGCATAGCAGAGGAATGGTGACGCTAATGATTGTAGCATCGCCGCTCACCACCTGGGTAGACTCCTCAAAATTACCAAGGACATGGCAGATGTCTGCCAACCAGGCCCACTCTTCTGAAAGGAATTGAGGAGGCTGACTCCCACTGCGCCGCCCATGTTGGAGTTGGTATTCGACTATAGCTCTACGCTGTTCATAGAGCCTGGCCAACATGTGGAGCGTAGAGTTCCACCGTGTGGGCACGTCGCACAGCAGTCGGTGCACTGGCAGCTTAAAGTGATGTTGCAGGGTGCGCAGGGTGGCAGCGTCCGTGTGGGACTTGCGGAAATGTGCGCAGAGCCGGCGCGCCTTTACGAGCAGGTCTGACAAGCGTGGGTAGCTTTTCAGAAAGCGCTGAACCACCAAATTAAAGACGTGGGCCAGGCATGGCACGTGCGTGAGGCTGCCGAGCTGCAGAGCCGCCACCAGGTTACGGCCGTTGTCACACACGACCATGCCCGGTTGGAGGCTCAGCGGCGCAAGCCAGCGGTCGGTCTGCTGTGTCAGACCCTGCAGCAGTTCGTGGGCCATGTGCCTCTTATCGCCTAAGCTGAGTAGTTTCAGCACGGCCTGCTGACGCTTGCCCACCGCTGTGCTGCCACACCGCGCGACACCGACTGCTGGCGACATGCTGCTGCTAACACATCTTGATTGCGAGACAGAGGAGGAGGAGGAGGAGGAGGAGGGTGCTTTAGTGGAGGAAGCATACACCTCCGCAGATACCACCACCGAGCTGGGGCCCGCAATTCTGGGGGTGGGTAGGACGTGAGCGGTCCCAGGCTCTGACTCTGTCCCAGCCTCCACTAAATTCACCCAATGTGCCGTCAGGGAGATGTAGTGGCCCTGCCCGCCTGTGCTTGTCCACGTGTCCGTTGTTAAGTGGACCGTGGCAGTAACCGCGTTGGTGAGGGCGCGTACAATGTTGCGGGAGACGTGGTCGTGCAGGGCTGGGACGGCACATCGGGAAAAGTAGTGGCGACTGGGAACTGAGTAGCGCGGGGCCACCGCCTCCATGATACTTTTGAAGGACTCCGTTTCCACAACCCTATACGGCAGCATCTCAAGGCTGATGAATTTTGCTATGCGGACGGTTAACGTTTGAGCGTGCGGGTGCGTGGCGGCGTACTTGCGCTTGCACTCCAACAGTTGCGCAAGCGACGGCTGGACGGTGCGCTGAACTACACTGCTGGATGGGGCCGAGGACAGCGGAGATGAGGGTGTGGGTGCAGGCCATGAGGCGGTAGTGCCCGTGTCCTGAGAGGGGGGTTGGATCTCAGTGGCAGGTTGGGGCACAGGGGGAGAGGCAGGGGTGCAAACCGGAGGCGCTGAACGGCCTTCGTCCCACCTTGTGGGGTGCTTGGCCATCATATGTCTGCGCATGGTGGTGGTGGTGAGGCTGTTGGTGTTGGCTCCCCGGCTGAGCTTTGCGCGACAAAGGTTGCACACCACTGTTCGTCGGTCGTCAGGCGTCTCTGTGAAAAACTGCCAGACCTTAGAGCACCTCGGCCTCTGCAGGGTGGCATGGCGCGAGGGGGCGCTTTGGGAAACAGTTGGTGGATTATTCGGTCTGGCCCTGCCTCTACCCCTGGCCACCGCACTGCCACTTGCAACCTGCCCTGCTGATGCCCTTGACTCCCCCTCTGAAGACCTGTCCTCCTGAGTAAGCGTTGCACACCAGGTGGGGTCAGTCACCTCATCGTCCTGCTGCTCTTCCTCCGAATCCTCTGTGCGCTGCTCCCTCGGACTTACTGCCCTTACTACTACCTCACTGCAAGACAACTGTGTCTGATCGTCATCGTCCTCCTCACCCACAGAAAGTTGTTGAGACAGTTGGCGGAAGTCCCCAGCCTCTTCCCCCGGACCCCGGGAACTTTCGAATGGTTGGGCATCAGTGACGATAAACTCCTCTGGTGGGAGAGGAACCGCTGCTGCCCAATCTAAGCAGGGGCCCGAGAACAGTTCCTGGGAGTGTTCCCGCTCCTGAGCAGGTGTCATTGTAGTGGAGTGAGGAGGCTGGGAGGAAGGAGGAGCAGCAGACAGAGGATTCGGATTGGCAGCAGTGGACGGCGCAGAACTGCGTGTTGACGATAGGTTGCTCGAAGCACTTTCTGCCATCCAGGACAGGACCTGCTCACACTGCTCATTTTCTAATAACCGTCTCCCGCGTGGACCCATTAATTGGGCGATGAATGTGGGGACGCCAGAAACGTGCCTCTCTCCTAATCGCGCAGCAGTCGGCTGCGACACACCTGGATCAGGAGCTCGGCCTGTGCCCACACCCTGACTTGGCCCTCCGCGTCCTCGGCCGCGTCCACGTCCTCTAGGCCTACCCCTACCCCTCAGCATGCTGTATTACCAGTGATTTGATTTCACAGGCAGGAAATAAATTGGCGCAAGACTGCAGGCCAAATATAATTTTTTCCCTTTTTTGAAAACGAAAGGCCCCACTGCCTCTAGTGAATGAATAATCTAAGTTTAATAACTGTGCTGTGGCCCTGCTAATGTGTCACAGAACGTGAGGGTAGCAGAGTTATTATAACTCTGGCAGAGCAGGTATTTTTTTTCCCAATTAAGGAAAGCAAATGGCGAAGCCAGCAGTAAACCGTAGCTGGGTGCGTCTGATTTTTAAAGGTTGCACACGCAGCCGACACGTGTCCACCGCCCTTAGGACGGACAGAGGCAGGACAAATAGAATTATTTTCAGTTTTTTCCCACCAAAAGGCAGCACTGCGTATATTCAATGAACATGAGAAGTTTAATAACTGTGTTGTGGCCCTGCTAATGTGGCACAGAACTTGAGGGTAGCAGAGTTATTATAACTCTGGCAGAGCAGGTATTTTTTTTCAAAATTATGGAAAGCAAATGGCGAAGCCAGGAGTAAAACGTAGCTGGGTGCGTCTGATTTTTAAACGTTGCACACGCAGCCGACACGTGTCCACCGCCCTTAGGACGGACAGAGGCAGGACAAATAGAATTATTTTCAGTTTTTTTCCACCAAAAGGCAGCACTGCGTATATTCAATGAACATGAGAAGTTTAATAACTGTGCTGTGGCCCTGCTAATGTGGCACAGAACTTGAGGGTAGCAGAGTTATTATAACTCTGGCAGAGCAGGTATTTTTTTTCCAAATTAAGGAAAGCAAATGGCGAAGCCAGGAGTAAAACGTAGCTGGGTGCGTCTGATTTTTAAACGTTGCACACGCAGCCGACACGTGTCCACCGCCCTTAGGACGGACAGAGGCAGGACAAATAGAATTATTTTCACTTGTTTTACAAGTAAAAGGCCGCACTGCGTATATTCAATGAATAATAACTGTGTTGTGGCCCTGTCTACACAATTCTTTCCCTGCAGTATCAATGGAGGGTGCAATGCTCTGCAGAGGCGATTTTGAGAAGAAAAAAAATATGCAGCACAGCTAACAGCAGCCTGGACAGTACTGCACACGGATAAATATGGCCCTAGAAAGGACCGTTGAGGTTCTTGAAGGCTACACTCACTCCTAACACTCTCCCTGCCTATGCAGCACTTCTGTCCCTAATGCCGGGTGCAACGCTCTGCAGAGCCGATTTTGAGAGAAAAAAAAATTGCCACTGCTAACAGCAGCCAACACACAGCTATCAGTGGCCCTAATAAGGACCTTTGGGGGTCTTGAAGCCTACACTAACTACCAATTCTTTCCCTACAGCAGCTCCGGTACAAACAGCACTGTCCCTCACTAACTCACACGGCATCTGAGGCGAGCCGCGGGAGGGGCCGACTTTTATATTAGGCGGACACCTGATCTCTCCAGCCACTCACTGCAGGGGGGTGGTATAGGGCTTGAACGTCACAGGGGGAAGTTGTAATGCCTTCCCTGTCTTTCAATTGGCCAGAAAAGCGCGGTAACGTCTCAGGGAAGGAAGTGAAAGTAACCCGAACACCGCATGGTGTTCGTTACGAATAACGAACATCCCGAACACCCTAATATCCGCACGGATATCAAGTTCGGACGAACACGTTCGCTCATCTCTACTTTTTACACATTTCTGGATGAATTTCAGGTAAGGGCTTATATTTTTAAGCCCTTCCCGAAAATTCATCCGGCGCTAGCCCGCAGCCCATTGCTTTCAATGGAGCCGGCTGTATTGCCGGCTCCATTGAATTCAATGGTCAGTGCTCGTTTAATCGAGACGAGCACCGCATGGTGCTTGTCTCGAGTAACAAGCATCTCGAGCACCCTAATACTCAAACGAGCATCAAGCTCGGACGAGTATGCTCGCTCATCTCTAATAGTTATGTATATATGAATGTAAAAAAAACCCTTTTTTAAATCTAATTTTAGTTTTTATTGGTATACATCTGGAAAAAAATGCCCAAACAAGAGTCCTTGTATGTGTAGCTCATTACGGAGGGTTTTCATAAAGGCATGGAAATACTCTTGCAACCTTACTCGAAAACTGTCACAGTAAACATTCATGAAACTACGACAAGCAAATTAAATGTATTTAGAATTAAATGCCTGCTATAAAACACAAAAGAAACCAGAAACCCCAGTCAAGTATAATTATATGATATAATGAGAAACTATAAACTTTCATTGATGCATATTTTATTATAGCACACGTCTTTTGTGATCTAAATATTCAGAGCTTGTCCCCAGAGATTAGAGTACTGAAATATATAATCATAATTTCTTTTATGTTTTTTCCATCACTGACATTGTTCTGATTGCAATTAACATCTTTTACAACGAAGCATCAGTTTACTGTCACATCTACATATAGGAGAAGTATAGATCAGTTGGTTTACTTACTAAGTTATTCTTCCAAAGTTTGAAGGGCATAGTAAACGCTGAATCAATAAGGATGGCTGTAAATTTGTACGGTCTTAAAAACTGATCCGAAAACAAAATAAAGAGCAGACCTTACACCATCCCATATATTCTATTAGTCTCCAGTAAAACTAAACAATGCTTGCTGATATTTTCACTGATGTATTTTTTCATCAATGGAATCCAACAGCAGATCTTGTGAGCAATAAGGAAGGATGACTTTATATGTTTATCAACTCATGGGTCACTTAAATTTATAGCATATACACAACACAGTGTATATGCTATAAATACTCACTATGTATAAGTACATGAGGGGACAATACAAGGATCTGTCTCATGATCTGTTTATACCCAGGACTGTGACGGTAACAAGAAGGCATCTGCTACAGTTAGAGGAAAGAAGGACTGTGGAACTCTCTGCCTGAGGACGCGGTGATGGCAAAATTGATAGATGAGTTTAAGAAGGAACTAGATGTCTTTATAGAGCGCTATGATATTACAAGATATAGACATTAAATAACCAATGGGGTTGTCAATCCGGGTCTTGGAATCAGGTAGAACTTTCAAAGCATTGATCCAGGGATTATTCTGACTGCCATTATGGAGTTGGTAAGGATTTTTTCCCCCAATGAGCTAAATTAGCTTCTGCCTTTTTAGTTTTTTTTTGCCTTCCTCTGTATCAACAAGGGGGGTGGAAACAGACTGAACCGGATGGACATTTGTCTCCCTTCAGCCTAACATACTATGTTACTATGTCACAGAGTAAAATGTATGTAATGCACAGAAAATACTATGCAACTACTACTCCACTATGCCTGAATGATAGCAAAATTCTTAGTAGAATGCACATTTTCATTGCCTCAACATTCTATTTAGGCCTCATGTCCACGGGGAAAATAAGATCCGCTGCAGATTCTCCATGGAGAATCTGCAGCGGGTCCCTCCTGCCCCGCGGACATGAGCGCCGAAAATAAGAATTTAAAAGCATTTACCTATCCGGCGCGGGCGGGGAAGGTCAGCTGTTCCTCACGGCCGGATCTTCATTTTCGGCCGGCGGATGAATTCCTGACGCCGGCGGCACGTCGCCGGCACGTCGTCGACGTGCCGCGCGCATGCGCCGGGCACATCCGCCGAGCCGAAGCAAGGAAGATGCGGCCGTGAGGAAGAGGAGACCTTCCCGGTCCGCTACGGATGGTAAATACTTTAAATTCCTATTTTAGGTCTCCCGCGGATCCGGACGGCTTCCATAGGCTTCAATAGAAGCCCGCGGGAGCCGTCCCCGCGGGAGACCCGCATGAAAATGGAGCATGGTCCAGATTTTTCCATGCTCCATTTTTTTTTAAATCCCTTTTATTGACGATCCGCGGGTATTTATCTACCCGCGGGTGGTCAATGCATCCCTATGGGATGCGGATCCGCATGCGGGAGATCCGCTGCGGATCTTAAATCATATTTTGCCCGTGGACATGAGCCCTAACAGTATGGACCAGCCCGAGACACCCAATACAATGCGTGAGAAACCTCATTAAATTGCCTCAGAAGTCCACAGGACGAGGGTCAGGGCAGAGAGGACACCAAGAAGACAGACTTACATTTTATTGACAACTGCAATTTTTTTACATTTTCCTACCTTTTTCTTTATGTTGCCCGGACGGTCCTCTGTTCTTTGATGTTTTAATTTTTTTCAACACTTTTGCCTGTAAAACAAAGAAACCGTGCTAGCTAATGATGAATAATGTTATAATGTACATTTATAGCTGTCCATTTACTCATCCTCTATTATCCCATTGCTCCTATAGTAGTTATTCTCTCCTTCCTTGGTATTTGTTCTAGTGATTCACTGATCTGTGTGACTATCTGTCATTTCTCTACCTCCTGTCATGTCAAATGGAACCTGAGTGAGTCTGATGGATTGCAAGCTTGACAGGCTTACAACTAACTAGCCACCCTTTTACATGTCCTGTGGACACACATAAAAACATTTTATTGTCAATTAATCAATACTGGTCATACGTTAAGTGCCTTAACCAGTAAATTTTGGTACAGACATCTCTGAGTTTTTGGAAATAAAATAGGGGATGTTGGGCGAGACTTCCAAAAGGAAAATCAAAAATCAAAGGCAATTTAATTGTAAAAAAGCACAGTACTTGAATAAAGCGTCAGTATCAATATACATCAATATCAAATACTGGTGCAATAAGGGACAATATATCTTCCCTACCTGGCCCTTCTATTAAAATCAACAATCGGTTGGCTAGTATAAACTCGAACCCATCTAAAGTGCACCTCAAATAGGAGGATACACTTCCCGATTGGAATCAGAATACCTTCTCAATCCAGTTTTCCCATATTCACTTCTTCATCCTTAACTTCCTTATCTCTCGCCAAATTACAGATACCTATTATACAGCTGACTCCTATTGCCTCTTCGGAAAATTGACCAGTTTTCAATACCAGCGTACCATTAACTGCACTTAGTTTTTAGGACAGTTCAGACAGTCCAGTCCCCCAAGAAAGACCAAGAAAAATCCCCAATAGGATTGAAGTAGATGATGATGAAGTCATCTATAACAGCAAAAAGGATGATTTGTAAATATTCAACCTATCCTTCCACACATTAAGTGAGGAACAGGTATCAATGCTCAAAAAAGGACTGCCATTTACACCTACTCCCGCCTTCTCACATTTCAATTGGATACAAAACATCAATTTATTCTAAAGGAAGCTAGCTCTCCATAAGTATCCTATTATAAGAGCTAACCGGGATGCATGGGGGAAGCAGAATGATCTTGCAGCTCTGGAAACTTTGATAGACCTCTTAGAGGAAAATGACACAGGCTCATGGGTTATGACAGCCCCCTTTACTAGATTGAAACCAAAATACAAAAATACAATGACCTTGAGCCAATACAGCAGATTGATTTACTTGTTTGGGCACAAAATAAATTTGCAAGATCAAACAAAAGAAAAATATGATACATTGTAATTAGAGATGAGCGAGCATACTCGTCCGAGCTTGATACTCGTTCGAGTATTAGGGTGTTCGAGATGCTCGTTACTAGAGGCGAGCACCACGCGATGTTCGAGTCACTTTCATTTTCTTCCCTGAGAAATTTGCGCGCTTTTCTGGCCAATAGAAAGACAGGGGAGGCATTACAACTTCCCCCTGCGACGTTCAAGCCCTATACCACCCCCCTGCAGTGAGTGGCTGGCGAGATCAGGTGTCACCCGAGTATTAAAATCTGCCCGCCCGCGGTTCGCCACAGATGTATTCTGACATAGTTCAGGGAAAGTGCTGTTGATGCCGGAGCTGCTATAGGGAGAGCGTTAGGAGTGATTTTAGGCTTCAAGAACCCCAACGGTCCTTCTTAGGCCATAGAAATCGCAGATCGCACCTATGTGCGATCTGCAATTCCTGTTCTCTTCTCTATATGCGCTCAATGGGGCCGGCGGCAGCAGCGCCGACCCCATTGAGAACATATAGAAGACAAATCATTCTTCTCTGCCACAGCTGTAACAGCTGTGGCAGAGAAGAACGATGTTAGCCCATTGAATTCAATGGAGCCGGCAATACAGCAGGTTCCACTGAAAGCAATGGGCTGCCGGCGATCGCAGGATGAATTGTCGGGAAGGGCTTAAATATAGAAGCCCTTCCCTGCAATTCATCCAGAAATGTGTTACAATAAAAATATATACCATATATACCGGCGTATAAGGCGACGGGGCGTATAAGACGACCCCCCAACTGTCACCTTATACGCCGGGAATACAGCGGAGCAAAGAATAAAATTCATTACTCACATCCCCCGGTGTTCTGCGGCACTGCTGCAGGATGTCGCTCCCTCCTGGTCCCTGGCAGAGCATTACTTTCTGGACGCAGGGCTTGAAATCCCCGCCTCCAGAAAGCTACTGTGATTAGCTAACACACGCCGTCAGCCAATCACAGCCATTCAATGACATCATTGTCATTGGCTGTGATTGGCTGAAGGCACGTGTGTTTTCTGGAGGCGGGGATTTCAAGCCCTGCGTCCAGAAAGCAATGCTCTGCCGGGGACCAGGAGGGAGCGACAGCCTGCAGCAGCGCCGCAGAACGCCGGGGGAAGTGAGTAATGATTTTTATTCTTTGCTCCGCTGTATTCCCGGCGTATAAGGTGACAGTTGGGGGGTCGTCTTATACGCCCCGTCACCTTATACGCCGGTATATACGGTATATATTTTTATTTTTACACATTTCTGGATGAATTGCAGGGAAGGGCTTCTATATTTAAGCCCTTCCCAACAATTCATCCCGCGCACGCCGGCAGCCCATTGCTTTCAGTGGAACCTGCTGTATTGCTGGCTCCATTGAATTCAATGGGCTAACATCGTTCTTCTCTGCCACAGCTGTTACAGCTATGGCAGTGAAGAACGATCTTTATGCTGACAGTGCGGGGGGGGGGGGGGGGCACTCTTGCCGCTATTGTGGCTTAATAGTGGGACCTGTGAACTTGAGATGCAGCCCAACATGTAGCCCCTCGCCTGCCCTATCCGTTGCTGTGTCGTTCCCATCACTTTCTTGAATTGCCCCGATTTTCACAAATGAAAACCTTAGCGAGCATCGGCGATATACAAAAATGCTCGGGTCGCCCATTGACTTCAATGGGGTTCGTTACTTGAAACGAACCCTCGAGCATCGCGAAAATTTTGCCCGAGTAACGAGCACCCGAGCATTTTGGTGCTCGCTCATCTCTAATTGTAATTTAAATCAAGAGGACAGAATGGCCCACGAGGAATTATGTGCTAATCATGAAATAGTGATTAAGCCATCAGACAAAGGGGGGAACATAGTAGTCATGAACTAACTTGATTATACAGTAGCAGTAAAGAGACTTCGTGATGTTCAATGAGTATATCAGACATTATCCCACAACCCAACATCTTACTGAATTTTTCTTCATCGATTAGAACAAACGCGTATCGATAACCTATGTGATGAAGTAAAATATATTTATAACTCCCACTTCACCATCGCCACTTTTTATGCAACTTATAAATTGTATAAAAAGACTATTCCGGTATCAGGCAGTTCCGTAGTATCCGACAGCATGAACTGGGCTTAACAGCTGTTAAACATTTTTTACACAAACATTTTTACATTTTTTACACATTTTTTACATAAACCTCACTATAGATTTGTGGAAAAATTATTATTATTGATTCTCACACACAATTAAGTTATTTTTGACAATATCGTCAACGTTTTTGTAAAAACTGGGCACAGCAATGGGCACGGCATGTGTGCCAAGCTATACAAATTTATTTCTAGGATGGTGAGAATGCACAGTGGTATTTTTCGATGAGATTGAACTTTACAAAAGTTTTGTACTGTTCTGGGGCAGATTTATTGATGACATGATTATCATATGGGATTTATTATTAGGAAATTATAGTACCAGTGTTTCTGGTGGCGCAATGCACCACACAGCTCTGCTACATGCACGTCACACACACACAACTCTGCTACATGCACGTCACACAAAGCTCTGCTACTTAGCTTTCATATATGAGTGGCATGTGTTTTAAGAACTTCAGCTGGTGACTGAGTTGAAATTGTGGTTTGCCGCTGTTTCATGTAAGCTGCATTAGCTTCACGGCGGCGCTGAACCCTCTCTGGTGACATGTTTGTATGACAGATATGGTTTGTTTCAACACTGGACAACAGTTGACAATTAGATGAAGGCTGGACGGGTGTTGGTGGCATTAGCACTTGAAATGACATGATATCACGTTTAGGAGATGTGAAGCTAGCGGTGAAGGACTATGCTGCAATGTCATTGTTCAGTTATGTGTGTGTAAAGGACTTGTGGTAATGTCACCATCATGTGATCAGAGGGCGGAGCTAAGAGACAGTATGTGTAAATTTGTGAGGTGTTATTTATTGCAGGTGTGCAGCAGTCTGACAACCAGGTACAAACTGGCAGACTGAGTACTGCTGTATCCATAGCAACTGAGGCCACAGGGGATTGTGGGGGATGTAGTCTGTCCATAATCCCTCATTCACTGCAGAAGGAGGATAAAGGATCTGTGATGTTGTCACTGTCGAGTGATCAGGGGGCAGACCTAAGTCAGTAATAACTGATATCACAGGCTCTGCATGTAACTCACATGTCACATACACAAATTGGATGTACAAGTGGTGGTTAGTAGTTTGATGAAGATATGAATTCCTCAAAAAGTGCCATATCTACTTTGAATACCAATAGTATTGGTATGCTGTTTGCCTGTGATATCTATGAAAACATATTCGCTTTTTAGACTTGAGCATCTCACTGGATGACGATGGATGTATTCAAACCAACATCTATAGAAAGCCCACAGCAACAACCTGCTCCACTGGAATAGTTGATATCCCCCTTCACTCAAGAGGGGCATTCCAGTGGGGCAATAGTTAAGAGCAAGAAGAAACTATTCAGATGTAACATCCTTCCAAAGGGAATGCGATCCATTGTTCATGAGGTTTTGCAGCAGGAGCTATCTGGTTAAATGCTTAAGGGAGGTGTTTAAAGAGCTAAAACTGAGGATCAGTGAAGGTTACTTATGACCAGGAGTAACCCAGCAAAATTAAAAAGGGATCCGTTGTATAGGGACCTGCGATGGCAGTACTCATCAGGTCGTAAATATCATGAAGAAATATTGGCCAACTTTAACATCAGATTCAGATCTAGAAAAGACCGTTGCCCCCTAACCAAGCATTACATACTGAGGGAGGCAGAATTTCCACAATCATCCACAATCATCTAGTGCATAACCTGTTTTTCAGTCCTCTTGCCCTAAATAACCCAGTCCAAATATACTGGCATCCATCCCAGTGGGAGATGCTATTTATGTTGAATTATCATGAACAACTCTACATTTGTCAATCCGTTGGACAGGAAGATATATCAAATAAAGCAGGAAATAACATGTGGCAGCACAGGCATTATATATGGAGTAAGATGCCCCAGCATGCAGTGTCTCTCACTGGTCAGTGAAATGGTAGAATCCCTCCCTCATGTAGGTGGATGTGCTTCTAGTAACCCCAGACATTGGTGAAACATGTTGTGGGGGGGGATACTATTTAGCTCAAAAACTCAGACCTGGCCATGATATCTAGGCAGAGTCATCAGTCTGCAGCAGTGATCTGCTTGATAGCTTATATAGCTACTAGTTATTTAGGAGAGCTCTATAAAGCCCAGTATACAGCAGATTGTAGCAGCATTGGATGACATATTAGAGGTGGCTTAGTGCTCCTAGGTTCGCTAGGTGGGTGTTTGTATTTATAATTCTTATACCTTCTAGTATTTTAACTTAGTTCAATAAAAGTTAGATTTTAATGAGGGTATTTAACCTGGGGTTTCTTGCTCTTTGGGCGATTTTGGTGTTAATTATGGTTAATAAGCCCAGTATCCACCCTGAGACACTTTTATGTTACTTTATGGCTCTAATCATGACTCTAAGGTCACATTCAGGCAGCCATATGTGAGTTGCACCTTAGAATATTAGGGGCAACTCATATCAAACAGTATCACATCCACCTGGTATTCAATCTGCGGTACAGTGGACATTGCATGTCTTCCTCTTGTCCATGATATGGGCCAGAATATTCGAAGGTAGCATTCCTGCAAGTCAAACATTTGAACAAACCTTGTAACATAACTAGGAATATAAGCCAATATAGAGTCTTCTCCAGAAGGAGAAGCTAAACCATGCCCACACAGCCTGTCTCAGGGTTTTTGCCCCTCATTAGTTTGCAGCAGGTGGCTGACTTGGCTTGGTGAGAGGCTTAGGATGAAGGGCATGAAGAGTATGGTTTCTCCTTCGGGAGAGAACATAGTGAGGAAACATATAAGGCCATGCATGTTCATCTGGGAAATTTGTGCAAATGGAAGATGGTATTGTTCTATCTTCAATTTGCATAAATTTCCAGGAAGAGCATGCATGGCCTTATATGTCTCCTCACTAGCTGCTCTCCCTAAGGGGAAACCATACCCTTCCAGATCCACAGACAAAACTAAGACAGCCTGTAATTTGGTCTGTGTGAAAACTTGCCCATGTGAATAGTCTCATAGACTACAATGTGTCTGTACCCTCTTCATGACTACATGGACATCAAACGGGCTGAATGAACGCCCATGTGAATGAGCGGTTCCAAGAAAGGTAAACAGTGATAGCCCAAGTATCACCATGATGACCACTAACCCCTTCAGGACAACTCACTGTAAATATACGCCCTGATTTGTGCATCAACTGATGTATATTTGCATCTATTTTTTTGTTCTCGCAGCAATCCCAACACCCAGATCCCAATCTGACCTACAACCTCTGGTACTGGTGCCATCATCAGGACCTCATTATTTTGGGTCCCAACTATGTGATTACCATGGAAACCAATCTTGGAATGTGCAGGAAAAAATTGTTGTTGCAACAAATTTTACTTTGTTCTATGTTCTAAAAAATCTTTTTTCCCCTTCCGTGTCCCATCAGAGTGAGATTGGTGGAGGGAGAGAAGCTTTTACACTGCATACACATATACCTGAAATGAGTTTGTTTTTAACCCGTTTCTGCCTGCCTCGCATAAATTAATAAGCTAATGGCGCACTCCTCACTATTTATGTGCTCTGCTGGATGGCACTGCTTGCTCCTGTGCATAGTAACATCGTCTGGTTCAAGAAGTCACGGCAGATCAACCGTGTACTGTGATAGCCGAGGAAAATATAATTTCCTTGTCTGCAAAACTCCTGGAGAGAAGGCTCATAAGAAACTAAAATGCAGGTCTTGTGCTTGCAGCCCTACAGTAAATTGACATCATATATTAGAGAATGTACACATATTTGGCATCGCTTCGCACAGGAGAATTAATACATTCTTTTATGGTTTAAATATTATAGATTGAACCAACTACTTTAGAAAGGAACATGAACCTAATTAAAAAAAGGATTATTTTTCCCTGTTTATGCCCATTTATCACTACATAAGCCCTACCAAACAAGAAGATGTCCATTTTAATTTGTAAGAACTAGAAGGTTCTATGTGTCCTGCAAGAAAAAACTTTTTGGCTGCACCAAGGAACAACATTAACAATTCCCTTTAAAATTCAGCATTCCAATATGTTTGAAATGTTGCTCTGGTTATTAAAAACCACCCTGGATATAAAAAGATTAAATATTTTACTGTATAATACCAGATAGTCCGGACATGATTCATAGAAATAGTTCAATAGATTGAAATCGAACTACAATTAATGTCTGAAATTGGAAATCCCAAGAATCAGTGGCTTCATTACTGACTAAATACAGCGGTCTTCAACACACAACAACCCTCTTCTTTCTAAGTTCTGTATTGTAAATGATGACACCTAAGTACATTTTTCTTGCAAGAAGGTACTAGCACCCGGATTTTCTCCTCTCATAACTTTTTTAACTTCCGAAGTTCACTTTTGGTTTTGTATTTTAGACATTTTAGTAGCATATTCATTCAGTCATTGCACCCATCCATTTTGTTGTTGCTCATAATCATCTCCTTTTCCTATCAACCCTTTTAAGGAACAGTAAGGCCACCTTCACACGGGTGAGAAAATCGTACAAGATTTGTGCCTTGCGAGACGGACATATTTGAACCCCATTCTTTTGAAGGGGGTCATACACATGAGCAATTTTTTTCCCACAATACACTGTGATGTGATGCGGGAAACAAATTGTGGCCTGTCCTATTTTTGGGTGTGCTCTCACACTACGTCTCCCATTGTCTTCAATGGGGCCGGCGGCTGCATCGCACCATGTGCTAGGTGCATGCGAGGTTTCCCCCATTGGAAACCATGGGAGAAACTATGTGGTTCTCTGCTGACAGCCACAGCGTAGGATTGCTACTTCCCTGTAGTGATGCTTTTGACATAAAAACACCTCACATGCATGGGAAAAATTGCATGTTGATTGACGGCCTAATATGGTACACGCCCATGTGAAGTTAGTCTTACAATACGATGAAATAAGCGTTTTCATAATATACCTGTAATAAACTTACCTGGTCACACTCTAGTCACTTCTACTTACCCAACCTTCTGTGTTAAGATGCCCATACACACTAAAGTTAGTCTAACCTGACGATTTAGGTGGAACTGTAGTCAATCAGTGGTTGCAGTGTTACAATTGACATTGCCACTCCATGATGGGAGCCATGATGTCCTTAGTATGACATGTGACTGCTGAGACCACTTATTGATTACATTAGTCATAACAAGCACAAGAAGTAATTTCTGCCCACTTGTAAACAGTGAGGAAGAAAGGAAAGGTGTGGAGCAAACCCAAAGAAATATCAAAGGCTTGAGACCCAGGTATATAACCAGGACTCAAACAGTCTTGAGGATGGTTATCGAAAGTAGGTGGAGGTGCTTCCAGCCAGATAAACCCACCAATGATGGGCAAACTAGATATGTGGAAAACAAAAGCTTAGCATAACTCTCCAATAAAGGTTTTGTGGCAATAGTATGAAATATCCAGCTTCTCTTTTCATTAGTAGATTAAAAGCCAGCAATAGATATGCATTTCAGGATAAACCCCCTCATCAGTCATTCTGGGAGAATCATCACTCTTTGGGTAGCGACCCTTTCTACCCTGGTGTTCACAACCCCGATCATCCCCACTCAAGGTTGTCACTAGCACTTTTGAGTCCATATCTTTGCTCTCCCAAAGTGATGTTTCTCCCAGCGTGACTGATAAAGGGGTTCACCCCAAAACGTATATCTTTTTCTGGCTTTTAACTTATCATTTGGATATTTCATACTATTGCATCACAACTTTTTTTGGAGAGTTGCACCAAGACTTCAGCTTTGTTTCCCACACTTGTTAACAGAGACCAGAAGGGGCCTGCTGGAGCTTCAGTGCTGGATTTCAGGAGTAAGCAAGTGGTATATACTGCCTCTATTTTTGTTTTATGTCAATGGAAGGTATTTTTTTTAAGTTGGATGACCCCCTTTTGAGTTTGTTCCATTTTCCTTTTCTTCTACAGCAATTTTTTAGCTGGCCTACTTCTTTACTATTCAGCTTTCCATTTCATAGAAAAACACCTCACACAAACTAGAAGAGTAGATTCTTTCCTAACACTAGCTTCTCTTATAACATAATCTTCCTAAATTAATTCCAGTCAATGTCTTTATCTCCCTGCCTTACAATTATTGTCTCGCACCAGAATCATGGCAGATATGTTACATTATTTGTCCATCATAGTAAGGCTCTTTCATGTTGCCAACATAACTGGCTTTCCCCTCTCTCTAATATATGTCCCTGTTATCCTTATTAATCTCTCTCCTATCTTCTGTATTAGCTTACATCTAACTCTCTGTCCCCCTCATACATTATTTTATCTAGGTTAGGTATCACCCGTCTTAGTTCTTTTCTCCATGTGTCTTCTCATTAAATCAAATCCACTTGGTGTTTTCCTACAGTATATCTTACATAGTAACATAGTAGCCTAGTTTGTAAATCTGAAAAAAGGCATACATACATCCAGTTCAGACCATTATTCTGCGACGTCGAGGAAGACAAACCCTCTATGCGGTAGAAGCCAAAAATCCCTTTAAGTTAAGGAAAAACTTTCACAACTCCAAATTTGGCAATCAGAATAAATCCGTGGATCAAAGCCCCTTGTCCAGAAATTGAATACCCATAGCTTGTAATATTATTACACTTATGAGAGGCATCCAGGCTCCTTTGAACTCTTTTAGTGAGTTCAACATCACCACGTCCTCAGGCAGAGAGTTCCATAGTCTCACTGCTCTTACAGTAAAGAACCCCCATCTATGTTGATGACCCCATTCTTGCCATGACTCACTTACATCTAAATACCTTATAAAATGAGTCCTTCCGTAATAGTTCTGTCCACTCATTTGCTGGTTGATTATCTCTTTCATGCAAGCATAAAAAGGCTTGCTTGTTGGCGGCACATTCCTCGTGTTAACTAGGAGATTCAATGCCAACAAATTCATTCTGTATAGAAATGAACAATCGTATGAAAGAACATTTGTTCCCATACTACAGATAATTTGCCTGTGTACAGAAAGGGAACAAGCACTAACTGACATGTTCATTGTCTGTCAGGGTTCGTTAAGACAGGCAGATTATCTGCTCATGTAAAACCACTATAAGGGCTTAAGCAGGTGAAACGTGTTTACGGAGATTTTTGCGCACGTGAAAATCACGCCCGTAAAACATGACGAAGCAAAGCCATTGATTCCAATGGGTTCGTTCTCACGGGCGTGTTTCTCACATACAATGTCTGTGTGTGACAAAAAATAAGTCTTGCCCTATCTTTCTGCTTTTTTCATTTGCACACGGAATTGTGCTGGGTTTGAGCAGTAAAACTTTTACATGGCAGGACTACTGTCCAAAGAATCCCTCCAAAGTGTGAATGCACACAACAGTCGTTCCATGTAAACGCAGCCACCAGCAGGGTGACGAGGGATAATTTATTGCACAATTCCGCAAATTTTCTAAGTGACTATCTGAATGATAGTTGCTTAGTATAAGGCTCCTTCAGACAGGGGATGCGATGTTTGGCTGCACGCGTCGCGGCTGCATCATGGCTGCATTGCGGCCAAAAATCGCATGAACGAGATGCAGCCGTGACCAAGTCGCAGCTGCATCTCTCGTTTTGTCACCCATTCAGATGGCTGTGGCATATGTACACCGCAGCCTGGAATAGCGTCAGGCAGGCGGAGAGAGTTTAGCTCTGCTAAACTCCCTCCCCCTTCCCACTTCTGGAGGAGTCTATGGGACCGGCTGTCGTATTCTGGCCAAAGATAGGTCCAGACTAGAGATGAGCGAACACCAAAATGTTCAGGTGTTCGTTATTCGTAACGAACTTCCCGTGATGCTCGAGGGTTCGTTTCGAACAACGAACCCCATTGAAGTCAATGGGCGACCACAGCATTTTTGTATTTCGCCGATGCTCGCTAAGGTTTTCATGTGTGAAAATCTGGGCAATTCAGGAAAGTGATGGGAATGACACAGTGACGGATAGGGCAGGCGAGGGGCTTCATGTTGGGCTGCATCCTAAGTTCACAGGTCCCACTATTAAGCCACAATAGCGGCAAGAGTGGGCCCCCCCCCTCCCAACAACTTTTACTTCTGAAAAGCGCTCATTAGCATGGCATACCTTTGCTAAGCACCACACTACCTCCAACAAAGCACAATCACTGCCTGCATGACACTCCGCTGCCACTTCTCCTGGGTTACATGCTGCCCAACTGCACCCCCTCCCCCCCACAGCACACACCAAACTGTCCCTGCGCAGCCTTCAGCTGCCCTCATGCCACACCACCCTCATGTCTATTTAGAAGTGCGTCTGCCACGACGAGGGACCGCAGGCACACACTGCACAGGGTTGGCACGGCTAGGTAGCGACCCTCTTTAATAGGGGCGGGGCGATAGCCCACAATGCTGTACAGAAGCAATGAGAAATACAATCCTGTGCCACCGCCATCAGGAGCTGCACACGTGGGCATAGCAATGAGGGGAACCTATGTGCCACACACTATTCATTCTGTCAAGGTGTCTGCATGCCCCAGTCAGACTGGTTATATGCACCTTAACAGTAACCGCGTTGGTGGTAATGTGGTGGTGACTGCGGACCTAGTACCACGGTTGTATTTTGTTGGTTTTCGGAATGTGGCCAGGATTAAGTGGGCCGTGGCGGGGGGATGGTGGGGGGGCTCTCTTGTAGTGTCGGTAAAGGTGAAATTCTTGGACTGCCACCAGACGAACCAATGCAAAGGCATTTGCCAACAATGTTTTCCCTGTTGGAGGAGGAGGGGGATGTTTTTGAGGCACTACGTGTCCTCTCCACGTGTCCGTTCCATGTAAGCAATAGTAGCACTCAAGACAGGCCCCAGTAACAATTCTGAAGCAGCAGTATAGCGGGAGCGCAGTCTTCGTTCCATGTAAGCAATAGTAGCACTCAAGACAGGCCCCAGTAACAATTCTGAAGCAGCAGTATAGCGGGAGCGCAGTCTTCGTTCCATGTAAGCAATAGTAGCACTCAAGACAGGCCCCAGTAACAATTCTGAAGCAGCAGTATAGCGGGAGCGCAGTCTTCGTTCCATGTAAGCAATAGTAGCACTCAAGACAGGCCCCAGTAACAATTCTGAAGCAGCAGTATAGCGGGAGCGCAGTCTTCGTTCCATGTAAGCAATAGTAGCACTCAAGACAGGCCCCAGTAACAATTCTGAAGCAGCAGTATAGCGGGAGCGCAGTCTTAGTTCCATTTCAGTAGCCTTAGTATAGCCAAGGCACAAGTGACATTTATGTAGCTAAAGTGTAGGCCAACCCCACACACCTTTCTGTACCATGAGTGCAGGCGAAGAACATAGAAATTACTATGATTACACTGTAGGTGAGGGCCCCAAAAAATTGGTGTACCAACAGTACTAATGTACCTCAGTAAAAATTGGCCATGCCCAACCAAGATGGCAGGTGAATCGCTTTGGTTAATGTGGCTTAAGTGGTAACTAGGCCTGGAGGCTGCCCAGTGTAACGAAAAATTGGTTCAAGTTAAAGTTCCAACGCTTTTAAAGGAGATGTCCCGCGCCGAAACGGGTTTTTTTTTTTTTAACCCCCCCCCCGTTCGGCGCGAGACAACCCCGATGCAGGGGTTAAAAAAACCACCCGCACAGCGCTTACCTGAATCCCGGCGGTCCGGCGTCTTCATACTCACCTGCTGAAGATGGCCGCCGGGATCCTCCGTCTTCGTGGACCGCAGCTCTTCTGTGCGGTCCACTGCCGATTCCAGCCTCCTGATTGGCTGGAATCGGCACGTGACGGGGCGGAGCTACACGGAGCCGCTCTCTGGCACGAGCGGCTCCATAGAAGACTGCTGAAGACCCGGACTGCGCAAGCGCGGCTAATTTGGCCATCGGAGGCCAAAAATTAGTCGGCACCATGGAGACGAGGACGCTAGCAACGGAGCAGGTAAGTAAAAAACTTTTTATAACTTCTGTATGGCTCATAATTAATGCACAATGTACATTACAAAGTGCATTATTATGGCCATACAGAAGTGTATAGACCCACTTGCTGCCTCGGGACATCTCCTTTAAGCTAATTGAAACTTATAAAAATTGTTCTGAAAAATTATTTGAGTGAGCCTTGTGGCCCTAAGAAAAATTGCCCGTTCAGCGTGATTACGTGAGGTTTCAGGAGGAGGAGCAGGAGGAGGAGGAGCAGGAGGAGGAGGAGGAGGAATATTAGACACAGATTGATGAAGCAGAAATGTCCCCGTTTTGGATGGTGAGAGAGAACGTAGCTTCCATCCGCGGGTGCAGCCTACGTATTGCTTAGGTATCGCTGCTGTCCGCTGGTGGAGAACAGAAGTCTGGGGAAATCCAGCCTTTGTTCATCTTGATGAGTGTTAGCCTGTCGGCACTGTCGGTTGACAAGCGGCTACGCTTATCTGTGATGATTCCCCCAGCCGCACTAAACACCCTTTCCGACAAGACGCTAGCCGCAGGACAAGCAAGCACCTCAAGGGCATACAGGGCTAGTTCAGGCCACGTGTCCAGCTTCGACACCCAGTAGTTGTAGGGGGCAGAGGCGTCACCAAGGATGGTCGTGCGATCTGCTACGTACTCCCTCACCATCCTTTTGCAGTGCTCCCGCCGACTCAGCCGTGACTGGGGAGCGGTGACACAGTCTTGGTGGGGAGCCATAAAGCTGGCCAGGCCCTTAAAGACTGTTGCACTGCCTGGGATGTACATGCTGCTCGATCTACGCACATCCCCTGCAACATGGCCCTCGGAACTGCGCCTTCTGCCACTAGCGCTGTCGGCTGGGAATTTTACCATCAGCTTGTCCGCAAGGGTCCTGTGGTATAGCAACACTCTCGAACCCCTTTCCTCTTCGGGAATCAGAGTGGGCAGGTTCTCCTTATACCGTGGATCGAGCAGTGTGTACACCCAGTAATCCGTCGTGGCCAGAATGCGTGCAACGCGAGGGTCACGAGAAAGGCATCCTAACATGAAGTCAGCCATGTGTGCCAGGGTACCTGTACGCAACACATGGCTGTCTTCACTAGGAAGATCACTTTCAGGATCCTCCTCCTCCTCCTCCTCCTCCTCAGGCCATACACGCTGAAAGGATGACAGGCAATCAGCCGGTGTACCGTCAGCAGCGGCCCAAGCTGTCTCTTCCCCCTCCTCCTCATCCTCCTCATGCTCCTCCTCCTCCTCCTGTACGCGCTGAGAAATAGACAGGAGGGTGCCCTGACTATCCAGCGGCATACTGTCTTCCCCCGCCCCCGTTTCCGAGCGCAAAGCAGCTGCCTTTATGGTTTGCAGGGAATTTCTCAAGATGCATAGCAGAGGAATGGTGACGCTAATGATTGTAGCATCGCCGCTCACCACCTGGGTAGACTCCTCAAAATTACCAAGGACATGGCAGATGTCTGCCAACCAGGCCCACTCTTCTGAAAGGAATTGAGGAGGCTGACTCCCACTGCGCCGCCCATGTTGGAGTTGGTATTCGACTATAGCTCTACGCTGTTCATAGAGCCTGGCCAACATGTGGAGCGTAGAGTTCCACCGTGTGGGCACGTCGCACAGCAGTCGGTGCACTGGCAGCTTAAAGTGATGTTGCAGGGTGCGCAGGGTGGCAGCGTCCGTGTGGGACTTGCGGAAATGTGCGCAGAGCCGGCGCGCCTTTACGAGCAGGTCTGACAAGCGTGGGTAGCTTTTCAGAAAGCGCTGAACCACCAAATTAAAGACGTGGGCCAGGCATGGCACGTGCGTGAGGCTGCCGAGCTGCAGAGCCGCCACCAGGTTACGGCCGTTGTCACACACGACCATGCCCGGTTGGAGGCTCAGCGGCGCAAGCCAGCGGTCGGTCTGCTGTGTCAGACCCTGCAGCAGTTCGTGGGCCGTGTGCCTCTTATCGCCTAAGCTGAGTAGTTTCAGCACGGCCTGCTGACGCTTGCCCACCGCTGTGCTGCCACACCGCGCGACACCGACTGCTGGCGACATGCTGCTGCTAACACATCTTGATTGTGAGACAGAGGAGGAGGAGGAGGAGGGTGCTTTAGTGGAGGAAGCATACACCTCCGCAGATACCAGCACCAAGCTGGGGCCCGCAATTCTGGGGGTGGGTAGGACGTGAGCGGTCCCAGGCTCTGACTCTGTCCCAGCCTCCACTAAATTCACCCAATGTGCCGTCAGGGAGATGTAGTGGCCCTGCCCGCCTGTGCTTGTCCACGTGTCCGTAGTTAAGTGGACCGTGGCAGTAACCGCGTTGGTGAGGGCGCGCACAATGTTGCGGGAGACGTGGTCGTGCAGGGCTGGGACGGCACATCGGGAAAAGTAGTGGCGACTGGGAACTGAGTAGCGCGGGGCCGCCGCCTCCATGATACTTTTGAAGGACTCCGTTTCCACAACCCTATACGGCAGCATCTCAAGGCTGATGAATTTTGAGATGCGGACGGTTAACGTTTGAGCGTGCGGGTGCGTGGCGGCGTACTTGCGCTTGCGCTCGAACACTTGCGCAAGCGACGGCTGAACGGTGCGCTGAACTACACTGCTGGATGGGGCCGAGGACAGCGGAGATGAGGGTGTGGGTGCAGGCCATGAGGCGGTAGTGCCTGTGTCCTGAGAGGGGGGTTGCATCTCAGTGGCAGGTTGGGGCACAGGGGTAGAGGCAGGGGTGCAAACCGGAGGCGGTGAACGGCCTTTGTCCCACCTTGCGGGGTGCTTGGCCATCATATGTCTGCGCATGGTGGTGGTGGTGAGGCTGTTGGTGTTGGCTCCCCGGCTGAGCTTTGCGCGACAAAGGTTGCACACCACTGTTCGTCGGTCGTCAGGCGTCTCTGTGAAAAACTGCCAGACCTTAGAGCACCTCGGCCTCCGCAGGGTGGCATGGCGCGAGGGGGCGCTTTGGGAAACACTTGGTGGATTATTCGGTCTGGCCCTGCCTCTACCCCTGGCCCTGGCCACCGCACTGCCTCTTGCAACCTGCCCTGCTGATGCCCTTGACTCCCCCTCTGAAGACCTGTCCTCCTGAGTAAGCGTTGCACACCAGGTGGGGTCAGTCACCTCATCGTCCTGCTGCTCTTCCTCCGAATCCTCTGTGCGCTGCTCCCTGGGACTTACTGCCCTTACTACTACCTCACTGCAAGACAACTGTGTCTGATCGTCATCGTCCTCCTGACCCACAGAAAGTTGTTGAGACAGTTGGCGGAAGTCCCCAGCCTCTTCCCCCGGACCCCGGGAACTTTCGAATGGTTGGGCATCAGTGACGATAAACTCCTCTGGTGGGAGAGGAACCGCTGCTGCCCAATCTAAGCAGGGGCCCGAGAACAGTTCCTGGGAGTGCTCCCGCTCCTGAGCAGGTGTTATTGTAGTGGAGTGAGGAGGCTGGGAGGAAGGAGGAGCAGCAGACAGAGGATTCGGATTGGCAGCAGTGGACGGCGCAGAACTGCGGGTAGACGATAGGTTGCTCGAAGCACTTTCTGCCATCCAGGACAGGACCTGCTCACACTGCTCATTTTCTAATAACCGTCTCCCGCGTGGACCCATTAATTGGGCGATGAATGTGGGGACGCCAGAAACGTGCCTCTCTCCTAATCGCGCAGCAGTCGGCTGCGACACACCTGGATCAGGAGCTTGGCCTGTGCCCACACCCTGACTTGGCCCTCCGCGTCCTCGGCCGCGTCCACGTCCTCTAGGCCTACCCCTACCCCTCAGCATGCTGTATTACCAGTGATTTGATTTCACAGGCAGGAAATAAATTGGCGCAAGACTGCAGGCCAAATATAATTTTTGCCCTTTTTGGAAAACGAAAGGCCCCACTGCCTCTAGTGAATGAATTATCTAAGTTTAATAACTGTGCTGTGTCCCTGCTTATGTGTCACAGAACGTGAGGGTAGCAGAGTTATTATAACTCTGGCAGAGCAGGTATTTTTTTCCCAATTAAGGAAAGCAAATGGCGAAGCCAGCAGTAAAGCGTAGCTGGGTGCGTATGATTTAGCACTGTTCTTCACGCAGCTCACACGTCTCCACCGCCCGTAAGGACGGACAGAGGCTGGACAAATAGATTTGTTTTCAGTTTTTTCCCACCAACAGGCAGCACTGCGTATATTCAATGAACATGAGAAGTTTAATAACTGTGCTGTGTCCCTGCTTATGTGTCACAGAACGTGAGGGTAGCAGAGTTATTATAACTCTGGCAGAGCAGGTATTTTTTTCCCAATTAAGGAAAGCAAATGGCGAAGCCAGCAGTAAAGCGTAGCTGGGTGCGTATGATTTAGCAATGTTTTTCACGCAGCT
The DNA here is from genome assembly GCF_035609145.1 of Eleutherodactylus coqui. Lineage (NCBI taxonomy): Eukaryota > Metazoa > Chordata > Amphibia > Anura > Eleutherodactylidae > Eleutherodactylus > Eleutherodactylus coqui. The sequence goes on from NC_089845.1 coordinate 18,231,636, forward strand.
CACACGTGTCCACAGGCGTTAGGACGGACAGAGGCTGGACAAATAGATTTGTTTTCAGTTTTTTCCCACCAACAGGCAGCACTGCGTATATTCTATGAATAATAACTGTGTTGTCGCCCTGCCTATACAATTCTTTCCCTGCAGTATCAATGGAGGGTGCAATGGTCTGCAGAGGCGATTTTGAGAAGCCCAAAAAAAATGCAGCACAGCTAACAGCAGCCTGGACAGTACTGCACACGGATAAATATGGCCCTAGAAAGGACCGTTGAGGTTCTTGAAGGCTACACTCACTCCTAACACTCTCCCTGCCTATGCAGCACTTCTGTCCCTAATGCCAGGTGCAACGGTCTGCAGAGGCGATTTTGAGAAAAAAAAAAATCCCACTGCTAACAGCAGCCAACACACAGCTATCAGTGGCCCTAATAAGCACCTTTGGGGGGTCTTGAAGCCTACACTAACTACCAATTCTTTCCCTACAGCAGCTCCGGTATAAACAGCACTGTCCCTCATCTAACTCACACCGCATCTGAGGCGAGCCGCGGGAGGGGCCGACTTTTATATTAGGCGAACACCTGATCTCGCCAGCCACTCACAGCAGGGGGGTGGTATAGGGCTTAAACGTTGCAGGGGGAAGTTGTAATGCCTTCCCTGTCTTTCAATTGGCCAGAAAAGCGCGCTAACGTCTCAGGGAAGGAAGTGAAAGTAACCAGAACACCGCATGGTGTTCGTTACGAATAACGAACATCCCGAACACCCTAATATTCGCACGAATATCAAGCTCGGACGAACGCGTTCGCTCATCTCTAGTCCAGACCTATTTTTTCCGGTCCCCCGTAAAAGTGGCCGGCTGTAATCTACACCGTGTGCGCTATTTTTTATGGCCAGATGATTTTACGCCCCTAAAGGCATTGGAATCAATTGAAAACAATGGGTTCTATTCTCTGCGCAGCATGCACATATACGCCCTTGTGCAGCCGCCCTAAAGGTCACTAATTTCCAGTGATAACTCTGCATTGATCACCGTTTGCCTCTCCTTGTCTGCAGTTCAGAAAAGTAGAAGATGGGAATGTTAACCGCAGAATGCCTGAGTAAGAGGAGGATAGAGGCAGAGTGGGCTGGAATAATGCGGAACCTCCTACAGCCCTATTTCATGGCATATGCCGTAGCTCTGCAGGACACCAAGTATCTGAGTCTTTCTTTAACTGTATTTAACGTGAAGCATGAAAATTAAATAGAGAAAAAAAGCTGCATCTGCAAATTTTCAATGTTCTCTGTGTCTCAGATCAGTCTTTCATCTTTTCTTGCTACTTCATACAGTTTTGAAGTTCAGAGTCACAAGCGCCCACTAATATACGCCACTCTATGCATTATTTTAACTATAAGGTTTGTTAACATCTTTTAGGCAAGATGTGCAAACAGTAACAATGTATAAACCGGTCTGCAAGAGGCATGTTGAATACAGTGCGACGGTCTACACAGTAATAAAAGTCATCTTTATGGTATGTGGACAGTATACAACCACAGGGGAAAAAAGAAGAGAAAAGGGATAAGCGTGGTTCACCAATCAATGAATGCACCACCTAATAAACGTGTCTGCAACATACACCATGATAAAGTCATATATGAATATCGTCCTATGACAACATCTCCTGGCTATATATACTTAAGAAGAGAAGACTGGCCACATAAAGCGTTTCTATATTATGGATTCCTGATTTGAACCATTTGCCCAAATTGAATGAAATTTGACTACGTCGTCAAGTCCGCCAGCCACTTGTTGTTAATTTTTATATCTTTTTCTATGAATTATGTGTTTCTTAGTCATGGTTAAACTGGGAGAGATTAGGTGACTATCCATACATGGGAGGTCATGCAGTCCTAGATAAGGGAGGACCGCACCTGTTATTACTCCCGTAGCTGATACTGATTTATGTGATGTCGGTGAGCTGATTTATATTTGCCCCCCTTCCTTTCCCGATTCTTTTGGTTGCCTAGAGAAGGGAGGGCCGCAGCGGAGGTCCGCAGTATCTCATATCCTAGAATCTTTTGGATTAGTTGTTTTAGGCATTCTCAGAGTGGGGGTAAATTCCAACATATGCGCTTAAGAGAGCTCTCTGTCAGTTGGCATCTCCAACACATATTGGAAGGGTTGGGGGAAATCTTTGCAAGTCGGGTGGGCATGAACCATCTGTGCAATAGTTTCCATGCTACTTTTAGGTGATTGGTGAACTGCAGCTAAGCTTCCATGCTAAAAGTCTGGGAAAGCGGCATCTAAACAATATGACTTCCATAGCAACCCATTTGGTAGGGCAAAGCTGGAGCAAAAACTACTGAATGTCTAGCGGACTGTGCTTGTAATAACTCTTAACCCGCAATATTTATTGCTGGCAAAAATGAATTAAGCAGCACTGGGGTAGCACTGGGTTAAGGGGCGAATGACCATGTCCCACCACTGACTCGCTGGGACCTGATCCCAGATCTCTGGCCAGGCAGCTGCATTGTAAGTATCTGGCACAGAAGTTCTGAACATTGCATGCTCTATGTATATCCCGACTCCTCTGTCTCCTGCTCCAGAGTACATTATGCACAACACATATTTTGCAAGAGTTTGCAAGAGAGGAATCCTTCACTTTTAAACTTGATCTACAAAGTAATGAGAAGTACGTGACATAGACTTGACGCAAAATAGTAGAGCAAAGTGAATGCCAAGTACATTAATCTTTCATGTAGATCTGAACTGCGTAACGTTGTTAAATGGAGAATAGCAAACTTGCTCAAACTATCTCAATAGAAAGCATGAAAAGTAATACCTCTGATTTCCAACAATACATTTTGAGACCCGTAATTCAACTCAACCTTCCCATCCACCCACTGCTTAGGGCACAAACTAATAATAGTTAAGTAACCTCTTCCATGCACCATGCTGTTCCCTCCCTTGCCGCCAACCATGACATTATATTCTGCAGTGAAATCTAGAATGATTATATGTGACTTCTGCTATCTGTACTGTAAGAGATTAGTGCAGAGAGAGGAAACTGTTTATCACCTGACAAACACTTTGTTCTCTTTAAGGCGCCTTTAACATCAGCATCAATTACCACCTGTAGAGGTTCTCCAGGCTTCGAACTTGGGCTTTGAAATGGAGAAGATGACTTACTTGGTCTTACAGTCATTGTACAGTATGAATAGAATAGATTATGACAAGCAAAACTTTCTTACATACGGTAAATGAGGAAATATCTGCCAAGGATCATTGACTGTATATGTCCTCAGTCTAGGCTGCTGGTGATTATCAGTGTAAACAGTACTGAGAACAGAGTTATCACCTTCTTGATGATGTCAACTATTGATTTCACGTCATTGCACAAGAACTACAAGGTGATACTGACTGGTTTGAGACACATTGTACAGCTGAGCTGCTCACATGCAGATTGATCAGTGCATTCTACATGATAGCTATAACTATAGGTTTCAATGGGGAGAAGTTGACTTTTGCTTGGAGTGATTCATTATTTCTTAGGTACTTATTAAAGTCATGTTAATATTTTACTGTATCCACTCTCATAACTCTTTAACCGGTCCCAATATCAATCATTTTGGCCCTTTTGTTTTAGCAGTTGAAGTAACCTGGTCCGACTATATGTTAACTTCAGTATGTTTAATGGTTTTTTCAGCTTTGTTTCTTACAAGGCAGATTGAGATGTCAGCACTTTGTGTGACATACTTAGAAGGTGCTGGGAAGAACGTCAGATCTATTAGTAGGAACGTGATCACTGAGCTGCTAGATTCATGGTGCAGCACATTTACCGTGACCGCCACTTTATAGAAGCCTTATGTCTGTACAATTGTTACACTAATTAGGTATCCCCCTCCAGAATGGCATGGGTGTAAATGAAAGTTCATCAGGATTTTGTACCTGTACTCCATCCCTTAATAACATTGGGGCTTGTCTGTGTCTGTCTGGGAACTTTTTCTTAACCCTTTAATGACCAGCAATTTTTCAAGCTTTCCTTTTCATCCCCGCATTTCAAGAGCCGTGATGTCTTCTATTTTTCGGTAAACATAGCCAGATGAAGCTTGTTTTTTGTGGACGAGTTGAATTTTTTCATTAGTATTATTGAATGTACCATATAATGTATTGAAAACTTTTTACAATTTTTAAGTGGGGAAAAAACACAATTGTACCCTTGTTATTTTTTGCTTCAGTTTTAATGGTGTTCACAGTGCAACAAAAATTACAGACTTACTTTAATTTGTGGGTGCAGCCTTACCAAATTTATACATTTTTTATTGGCATCAATTTGGGGTACATATCAATTTTTATTATGAAATTATTTTGGAAGACATAGTAGCCTAAAAAACACAATTCTGGTATTATGTTTTTTTCTTACAAAGTTCAGTTTGGGGGATAAATAATACAATATTTTAATAGTTCGGATTTTATGGACGTTGCTATAGTTGAGCGAATGTACTCTGCAGAGCTTGATGCTCGTTTGAGGAGAGAGAGAGAACCAAGAACATTTTTTTTAAAAAGCTCGGCACCCGGCGTCCCACATACAAAAATGCTCGAGTCTCCCATTGTAGTCAATGGGGTTCTTTACTCGAGTAGAGCTCTCGAATTTTACGAAAAACTTGACTCGAATAACGCGGACCCGAGCATTTGGGTGCCCGCTCATCTCTAGACGTTGCAAAATGATTTGTTTTTTAACATGAAAATAGGAGAAAAGTTTTCTTAATAACTTTAATTTTTCTTTTCATTTTTAACAATTGTATTACATTAATTTTTAGTTACACTAGAGGACTTGTACTTGCGATCACTTGATTGCTTGTACAATATACTGCAATACTTCTGTATTGCAATATATTGCACACTTCAATGTTAGTTGATTAAGCTTAATAGACTGCAATACATGTGTTACGATACTGGTGGGCGGCTGCTGGAATCTAATTGCCTGGAGAAGGTAAGCTGGGCACAATTTAGAATGCCGATGAAGCACTTCTGCCAAACGGCTTGCGAGGTACACAATTTGATAGGTAATTAGAGATGAACGAATGTGCTCGTTTAGAGCAATTACTCGATCGAGCATAGCTTTTTTCGAGTAACTGCCTAATCGGGCGAAAAGATTTGGGGGGCGAGGGTGAGCGGGGGTTGCGGTGGGGAGTGGGGGGGAGAGAGAGAGCTCCCCTCTGTCCCCCCCTGCTACCCCACGCTCCACCCTGCCGCCCCCCAAATCTTTTCGCCTAACTCGAAAAAAGCGATGCTCGATCGAGTAATTGTCCTAAACGAGCACATCTCTATAGGTAATCTATGAGGGTATGAGAACATTTTGCTAAAGAACTTTCCCTGTGGCACAAGAAAGGAACTGTCATGTCTATGCAGGGGAAAACCATAAAGCACTTCATGGGCGTCACCAGACAGGACAAAGACAGACTAAACCTGGGCAGACACGGACAGGACGAATACTAACCTGGGAATATTTTCCCTAAACAAACCAGAACTTGCTGGGTCCCTGCCTGAAAGCAGAGTGATCATCATTATAAGGATAGCCCTATATCTCGTACCTTCAGGGCCCAGTCTCTCCCTGGATGACAATAAGGGATACATAGGCACATGTACAAGTCAGACAGGGAACACTGCTGCAACAAAGACAAAACAAGACACTGATTCAGGCATCCACATACCTATGGATGAAATGGAAGGACAAAACAAGGCTCTACCATCTGCATAGCAACGAGCAGAATGAGGCTCGGGCGTTCGCCCACTAACAGGCGCTTAACAATGGGTAACAGACAAACTAACATGGACCAGGTGTCCAACACCAATCGGATGGATCAGACATATGAACAGCAAGCAAACAGACAAACTAACAGACAGATAGTTGGATGGACAAACTGACGGATGAACTGACAAAAAACCGCATAGCATGCCAGCATCTACATGACAAGGCAACGTGGATCCAGACAAACAGTGCTCTGAACAAACAGACAGAACAGGAACTGGACAGACTGAGCTCTGGCAAAACTGCATACACACAACAGCAGACATTGGCAAGGCACGATCAGAATATATGTGATTGATCAAGCAGCAAAACCACCTCCCAGATAACCAGAACATTCACTACAGGGGATGATGCAGCAGATAATGGAAGAGGGTATACTAATAGATCATTGACTGAACATGAGTCAACAATGTGATGCCTCAGCCAAAAAGGCCTACAGAATTCTGGGATGTATTAAGAGAAGCATAGAGTCTAGATCACGTGAGGTCATTATCCCCCTCTACTCTTCCTTAGTCAAACCTCATCTGAAATACTGTGTCCAGTTCTGGGCACCCTACTTTAAAAAGACATAGACAGACTGGAACAAGTTCAGAGAAGAGTTATCAAGATGGTGAGCGGTCTGCAAATCATGTCCTATGAGGAACGGTTAAAGTATCTGAGAATGTTTAGCTTGCAACAAAGATGGCTGAGATGAGACTTAATAGCTGTCGACAAATATCTGAAGGGCTGTCACAGTGCAGAGGGATCAGCCCTATTCTCATCTGCACAAGGGAAGACTAGAAGCAATGGGATGAAGCTGAAAGGGAGAAGATACAGATTAGATATTAGAAAAAACTTTCTGACAGTGATGAATGAGTGGAACAGGTTACCACGGGAGGTGGTGAGTTCTCCTTTAATGGAAGTGTTTAAACAAAGGCTGGACAAATATCTGTCTGGGATGATTTAGTGAATCCTGCACTGAGCAGGGGGTTGGACCAGATGACCCTGGAGGTCCCTTCCAACTCTACCATTCTTTGATTCTAGGGGAACCCAGGTATTACCAGCAACCAACACCAGATACACTGATGGCACACTGCAACACTCCTTCTCATATACATCCACAGGAACCACTGTACTTACATGGAAAGGTGATTGGCTGGCTGGACTATGACAAAACAGACTAAACAGATGAACCAGACTGTCAGACAAACACAACGTGACAGTAACTAGGAAGAAACAGCTAGTTACACAATACTCAAGTAGGGATTGGGCTTACTTTGAAACCATAAGTAGGACCAAACAGGAAACAAGATGGCTTGGGGCAAGTTAAGAGAAAAGGAGTAAAGTAGCAGCATAACATTCGTGTTTCTAGCGTATACATGATCTTAATCATGAAAAATTCATGAGATTATTCTAAAACACTTAAAATGCCCCATGTCAGTTGATTAGCCACTCCCATATCAGTCACATGTCACCGAAAGTCGGGTGAAAAATACATAGATGTGAATGAACCCACTAAAATCAATGGACTATTCAGTACGTATCACCCTCGTAAGAGATACGTGCATTATATGCTTTGTAAGGGCAGTTTCAGACTGCCATAGGCACAACTATGCTCGCCGGTATGGAACGTAGTTCTGCCTAAAACAGGGAAATTTCTTCTCCTTTGCTGGCCGTTCAAACTCCACGGCATAGCGCAGGAGTTTGAAAAAAAATACATGGGAAATAGGTCCTGCCCTATCTTTCCCGCATGTAGTATTCACTATATACGGAAGAGCTAGGGCAAGTCCTATCTTTTCTCACCCATAGTATTAACCCTTTGTAATCCAATTTTGAATTCAGGGTTTCCTAGGGAGCTTTCTCTTTCTGCCATTATACAATGGCTCCATCTGCTGGCTAGAGCGAGTACTGCGGTATGGGACATGCTGGAGAGGCCCCCAACAGAGCAGCAAGTAATCTACAGTAATAATACCCTGCCGGACATCTTCCGACATCGGAGCTGTACAGCCTTCAATCAGAATATCTTTAGACGTCAGACAGTGGATTGGAAAGGGTTAACAGCCAAGAAAAGAGCTAGTGAAAAGACACCACTGAAATTCATTGAAATCAGTGGTTTTGTTTTGCCCCCTTACGTGGCCATGAAAATCACAGCCACATAAGGGGAGAAAAACATGTTTGTCTAAATAAACCCTTATACCCCCAGATCCTGCTTTGTGCCAACACAGTGGCAAATATGCCAGCTTTACAACAATGCCATATTTTGCATAGATTGCATGAAAACTCTTAAAACTCTGCACAGTGACCTTTGTTATCAGTGAGCAGTACACACTACCTGATTATTACAGCATGCACCTCCGTGACAGGCTTTATTTAGGCTGCCCTTGTATCAGTAAATAATGCCTCTTCTTTTTTAGTGATAAATAGTAATTTTGTCCTACTTTCTGAGAAGTCTTTTCCTAGTTTACATTTCACCACTGTTAGAAAATCATACCATCATAGCATACTTCAAAAAACTGACTAAAGTTTAGGACTTTGGGAAGAAGCAGGTCTAATATATTGAAGTTTTTTTATGAAATTTTTTTTTTCTATTTTCTGATTTTTGGGTGTGTCTCCCTATTAAAGGCAACTGATTGATACTATATATATATTCTTTCCAACAGCTACATGGGCATACTGTTCGAAACTAGTGTTTTTAGATGTTCAGTGACTTTTATGGAGAGAGGAGATGATCTGTGGACATCACTTATCATGAATGATGGATCCTGTGTTATCTATATATAGGTCTGCTAAATTTCACTTGGTTCACTTCTCATACACTTGCTGCTACCTTTCATTGTTCATTCCTGCCTGTGATGATAATGAGATGACCAGTGAGAATTGATCTCTACAGAACAGGAAGCATCAACCTATTCTGAGGCTTTCTGGTCAGAGTGAGAACTGCAAGATTCCATTGCAGTTTCTATGTAAGTGTGATGGTTTTTTTGCTAGAGAATTGAATTGCATTGCAATACGGAATTGCATTGCAATACATGTAATTTTCAAGTGCATTTTCCACACGCGTGAAAATTGCATGTTATTTCAATAGGAAAAAATTAAAAATCGCATTTCACTTGCATGTACATGCGAGTTTCATGTGAATATGATCCAATTTCAAACTTGCCCATAGGAAATAATGAGCGAATTTTCTGCACTACTGAAGATAAGTAGAACATTCTGCCGTTTTTCTGTCTTGCAACATCACTGTGTAAATTAACCCATTGGGTTAATACATCACACGAATTCTGTGCATTACACAAATGCGTAGAACTTGTGTGACTTTCTCGCTTGTGTAAATAAGCCCTAATATAAATAGGGGCATAGAAAATTAGGAAAAAAGAAACACCAAAATGTTAAAAAATATGTTTGACTTAAGAAATAAGTCATTTTCTGACATGAGTTCACAAAAGGCTAAAATATCAGGAATATATATTAATATAAGAGAGGAAATATAGGCTAAATATCTGATAGTTGCCATAATCTAATCTATCCAGCAGTTATTACTCCCGATTCCCCTGTAACATGCTCATGCAAGGTAATTTCCTTAGAATGGGGGAGGCTGTCAGAAAACCTCCGGCACCTTTTCTCTTTTATGGAAAAGCCATGTAATTGGTCAGGTCACATATCTGGCAGGGAGCTGTAATGACCAGACATGGATATAAATTAAAACACAAAATAGCTTAGAGTGAATTACCAAGATTCAAAATGCATTATTTAATATTTGATCTATCTTCCTATTGCCCGCAGCCCTGCTTTGTGATACAAGCTCTGTATCCTCTGCTTAGATATAAAGTTAAATGATACCATTCTGGCTTTGTGCGGCCAGCGCTGGTGGGGGGTTGGGAGCTTTCTGCATACTCAAATCAACCTCAATTATAACACACTAGATGGCAAGGGCATTGCCAGGGTCTTCAAAGATCAGGGGCATCAGCAGCACAAAATGCTGGGCAAGCATCCTGGCCAAAAATCAGCTACGTATGAGCACTTAAACAGATGAGCGCATGAGCAAATACACTCGTGATACGGAGTGTATTTAAAACTCATTTTTATTTTCTTTTTTTAAACTGTTTAAATTTTGCGCAATTGCCCATGGTAAAAAAAGAAAAGCCAAAAGATAGGGCAGGACAGATCTTTTCTAGCATGTATAGAACATACATCCAAGAAAGATAGGGAAGGCTTATCTTTTCTTGAGTATAGTATTACTGTGCGAGAATTACTCTAGTGAAAACAAAACCATCAAAATAAAATTTTTCGAATCATCAAGTTTTGCAGCCATAATTTTTAAATTTGCGTTCGTCTGTTTAGGCCCTAAATCTTCTTTCACATAAGTGCATATTGGCCAGCCGTTTTCGACCGATATGTGCTGTGATCTGATGCATTGGATTCCAATTAGAGATGAGCGAGCATACTCATCCGAGCTTGATGCTCGTTCGAGTATTAGGGTGCTCGAGATGCTCGTTACTCGAGACGAGCACCACGCGGCACTCGTCTCGATTAAACGAGCACTGAGCATTGAATTCAATGGAGCCGGCAATACAGCCGGCTCCATTGAAAGCATTGGGCTGCCGGCGAGCGCGGGATGGATTTTTGGGAAGGGCTTAAAAATACAAGCCCCTACCTGAAAATCATCCTAAAATGTGTAAAAAGTAAAAAAAAAAAATATACTCACCTTGTCCCGGCAGAACGATGTTAGCCCATTGAATTCAATGGAGCCGGCAATACAGCCGGCTCCATTGAAAGCAATGGGCTGCCGGCGATCGCACAATGAATTTTCGGGAAGGGCTTAAATATATAAGCCCTTCCCTGCAATTCATCCAGAAATGTGTAAAAATAAAAATAAAATATATACTCACCTGGTCCTGGCAGACGGAGTTCAGCTGCGGCCAGCTGGCAGTTCTCCTGAACTGCTCTCTGTAGTATTCAGCAGCCGGGGATTTAAAATCCCCGCCTGCTGAATGAGCTGCCTCTGATTGGTCACAGCCTCACCAATCAGAGGCAGCTCTCACTCACACCCATTCATGAATTCATGAATGGGTGAGTGAGTGCTGCCTCTGGCTCAGCGCAGCTCTCAGCTGAATGACAGCAGTTCAGCACCACAGTGCAGGGGACAGCAGGAGAAGACGCAGCTGTGCCGCGGCAGCTGAAAGGAGGTGAGTATCTATTTTTTTTGTTTTTTAAATCACTTTTAATTCATTTCCAGGGAATGGCTTATATGTAAAGCCCTTCCCTGAAAAAGAATTCAGGTGTGCCAGCAGACCATTGTCTTCAATGGAGTCGCGGGCAGCAGCAGCGGCTCCATTGAAGAGAATGCCTGCATTTTTATTCTTTTTTACACTAAAATCTTTCTTTTTCAGGTAAGGGCTTATATTTTTAAGCCCTTCCCGAAAATTCATCCCGCGCTCACTGGCAGCCCATTGCTTTCAATGGAGCCGGCTGTATTGCCGGCTCCATTGAATTCAATGGGCTAACATCGTTCTTCTCTGCCACAGCTGTTACAGCTGTGGGAGAGGAGAACGATCTTAATGCTGAGATAATTTTTTATTTTTACACATTTTAGGATGATTTTCACGTAAGGGCTTATATTTTTAAGCCCTTCCCGAAAATTCATCCCGCGCTCGCCGGCAGCCCATTGCTTTCAATGGAGCTGGCTGTATTGCCGGCTCCATTGAATTCAATGGGCTAACATCGTTCTGCTCGGCCACAGCTGTTACAGCTGTGGCAGAGGAGAACGATCGTTATGCTGACAGTGCAGGGGGGGGGTCTCACTCTTGCCACTATTGTGGCTTAATAGTGAGGCCTCGGAGCCCGAAATGCAGCCCTGTATGTTGCTCCTCGCCTGCCCTATCCATTTCTGTGTTTTTTTCATGACTTTGGTGATTTGCTAAGATTTTCACAAATGAAAACCTTAGCGGAGCACCAGTCATATACAAAAATGCTCAAGTCGCCCATTGACTTCAATGGAGTTCATTACTCGAAACGAACTCTCGAGCATCACTGAAAGTTCGACTCGAGTAACGAGCACTTGAGCATTTTGGTGCTCGCTCATCTCTAATTCCAATGCATCAGATCACATGGGCGTATTTCTGAGACGTAAAAACACCCGGCCAAGCCACTATAGCGCCAGGCGTTTTTATGTTGGGCTCAAAAGATAGTTCTGGAGCTATCTTTCGTGCTGGGAATACGTCGGCCCATGCATGGGCTCCTATGAGAGCCCATGGCAGCGGCCGTAGGTGGGAAGGAGTTTAGCAGCGTGGCTGCTAAACTCCCTCCCTCTGTTCTCCTCCTCCCGTGCAGGCTCACCTCTTGTTCCTCCCTGTTCGTTCTGTGCAATGGGATGGGACGGGACGGGGTAGGAGCTAAGCACAGGTCCGCCCCGCCTACTCCCATTGATGCTATGGACATGAGCGGAACGTGGGCAGAGCTAAGCGCCCACCCTCTCTCCATCCTTTGTCCATAGCCATCAATGGGAGGAGGCAGGGTGGACTAGCACTTAGTCCCACCCCCACCCCGCCCCCTCCCATTGCACAGAACGAGCGGGGAGGAACGAGAAGTGAGCCTGCGATGGGAAGGGAGGTGAAATGGGCGAAGGCCTGGTGACCTGGCCCATTTGCGCCAGCCTCACCAGGCCATATGAACGGGTGCACAAATCGTTAATTTGTGCGCCTGTTCACTAGATTTTCCTCTCCCAGTGTAGCGATATCCACTTGTGTGAAACAAGCCTAAGGCTGGGTTTTCATGCAGCATTTAACATATTCATTTGTAACCATACCCACAGCAGCTCATTATACCAACAAGATTGTCCTGTCATTGGCTGCTGTGGCTGAGTAGGGTTCCCAATGCATGTGGTAAACGCAGCAGGAAAACTCAGCCTTAGGGCTTAAATAGATGACCGCATGTGCAAATACGCCTGTCACTATGGAGCATATTTGCTCATGACCAAGTCAAAATTCATTTTTATTTTACCATCTAAATTTAGCACTATTGCGCATGGTAAAAAAAAACAGGAAGATCGGTCCCGCATTATCTTTTCTCATATGTAGTGATATCACGTGAGAATCACACTAATCAAAACAAAACCATTGAAATCAATGGTTTTGTTGCATTATGCTTCGCAGGCGTGAGGAAATCACGGTTGTGTGTTTAAGCCCTTATGTGTGTATTATACATAGGTGATAGGTTGCCTGTTGTGGTTATCATAAACAAGATAAAATGTACCATTTTGAAATAATAGGACCTGGTGGTGCTATAGGAGACTCAGACATGACTGTTTTGTGAGAGTGAACTTAGCAGCCTCTGAAAATGCTGCTGTTGGAGCCAAGAGGACTCAGGGCTGTGAGGTTGGTTGGTACCCCGAGAACGGAGATACTTCTGTCTTGTTTGCCTGACATATATTCTATTATAGTAACATAGTATACTAGTCTGAAAAAAGACATATGTCCATCTAGTTTAGCTTATTACCAATCACTTCCCCCAATGTTGATCCAGAGAAAGGAAAGGAAAAAACGATTTAAATAGAAACCAATTTTCCTCATTTAAAGGAAAAAAAATTCCTTCCTGACTCCAAGTTGGACAATCAGAATAATCCCCAAATCAACAATCCTTCTGAAGTAATTGTCGTCTATAACATGTGCAACCTGCAACAAGTAGGGTGAAGGCAGAACACTTAGAGTGGCTTCTAAGAGGTGGCCGAGCAGCCATGACACGGTGACAATGAGTGTATTTTCTCTATGGAATCTTGTGTACAGTTGGAGGAAGACAACAGTGTTTGGTCGTTTAGTGTAACTAGTTACTTGTGACGCCAGTGCCTGATTGAAATAAACTTCAGCATTAAATAAGACATAACACATGCATTTAAGTAAATTGCAGGCACACTCTTCACTTTTTGACGTGGCAGTCTGAAAAGCTCATTGAATACAAAATGGGCATATACATACTCCAACTCTAGATTTCCTGGCAATAATCTCTGAGGAGGAAATACCTGAAATCATGGAAAGCTATAGAGAGACTGACTAAACCTCTTTGCCCCAACTAACAGTAAATTACCAGCCTGAGGCCTTAGTCACACGGGCGTAAATACGCGCGTATATACGCGCATAAAACCTCACGGGCGTTTCTACGCGCGTATATACGCGCGTAAAAACGCACCTACAAAAGATAGAACATATTGGTGGCAATGGACATGGTCACGCGGTTTTTTTACGCGCGTATATACGCGAGTATATACGCGCGTATATACGCCCGTGTGACTAAGGCCTGACACACAAGGAAAATCTCCAGTACTCACTCAGCAGGACCGTAGGAGGGTTCTCTGTTTCTTTTGGGCTACTTGGTGGAAGCGCTGGAGGGAGGCTCAGCTCTGCAGGGCTTCTGGCTCTGAAGGCAAACCCAGGTTTCTCTCAGCTGAATAAGGGGATCCCTGAAGGGGTCAGACATCTTTCCCAGGATCAGTACAGGGAAGATGCCTGGAGGAAGGAAATCTCCTGCCTCGCTCTATCTGTTCACCTTTTACTCCCTCTCCTCCTAACAGCAAACAAAATTTTCTGCGCTCAATCAATAGTGTGTAACCACAAATAGTAATCTGTCAAAGAATATATAGGAGTTACACTTACTGGGAAGGAGGGGGGTATGATGACCATGAGCCCCCTCCTTGAAGTGATATCTCCTTCAGCCTCCAGATAGATGTTTCCACACGTTTTAGAAGTGAAGCAATAACACCTTGCCCCCAATATGGCTACCACCACCGGGAGACGTGTTTGGTGGTGGGCGTCGGGACGCTGGTCAGGTGACCGGCGTAATGACGTGGATTCGCCACAACACGCCCCCAATATGGCCGCCACCACCATATCTCATCAGCAGTGGTGTAACATCATGGCGCCGACCATGTAACCGGCGCCGTGACGTCGGTACATTTAGACACGCCTCCATTATGGCTGCCACCACTGAGAGACATCAGCGGCATGTATTGTAAGTAATTCATTCCTTATATATATGTGACGATTTTATTGTTGAACTATGGCTTGAGAAAGGTGCCTGTGTGCACTGAAACGCGTTGCCCATTATCTTAGCGAAGTTTGGAATTAAAGGTGTTATTGCTTCACTTCTAAAACGTGTGGAAACATCTATCTGGAGGCTGAAGGAGATATCACTTCAAGGAGGGGGCTCATGGTCATCATACCCCCCTCCTTCCCAGTAAGTGTAACTCCTATATATTCTTTGACAGATTACTATTTGTGGTTACACACTATTGATTGAGCGCAGAAAATTTTGTTTGCTGATAGCTCTTTTGCATTTTATCCCTTTGGGATCACTCTCTTATGAGAGACCCCAATTATTTCTGCAGCTCTCTCCCTTGCATTGGAGGATCAAAATAGTGTTGGTTTCCACTGAATGTCAACCTTGAGGCGCTATCTGGTACATCTTCTTGTGATCTCCTCCTAACAGGCGTTCACTCTCTCCTCCCCTACCTACTTATAAAACTTTTTTAGAGTTCCTAACTGCGACACTGCATATGGCTAAGAGACTTTCCCCAGTCTCTTCAAGTCAAGGTCTTATTTCAGCTCAGCTGCAGTAAGCTCTACCCCTCGACCAATCTGGCTACTTCTTTCTTCTGCTTGATCAGGTGGACCAATGGCATCTGAAAGTCCTGTTACTGCATAATCAGTGTTTTCTCAGGTCCTCAAACTGTTGTACTGAAATGACTATGCTAAATTAACCCATTAACGTTCTATTCTGGCCACATCTCTTACTAAACTGAAACCCAGCATCATTATCCTTGCTAAATGAGAAGTGGTTAGGACAGTTGTTCAGATGACTTGCAGTTAAGTGTCTACCTGTAGTGCCATACTTCAGTTCACTACACATGTAATATTGTATTGCTCAAGAAAGGCGTCCAGGACACTCTTGTACTCTTTTATCACCACATTCTCAGGCAGAGAGTTTCAGTCTCACTGCTCTTACCATTAAGAACCCCCTTCTATGTTGGTATAGAGACCTTCTTTCCTGTAGAGGATGCTCCCTTGTTGCAGTCACAGACCAGGGCATAAAAAGTCAATAAGACCTATGATGCCCAGACATTCATCTACACTGGTACTTGCCAGGTTTCAAGCTGGCTAGTAGCCGTGATCTGATGAGAGCAGGCATGTTCAGCTTAGAATGCTGCTTGCTTACACTACGGTCTCTCTCTGCTTTTAACAATGCCAACAAATGGGAGCAGCACTGAGCCGACAGTGATTTTGAGCAATACATTTATGATACAGAAATTCAGGGCAATGGACCTTTGTTCCAGGGCTCTAGCCCCGGATGTAAGTGCCTAGCGATGCCTCTCTATTTATACTACTGTTACGGTGTAAAAAAGTTGGAAATGATGGCACATGGCATATTTGCATTATTGGAATTTTATCCAAATAAAATATGAATTAAAAGTTGAGTATGGAATACCAGTCTGAATAAATCCATAAAATCCATCTAATGATGGCATCCAGTCATCCAGCATGATATTTTGATATTTTTAAGAACATTTATCTCTGCAGGGGATTTTGAACCCAGAAAAATAGACCCCTGATTGCTATAAAAAGTCTAACAAAATTAATTAGCTCACAATTTTGGACTTGAAAAAAATATGAAAATATAAGGTGGGAACTAAGTATACAGAGACTCATGTTTTCTGTAAATAAAGCATAATAATTACATAATTCCTAATTTTTCTTACCATTTTCAAGATCTCAGGGGCATAGCTAAAGGCTCATGGGCCCAGGTGCAAAAGTTTATCTTGGGGCCACCCAACTTTTCTTAACCGCTTAATACAGAGGCGTAACTTGAAGCTCCTGGGCCCCAATGCAAAAACTGTAACGGGGCCTCCATCTATAATGCTTTATTCATAGTACTGGGCTCCCCATATAAAGCAGAGAGACCTTATAGGCTCCCTAAGGCTCATAGGCCTGAGTGCAACCGCATCCCCTTTAGGTACGCTGTAAAAGACTAGAAAAATTCTTGGCTACATCCAGCAGCTGAAAACCTGTCCTGATCATGTCTCATCCTTTAATGTATCAGTAGAGATGAGCGAGCACCAAAATGCTCGGGTGCTCGTTACTCGGGACGAAATTTTCGCAATGCTCGAGGGTTCGTTTCGAGTAACGAACCCCATTGAAGTCAATGGGCAACCCGAGCATTTTTGTATATCGCCGATGCTCGCTAAGGTTTCCATTTGTGAAAATCTGGGCAATTCAAGAAAGTGATGGGAACGACACAGCAACGGATACGGCAGGCGAGGGGCAACATGTTGGGCTGCATCTCAAGTTCCCAGGTCCCACTATTAAGCCACAATAGTGGCAAGAGTGCCCCCCCCCGCACTGTCAGCGTAAAGATCGTTTTCCTCTGCCATAGCTGTAACAGCTGTGGCAGAGAAGAACGATGTTTGCCCATTGAATTCAATGGAGCCAGCAATACAGCAGGTTCCACTGAAAGCCATGGGCTGCCGGCGATCGCAGGATGAATTGTCGGGAAGGGGTTAAATATATAACCCCTTCCCTGCAATTCATCCAGAAATGTGTTAAAATAAAAATATGTACCGGCGTATAAGGTGACGGGGCGTATAAGACGACCCCCCAACTGTCACCTTATATGCCGGCAATACAGTGGAGCAAAGAATAAAAATCATTACTTACTTCTTCTGACGTTCTGCAGCACTCCTGCAGGCTGTCACTCCCTCCTGGTGTTCTGCGGTGCTCCTGCAGGCTGTTGCTCCCTCCTGGTCCACGGCAGAGTATTGCTTTCTGGACGCAGGGCTTGAAATCCCCGCCTCCAGAAACACAGCCAATCACAGCCATTCAATGACATCATTGTCATTGGCTGTGATTGGCTGAAGGCACGTGTGTTTCTGGAGGCGGGGATTTAAAGCCCTCCGTAGAGAAATCAATGCTCTGCCGGGAACCAGGAGGGAGCAACAGCCTGCAGGAGCACCGCAGAACACCAGGAGGGAGTGACAGCCTGCAGGAGCGCCGCAGAACGTCAGAAGAAGTAAGTAATGATTTTTATTCTTTGCTCCACTGTATTACCGGCGTATAAGGTGACAGTTGGGGGGTCGTCTTATACGCCCCGTCGCCTTATACGCCGGTATATATTTTTATTGTAACACATTTCTGGATGAATTGCAGGGAAGGGGTTATATATTTAACCCCTTCCCGACAATTCATCCTGCAATCGCCGGCAGCCCATTGCTTTCAGTGGAACCTGCTGTATTGCTGGCTCCATTGAATTCAATGGGCAAACATCGTTCTTCTCTGCCACAGCTGTTACAGCTGTGGCAGAGAAGAAGGATTTGTCTTCTATATGTTCTCAATGGGGTCGGCGCTGCTGCCGCCGGCCCCATTGAGCGCATATAGAGAAGATTTATGGCCTTAAAGAAGGACCGTTGGGGTTCTTGAAACCTAAAATACTCCTAACAACGCATCTGAGGCGAGCCGCGGGAGGGGCAGATTTCAATACTCGGGTGACACCTAATCTCGCCAGCCACTCACTGCAAGGGGGTGGTATAGGGCTTGAACGTTGCAGGGGGAAGTTGTAATGCCTTCCCTGTCTTTCTATTGGCCAGAAAAGCGCGCAAATTTCTCAGGGAAGAAAGTGAAAGTAACTCGAACATCACGTGGTACTCGTTACGAGTAACGAGCATCTCGAACACCCTAATACTCAAACGAGTATCAAGCTCGGACGAGTATGCTCGCTCATCTCTATGTATCAGTCTATACACAACGTACGTAGTGAGATAGAAATGTACGTGCTTTTACAGCAAGTATAATACACATAGGGTTAAAATGTTTTTGAGACCAAAAACAATCACCTTGCATGCACAAACCTCCAATACATAAATGATGATACACAGACATTCTACCTCTCCTATTAATCTCAATTACCTACATTTTGAAAGCTAACGAAAGAAAGGTTTTCCCATATAAAGCCCATGCACGTTACAATTATCCAAGGTTATTAAGCTCAAAGATGTATATTTTTTTTAAATACAGAATATTATACCCTAGCAATCCATTATTATTATTTTAATGGCTGGATTGCTCTAGTTAGCTGGTGGGAACAATCCACACACTGAAGCCTCCCCAGGGGGCTTGGAATGCTCCTAGGCTTTCTGCTTATCCGTCAGCTAAGGTTAATTCCATCACTTTTATTCTGCCCTAGAGTAATAATTCAGTATTTGACAATCTGCTGCATGCATGTTATATTTTCTCTATTGAGGGTATACAATTCACTTTGTGTTTGTAAATTAGCTTTTGATTCAATCTAAGTAAAATCAAGCTTTCATGTTAAACATATTTTTTGTGAATTTTTGATAATTTTGGTTTAAAATTCCAAGTGAATATCCATAATTCTAAAAAAAATCTTAAAACCTTTCAGTTTTCACACTAATTATTGAGACTAATAGATAATAATAAAAATGAAGAAAGGTAATTAGGACCCTGAAGGCCCAATGCAAATATAGAAGAACTGACAGAAAATTAGACACACAGTGTATAGACTGGACCCCCTATATATAAGGGGTTTGCCATAGCACCAAATGTTCCATGAATGCTCTGATCAAAGGAAACCCTTTCCAGCATTTTGCATAGAATTTTTTTCTTATATTACGATATTCAAAAACATGAAACTTTAATATTTTTTCATGTATACCTGCTCCTTTCTTCAGGACTAGCTTATTCTTTCATTGGTCCCCTTTTGGGATGCATGCGACTTTGTAATAATTTTTTATTGCATGTTTTGGGAGCTGAGGTAACATAGTAACATTTAAGGGAAAATTATTCCTTCCAAACTACCAAGTATGGCAATTGGAATAATCCCTGGAACAACAACCATTTGAAGTAATCAATGACTATAACATATAATATTGTATCACTCAGGAAAGGCATCCAGGCCCCTCTTGTACTCTTTTATCAAGTTCACCATCACCACATCCTCAGACACAGAGTTCCACAGTCTCACTGCTCTTACAGTAAAGAACCCTCTTCTATGTCAGTGTAGAAACTTTCTTTCCACTAGATGCAGAGAGCGCCCCCTTGTTACAGTCACACTCCTGGGTACAAATAGATGATGGGAAAGATCTCTGTATTGTCCCCTCATATATTATAGTTATTAGCGCACCCCCTTGTTACAGTCCTGGGTATAATAGATGATGGCAGAGATCTCTGTATTGTCCCCTGATATATCTATACTTAGTTATTACAAGCACCTGATTGTTACAGTCCTGGGTATAATAGATGATAGCAGAAATCTCTGAATTGTCCCTTGATATATTACAAAGTTATTAGGTCGCCCCTCAGCTATCTTTTTTCTAAACTAAATAACCCCAATTTTGATAAACTCTATGGGTATTGTAGTCCGCCTATTCCATTTATTACATTAGTTGCCGCCTTTGTACCCACTCAAGCTCTGATATGTCCTTCTTCAGTTCCCAAAACTGTCCACAATATTCCATGCATGGTCGGACCAGTGACTTGTAATGAGGAAAAACAATGTTCTCGTCATGCGCCCCTAGACCTATTTTTCCTTGGCAGCAGCTGCCTGACACTGGTTGCTCCAGTAAAGCTTACAGTTAGCTGGCGGTCATCATATAGCATAAATAACATAATAATTTTATAGTACTGATTGTTATGAACGCATTGATACCAAATTTGTGTATTTTTAATTTGTTGTTTTCTAGAAATAAATAGTGTTTTATTGAAAAAAATGGTTATTTCTGGATTTCTTTCTTCTAGAGGGGTTTACACATGAAAATTTGTATGATTTCTTTTCATTTTTTACCACAATTGTTTATTACACAAGGGATCATGAAGATCATTTGATCACTTTGATAATACACTTTGCTACTTATGTAGTACAATGTATGATTTCTGTCACAGGGTATGGGTTCATCGCAGACCTAAAGGTCATGATTTGACCTTTGGTTGACATGTCAATGATCAGCAACCTGTGATCGGATCGCAGAAATGCTACTGGGGAGTCCCTCCCTCTTCAAACCCTCTAGATGCTGCTATCTGCATTGACAGCAGCATCTAAATAGTTAAATCACCAGGATTAGACCTAAGCTCCATCTAAGTAGTTGCAGTGGGACGACGGCTGTAAGCTACAGCTGCGATCCCACTCTGGTTGCTTGGGGAGGAGCTTCTTTACCCCCTTGCTAAGCCGCATATGTACATCAGGATGTAGAAACAACTGCGCTGTACTTTTACGGTACATGTCGAGAAGGGGTTAAGTCCTAGCAAGACTTAGGAATTGTATTTAAATGAAGAAAAGTGGTCAGTGCATTATAAAGCTGTGGAGGTAAATTGTAAATTTTTTAAGAGCAAAACAATAAAAAAAATGCTCTTACATTTTCTCTTCAGGATGCTCTAATTGTAGTTTACTTTCCCAACATTCCTCGCTTCTTTTGAACCGATTCTATAAATGTATATTAGTGTTCTTTTCTGGGGCTAGCTTCATGTGGACAAACCTGATATCGGTCCAAGAAACTAGGACCGATTTTCACTGCAGGTGTGATGTGATATAGAAGAAAATTGCATCGCATCGCTGACCATGTGATATTCACGTGCATGAAAATCACATGGTTTTAACTCGCCCATAGGAAATAATGTGTGAGTTTTTTGTGATCTCTGAGAAAAATAGGACAGGCTGCATCTTTTCTGCTTCGTAGCATCGCTGCAAGAGGAAAATCGCACATGTAAATAGAACCATTCAAAACAATGGGTTCTGTTTCCAACCACGTTTTGCGCATAATGTGATGCACAACACTTGCACAGGAAACTTGCCTGTGTGGTTCCAACCTGGACGATACAGTTTTAAAGGTGAACATTTTGGCATTATACTGTATTTGCATAATGCCTTGTCAAAAATGTCAGAGATTTTATGTTTTTTTTGTAATCTCATCATTTTCTTCAGTAAATTACATATCTCTCTGATGTTTCTTCAGAGGAATCTGTCAAAGACTACTGTGGTGTCCCAGTGCTTACAGAACCTTTAATGTTAAGATAAGGAGATAATTGCCGATCACATTAACATTAACCCAGTTGGAAATGTCTTACTAGCAAAAATATACAGAACAAACTGAACACATGCACCCCCACTCACACACACTTCTAATAATAATTGTTATAATGCCCCCATGAGCACCAGGTTCACGTCCCAGGGTATTGCATGCTCTAATGATGCTGAGAGCTCTGTTGATGGTTGTGTATACTACCAGTATGGCTTCCTAACCCAGTTTGTACCAACTGAGGAGCCAGACAAAGTATGCTCATCTACCCATGGTTATGGTGTGACAAAAAAAAATAAGTCCATACCAGATCGGTCATCGCCTGGGTCAACAAGGACCGTAATAGGTGTTGGAGTCCTCGTATACCCATCAACAAGTTGTCTACAGGACTCGGAATCTAGTTCTAGTTCTGCAGGCTTACTGGAAGAGAAACAACTACAAAAGGGTCAGAAGTATTGGATGGCAGAGGACATACTATAATGGACTGATACTATTGCTCAGAACCACTACAGGTGTAGGTCCTTGAAGTGAATGTATGAATTATGGAAAGAAGGACATCCAGAATTGTAGCAGAAGAATTAGGGATTCAACAACAAATATACCAAAATCTAATGTAAAACTAAAGTGGAAAGGCTTACTGGAGTGGAAAGTTACAGTCAGATGCAAGTAAATTAAGGATTATTAAAGAGCAAAAGTTAAAGATTATTATGATCAAGTGATTAAGAAATACTGCCTAAGCACAAGAAAATTTAATGAAGCATTGGAAATTGTGAAACACCAAATCACAGATACAGCATGGAAAATCAAAAGGTGCGATGCTTGATTCATCCAGTACAAACCAAAACAATTGTTTCAATTAGATCAAAGGCAATTCTATTAAAGCCTGGTTCAAGCAATAGACAAAAAATTGAAAAAACAGGCAAAATTGGAACAACCCAATTCTGGAAGAAACAATGGAGAAATGAAAAAGATTATAATTAGAGATGAGCGAGCATACTCCTCCGAGCTTGATGCTCGTTCGAGTATTAGGGTGCTCGAGATGCTCGTTACTCGAGACGAGCACCACGCGGTACTCGTCTCGATTAAACGAGCACTGACCATTGAATTCAATGGAGCCGGCAATACAGCCAGCTCCATTGAAAGCAATGGGCTGCCGGCGATCTCAGGATGAATTTTCGGGAAGGGCTTAAAAATATAAGCCCTTACCTGAAAATCATCCTAAAATGTGTAAAAATAAAAAAAAATAAAAAAAATGTCAGCATAAAGATCGTTCTCCTCTGCCATAGCTGTAACAGCTGTGGCAGAGAAGAACGATGTTAGCCCATTGAATTCAATGGAGCCAGCAATACAGCCGGCTCCATTGAAAGCGCAGCGCAGGGACCAATCAGGGGCAGCTCTCAGCTGTCAATCAGAGGCAGCACTCACCCATTCATAAATTCATGAATGGGTGTGAGTGAGAGTTGCCTCTGATTGGTGAGGCTGTGACCAATCAGAGGCAGCTCATTCAGCAGGCGGGGATTTTAAATCCCCGGCTGCTGCATACTACACAGAGCAGTTCAGGAGAACTGCCGGCCAGATGCAGCTGAACTCCGGCTTCAGCGTAAAGGTGAGTGTACATTTTTTTTATTTTTACACATTTTAGGATGATTTTCAGGTAAGGGCTTATATTTTTAAGCCCTTCCCGAAAATTCATCCCGCGCTCGCCGGCAGCCCATTGCTTTCAATGGAGCCGACTGTATTGCCGGCTCCATTGAATTCATTGGGCTAACGTCATTCTTCTCTGCCACAGCTGTTACAGATGCAGCCCAACATGTAGCCCCTCGCCTGCCCTATCAGTTTCTGTGTCGTTCCCATCACTTTCGTGAATTTCCCAGATTTTCACAAATGAAAACCTTAGCGAGCATCGGCGATATACAAAAATGCTCGAGTCGCCCATTGACTTCAATGGGGTTCGTTACTCGAAACGAACCCTCGAGTATCGTGGGAAGTTCGACTCGAGTAACGAGCACTCGAGCATTTTGGTGCTCGCTCATCTCTAATTATAATAAAAAATGCTGGGTGGATTAAGGACTTTCAAAATGCATTTTTGAAAAATCAAATAGAGGAATTCATAGTAACAACAGAAATGCTGCAAGTACATGTCAAGAAATTCAAGAACTGAACATCACCCGGCCATGATCAAGTGCATGGCTTTTGGCTCAAAAAACCTGGCCAGTCGGCACCCACTAATGGCTGAGAAATTCAATGACATTTTGCAAACTGGAAGGATCAGTGACTGGTTGACAACTGGAAGAACGTATCTGACCCAAAAAGATCCAGCAAAAGCAACAACACCGGGAAACTCGGGAACCATGTGCAAATTGTTCACTGGCAAAATTGCAGATAAAATCCAAGACAATCTTGCAGGTAAAGCAAGAAGACAGAAGATGAAGCAGCAGAGGCACAAAAGATTAGCTTCTGATGGATAGGAGGATTCTGGAGAACTGCGAAAAGAGAAAATCAAATCTATACACAGTGTGGATCGATTTCAAGATGGCATTCGATTCACTTCCACACAGTTGGATCATAAAATGCCTGACAATTATATGCATCAGCCAAAACCTCTGCTTATTTACGGAAAATGTGATGGAACACCAGAAGACAGAATTGTTGATTGGAAACAAAAGCTATGAACAGTTAACAGTAAACATGAAATCTTCTAGGATGACCGGGTGTCACCATTATTGTCTATCATTGTTACAATCCTGTTATCCATCATTCTTCAAAATACAAATCTTGGCTATCAAACATCTAAGAACTTCAATGAAATTTCACATCTACTATACATGGATGTCTGGAAATTGTGCAGGAAAACAGAAGTATAAAACCAGTCATTGATGAACATTGTCTGAATCTTCAGCATGGATGTCGCCATGGAAATTGGCCTGGATAATTGTGCAAGTGTTGCACTGGAAAAAGGAAAAATCATAAAAAGTGATGGCACTAAAATGTCCAATGGTCAAATTATACGATGTCAGCATCCTGGGGCCTATAAATACCCTGGTAGTTTGCAGTTGGATAACATCAAGCAGAGGCAAGTAAAAAATATGTGATCAGTAAGGAATACATCCAAAGAATGAGGAAAATACTGAAGATGAAGCTGAATGGCAGGAATACACCTGGGCTAAATCTGTCATCAGATACACTGCTGGTATCATCGACTGGACTCAAGCTGAGCTGCATCAAAAACTAAAACTGATGAGCGTTCACTATAGACTTTACCTGTCCAGGAAGATTGGGGGCAGATCACTGTTGCAAATAAAGCAAATGGTAGAAGAAGAAAAACAAGTGTTGGCAGATTACACCACAGTAAATGAACAAGCAGAAGCTGCTTAAAGGGGTTCTGTCAGCAAAATAAAAAAAATTACACTCACCTTCATCCTTCCCTGCATCACTGTAGAGTCTAACCTGCGCACTCGCCGTAGACTCTCTGAGGACGGCAGAGGTTAGACGTGGCCAGGCCAATCAGTGGGCGACTCTTCACTTGTGACGCATCACCCACTGACCCAGGCGGCAGTATTTACCATCCGGCAGTGGTCGGAGCAGGAGCAGAAGCTGGCAATTTGCCAGCTTCTCAGCTTCTGCCCTGCGATCGGACAGCTGCCGGAGGGAGAGGAGAAGACCAGCAGGTTCCCGGTGACTGGCCCTGTAAGGCACAGGTAAGTATGGATTTTTTTGTTTTCCTGACAGAACCCTTTTAAAGGGGTTCTGTCATTAGAAAAAAAACAAATCAATACTTACCTATTCCTTCCCAGGCAGTTTTTTACCACATCTTCTCCTCCCCGATCTTTTCCTGGCTCCTCAAGTCTCCCGAGTCATGTCACCTGCAGCCAACCTGATCCTCTTCTTCCTGTGATGTTACATACATTCTTGGCATTCTACCTCCTGCAGGTCAGTGAGCATGAGCGCTGTCTCAAGACAATAGTATATAAACACTCATGTGCAGTTTCGGCAATAGGATTCGGTATTCTCTGCTAAGCAGTGGACGCAGAATGCCGGGAATGAATGCTACATAACAGGAAGAAGAGGGACTGTCCGGCTTGCAGTGAGGTAATCCGGGGGTGACTGCAGGAGCCAGGAAAAGATTGGCGAGGAGAAGATGAGGTAAGAAGACTGACGGGGGAGGAATAGGTAAGTATTGATTTTTTTTCTACTGAGAAAACCCCCTTTAAAGTACAGCAAACAAAACAAAAATATCAGAATGAAATGATGAGAACTTGGATTGCTAACGGGCGCAACAAAGCATTGCATGTCTAGTTTCTGGAAAGATCGAGGTTAAATTGGATAAGGAAAAGATCTGGCTATGGCTAGCAGCAGGAAATGTAAAGATTTTAGCTGCACAAGAACAAGCGATCAGGACTAATGTGATAAAAGCCAAAGTGGAAAAATCTATAATCGATTCAAAGTGCCGACTGATGAAACAATCTACCACATACTGAGCTGTTGCAAAGAAATCGCGCAGATTGAGTACAAACAAATACACAATTCGCTGCCAAAGATAATTAATTGGGACCTCTGTAAAAACTACCAGCTGCCCACAAAAAAGAACTAGTGGGACCATAATCCCGAAAAAGTGGTTCAAAATAAAGTAGTAAAATACTGTGGGGTTTCATATACAGACAGACACTTGGCCCACAACTCACCAGATTTGACCATCATTGAAAGGAAAAGTAGATTGAGGTAAATTTTTGTGGGTTTGTGGGAATTAAGTTTCTCTTCGAGAAGTGGGCCAAGTCGGCAAAAGGAGTCTTACGTATGCAATGCTCTCTGGGAAAAAGATGTAAATAGGAAAGTACCTCCAAAGTAGGTGAATTCCCTATAAGTCAATGTTCAGTCTTTTAAAAAGGAAAATACACCCATCTGCAGACAGCTGTTTCAAGGTGTCTGCCTCACATCAGCTCAGAGCAGGGTACTGGTTGGCTGGGTGAAAGGCCTTTAATGTGGGTCTGCGGAGATTACGTTTCTTCTTGAGGAGAGTATTAAGTCAGTGGAGGGAGTATAGACCATGCAATGCTCCCTGGGAAAAAATATATAAATACATGATGGAAAAGTACAAAAGTACATATATGGTGCCACCTGTTGGATGGTGACTTCCCTATCAGTTAGTGGTTGACTGGTTTGGTTTATATCTAGAGATGAGCGAACATACTTGTTTCGAGTCATTACTCGATCGAGTATTGCCATTTTCGAGTACTTCAGTACTCGAGTGAAAAGTACTCGGGGTCGCCGAATTTTTTCGCCCGAGTACGGAAGTACTCGAAAATCGTGGTATTCGAGCGAAAAAGGGGCGTGGCCGAGCACGTTCGCTCATCTCTATTTATATCCTTATTTAGGTTGTCAATGCCTCTTGAAAGAGTCAACATTGACTTATAGGCCAGTCACCTTTCAATAGCTGATCTGATGGAGGTAAATATTACATATTAGATGTTTTTAGACCTTTCACGTGTTTTTCATATTAACTTATTTAGATTCTACAGAAAAATAATTTCATAATTTGTCTAATAGAGTAAATAAATCTTAGTGCTTTTCATCAGATACAGACGCAGTAAGTTTTAATTTGTTTTTGTGTGTTAAAAATTCATTACTTTTATAGTTCTCCATTTAGGAATATCGTGATATGGTGCTTTGCAATTAATTTTACAATCTTTTATTAGTAGTTAAAATTAAAGGGGTTGTCCGGAGTTAGAAAAAGCATGGCTATATTTTTCCAAACACAGCGCCACCCTTTGACGTGGGTGGTGTCTGCTATTGCAGCTCAGGTCCCATTCACTTCAGTGGAGCTGTTCTGTAATGCCACACACAACCCTATGGACAAGCATCGTGCTGTGTTTGAAAGAAAGCCGCAATGTCTTTCTAAGCATGGACAACCCCTTTAATAAAATTTGGCACATAAGGTGTTATGGGATCATATCAATGCCTTATAGTTAAACAATTTACAGTAGCTAAATCTGGCTGTCTACGTGACTATTTAACACGTCAGCATGGTTTTCCATGACCTACAGATGTAGCATGATCAGCATATGAATTACTAAGTATGCCAATCTTCTCAATTACTATGGCAAGAGGCGATAGTCTTCGTAAACATATACCTGCTTTTTGAGCTCTTTTTGATCCATCATTGATGTTTTTCTAATTTAATGCCATTAATTCTACCAATGGCCATCGGTCAGTGCATCCCCTTTGCTGCACATGATTATATTGATCGCTAACACATGCCTTCTGTGATTCTAGCTTGAGCTTAGTTCACCTGTTGTCTCTAAGGTTGAGGACCATAGAGACAACCATTCTCTTTTATGCCCTGACTTTTTGGAAGTATACAGAGAATTTAGCAATTTTTTCTTCCTGCTTATAACCTCTTTACTAACAAGACATTAATGAGTTTGGAGGCCAACCTTTTTTGTTTTTTAATTATTTGACAATCGACTATCTTTCCATCTGTCACTACTAACTCTCCACATTCTTTTCTCAGCACCACAAGGAAGACTAGGGAATAATTGTATGTCACCTAATTTCTCATTTTTGATAATAATAATCATTATTTATATAGCACCAACATATTCTGCAGAGGAGAACAGATAGAAAAAACAAAAATACAAAAACCACGGTTACATCTGGAAATAAATTGATGGAAATAATAGGGGTGAGGGTCCTGCTCCAACGAGCTTACATACTACAAATAATGGGGTGACACAGAATATAAAGGGATTGGAGATGTGCACGGTATGGCGGGGTGGAGAGTGAGGGGTGCTATACACATAGACAATGGTCAGACTTAAGCCATGTGATGGCTCAATCGGCTTGACTGCAGGGGGCGGTTGCTTGCGGCTATGAGGGATTCCAATCAGTAGGACAGGGAGCATGTTATCAGGGGGGTACAGAGGGGTTTGGTTTAGGGGATGTGGTATGCCTCTCTGAAGAGGTGCGTTTTTAGAGCACGCCTGAAGTTTGGTGTGTCAGGTATTGCCTGGATAGTTTTGGGTAGCGCGTTCCAGAGTACTGGTGCTGCTCTGGAGAGGTTTTGTTCCGAATATACAGGGTATCCCAGTTAATAATGTGACAGAGCAAATAGTCACACATACCTTGATTTGTACAGTTGGGGAAGTTAAAGGAGATAGTTTATACTACACCTGCGAATGACATCATCACCCTGCATCAAAGGATAATGTGCGCAGTTGAACAATTGATGGCAGACAAATTAATTGCTGCTGAGTGCTAATGTACCCTTTGTACACAGTTTTGCATAGCAGCAGTAGAAAGACACATTGAGAACTTGTTAATGTAAATTATTTGCTCTTCCTGCACTTAAATAATGCAGTTATTAATAAAAACATATTTTACACAAATTATTTTCACCCTGTTTTCGATATGTGTAGTTTTCTAGCATTACACATCAGAGACATCATGTATAAATAGTGCGACAACTAAACATTTTTATAAAGGAGATGTATTTTAATACTCGAAAGGGAAACAAAGTGCCTTTCCAGTATACACATATTCTTCCTGCAAAGTTGCTCATATGCAAAAGATAACTAGCAGCTATTTGCCCCAAATTCCATCCAAAACAAGCGGCCAAGCATACATTTTTACTGCCATAAGGAAAGTGGGGCAAGTCAGCGCTTATCTATTAAGGGAAGAAGAGATTCTAGCATCCTTAATCTCAACCATGCTGCCTACATAACATAGTATCATAGTATGCTAAGCTGAAAAAACACACATGTCCATCTAGTTGAGTCTATTACACCTTCATCCCTACATGTTGATCCCAAGAAAGGAGAAAAAAAATGAAGCAGAAGCCAATTTTCCTAATTTTAAAGAAAAAAGTCAGTTTCTAACTCCAATCTAGCAATCGGAATAATCTCTGGATCAACAACCCTTCTGCAGTTTCTGGGTGGGTTTCAGCAATATTGATATTAATCTAATATATATGGTAGGTGCAGAGGCGTAACTTGAAGCTTCTGGGCCCCAATGTGAAATCAGTAACAGAGCCTCCAACTATAATGCTGTATACATAGTACTGGGCTCCCTATATGGAGGAGAGAGGCCTTATGGGCTCCCTAAGGCTCCTGGGCCCTGGTGCAACCGCATCCCCTGCATCCCCTACAGCTACACCCCTTTATAGATGCAACACAGAATATGAGCTCGTAAATTACTGGACTTCAGAATCTCTGTATTCATTCCTTGGGTTTGAATCAACAGCAATGACACAACAGTTTAAGGGATTCAGTCTTGGAGCATATGTTAACCTTTCAGTGTATGTAAGCTTGTATTACTTTGCGTACATTGCTCAGGGAATGCGGTCTTGATAAAAAGCTGTTTGTGTCACAAACAGTCCAAGCATGCCACAGAGATTTGTTTCCCATCCAAATGCATTGCCATATACAATGTATTACATTGGATCAAATTTATCAAAAGAACAAACCCTTCCCTTCCTATTGATCTGCTGTAACGGTACATTTTCTATGTGCTTTTATACTCGCCTTACATTGTTTTATGTTACTTTTTGGAATTAATGTATTCCAAAAAGATTTTACAATGCTTTGTATCATTTCTATAACAGTGCTGATAGGTCTGTATTCGTAACATACATGCTAGATTAGAGGCATTGTAACTTTTTCTTCCCACAATCCCATTGTCCTTGTACAGCTCTACTGTCAATCTTGTTGAGATGTGATAATTCTCTCTCAGTACAATATTGTAGCTAGTGGCATGCTCTAATAAGCAGAGTCATAGCTTAGACACCTTCACATTATTACACTTAGTGAACAAGAGTTAGTAGACACTCATTCTAATCGCTGCATGTTAACATAAATTAACTTTAACTATATATCATGGAACGTCCTTCAAAAATCTGCATATAATGGTAAAAGTTCTGTATAAAAGAGCTGCTTTAGTGATTAGGAAAGTCGTCCTCAGAAGAGCTGACTTGTAATAAAACCTTTGAAAATGTGCATGTTAACATTTCATCATACCTACAGTAGAAATCGTATAATCAAGGGCAGCATTACATTCTTTCCATCATAAACTTCAATTTGTCCTAAATGTTACATTTTTAAGCTTCCAAAAACATTCAATTCTTTTCAACAACAGAAAAGACTTTCACAATCAACCTAAATAAAGAGAACTAACAGCCCCAGCAGAGTATTATCTGACAAATATCTGGATATCAAATACGGACTTGCAATTTTAATCCAAAGTCTATCAAGATGGCATTGCAATGTATCAATTATAGAATAATAGGAATACGATATTCTCCATACTGTCCCTTATTAGTAATGTCACATTATTGCTGTATGATTTTCAAAATATACAGAAGTATATAAAAAGTATTTAAATAACCCAAGCCACGTTTTGTACATTTTAACAAAACTTTTGCTATGAACACATGGAGTGTACAAGACTGCTATAACTTTTTCTTATTCTGTCTCCAGTGAGGGAAACTGGACTGGACTCTGAAAACTGGGACTAGCTATGTGACTATCCATGTAAAACAATATCCTGAAGTATTTTGGTTTTCACACACTTTGCTGTGTAGACTGGGACAGAGTCAGTAGAGTTGTCTTATTATCATTAGAGATTTAATGACAGATGGCAGCTCTATTGAACTGCCTAGACTATATACTTAACACACAGACATGGCTATGAATGCAGCTTCTCCGTAACTGTATGGTTTCTGTTGCAAGGAGCCGTATTTCAACTTTCAATGGAGAATACACTAGATACTTATAGACACTTTCCTGACCATTAACTCAAGTCCATTACAAATATATCAAAATGCAACATCCTTGCACATTCCCTTTATAATCAGAACAGTAAGTAAAATTAAAATCATCATAGCTTCTATAAAGTACAAACATCCTGCTTCCCTGTCAATACAGTCAATATAGAAGATGTGCATTTTAAATATGAAAGCCACATAAATGACATACTTACATTTTGCATGACGTAAAATCCATGAGACATTCCTGTTAAAGAATAACTAAACGTTTAGATAATTTCTAGGATATAATGACATCAGAAGTTTTGATCAGTCGGATCCTGGGTTCTTAGTCCCCCACTGATCCCTAAAATGTAGGGCAGAAGTGCTTAGCTGAACACTGTGTGTTTGTATGGTGAGTGTTTTCTAGACTTTCCATTGATCCCATATACCCCTCAGAGGAGAGTAGAAAAAAGCCAATTGGGCACAGTGCTCAAGTGAGTCTCTTCATGTTAGTAATCGGTGTGGGCACATAGATCCCACCTATCAAGACTTCAGACTAGCCACTATGACATGTCCGATGTTTTCGGAAAACTTAGTTACCCTTCAAAGATCCATTGTTGAGAAATTATACATTGCCATTTACAGAACGTCTTCATGTTGTTTCTCTCAACATGGGTGTAATCATATACTAGAGTCAGACTTAGGACTTGTTCACTCTCCCGTTAGGATCAGATAACCCTTTCTGTTTCTCTATTACATTTAAAGGGGTTGTCCCGCGCCGAAACAGTTTTTTTTTTTTTCAATAGCCTCCCCGTTCGGCGCGAGACAAACCCGATGCAGGGGTTTAAAAAAAAAACGGATAGTACTTACCCGAATCCCCGTGCTCCGGTGACTTCTTACTTACCTTGCGAAGATGGCCGCCGGGATCTTCACCCACGGTGGACCGCAGGTCTTCTCCCATGGTGCACCGTGGGCTCTGTGCGTTCCATTGCCGATTCCAGCCTCCTGATTGGCTGGAATCGGCACACGTGACGGGGCGGAGCTACGAGGAGCAGCTCTCCGGCACGAGCGGCCCCATTCAGAAGGGAGAAGACCGAAACAGTTTTTTTTTTTTTTCAATAGCCTCCCCGTTCGGCGCCAGACAAACCCGATGCAGGGGTTTAAAAAAACAAACGGATAGTACTTACCCGAATCCCCGTGCTCCGGTGACTTCTTACTTACCTTGCGAAGATGGCCGCCGGGATCTTCACCCACGGTGGACCGCAGGTCTTCTCCCATGGTGCACCGTGGGCTCTGTGCGTTCCATTGCCGATTCCAGCCTCCTGATTGGCTGGAATCGGCACACGTGACGGGGCGGAGCTACGAGGAGCAGCTCTCCGGCACGAGCGGCCCCATTCAGAAGGGAGAAGACCGGGCTGCGCAAGCGCGTCTAATCGGGCGATTAGACGCTGAAATTAGACGGCTCCATGGAGACGAGGACGCTAGCAATGGAACAGGTAAGTGAATATCTTCTGTATGGCTCATAATTAATGCACGATGTACATTACAAAGTGCATTAATATGGCCATACAGAAGTGTATACCCCAACTTGCTTTCGCGGGACAACCCCTTTAAGAAGCGGAGAAATGGAAATAAAAATAGAATTACAGATTTCCATTTCATTCTCCATTGATTTCAATGTTTTTTTTTTAAAAGGAAATATTTCCATTTCTATCTGTTCTGTTTCATTTCCGTAGAGCGGCTAACTACAGGAAATAATTGGAATATCTAGCAATACTATGATGTCTAAAGAGCACTGATAAACTCTTGTAGGCAGATACAGTTGTCCTAGTTTGCATAATAGTTTATCTGATAGTACTTATTTCACATAGATGGCTTTGTTATATTCTTCCCATTCTACAGCATGCATATTGTGAATATAGAATATTGTTTACTTGTCATACATCGTACTTTAATATACTAATTCCTTTCGTTCCCTGGTCTACGAGCGAAACCCAAAATATCTCTCTCTCATTCTATACCGGTAAGGGTTAAGTAGAGAGAAATTACCGGTTTTCATTTTGATAACATTCCAGACTTCCTTGAAAATGCTATTTGAACTGAAGCATGACAATATAATATAAAGAAAAATCAAACCTTTGTTATTCCCACAGGAATCACCACAGAACTGCAACTTGACCTGCCATGCTGAGGTGTCTACCTACTTATCATTAGGAAAGGGCCCCTTTATACATCACAAAGGCACCTATCATTCCTGTATTTCTTGAAAGACATGGCCTAAATCCTATATTTATAGAGGCTATACTTGTTCAACTTAATCTCATTATCCAAGGACTTGCAGAATTATAGCCTGCAGCATTTGACACTTGGTTTCCTTTTCATCCAGCAACATTGCTATTTGGGGAATTTGAAGGTAATTTTTTTACATGGAAAATGGAATATTTTTAGTGTATATATGGAAGGATGTGAATATTATTACATGTGCCATGTTTTATCTCTGGTTCACATATTAAAGACCTGCATTTTGACAGTACTTGACAATGTGGAACCTATGATAATTAAAGTGTATATAAATTGTATCTCATGTATGGTAGATGCTGCAGATGTTCTTCTTTGAAATATTGTTTCAATAGAATGCTGGAAGAGCAGACCGCCGGTTAGATGGGTTGTCCCATGTCTGGAATGAGCTGCAATACCAAAGGAGAACCAAGCGTTGTACAACCCGTTTAAATAAAATCTTGGTGGAGGCGGAGCCTAGCTACCGAGAGTGATGGCTGCATAGAGAGTGTGCTCCCTCACTACGGCACTGATTACAGGCACTTATCAGCAGCCAACATGTCCAAAATAGGAAGACACAGCAAGGAAAGAGGAGGGGAACATTCCCTGACACCGCGCCTGGCCCGGGGACAATCCGATCTCCAGAAATATCTGAAGGAAAAGACAACCAGGTCCCCCCATGCTACAAGTAAGATGGGGCCAGCAGCTGCAGCTGCACTGTGCACAGCGCGGGAAGATGACTCTGACTCAGAGGAAGAAGAAGAGGGACCTCTATCCAGGAGCTTTATGAAGTCTCTACTTACCAAAACGATGAGCCCAGTCCTGGCAGAACTTGCTGAAATAAAAGAAGAGGTGAGGCATATGGGGAGGAGGGTAGAGGAGCTAGAGGGATCATCAGCCATAGTCACATCACATGCTCTGGGTATGGCCGACATCTTAAAGGAGCAGCACCTACAATTAAATAAAATGCTTCTTATGCAAGAGGACTTGGAAAACCGCAATCGGCGGAACAATTTGCGCATTAAGGGTTTACCAGAGTCGTGGGCACCTGATGTTCTCAAGAAAGTGCTGTTAGAAATATTTGCAGATCTGGTCGGATCTGAAAAAGCTGGTGCTATCAATATTGAAAGAGCACACAGGGCCCTGAGGCCACAACCAGCTGCTGCAGAACCTCCCAGAGACATAGTATGTAAACTGCTTGCATTCTCGGATACAGCGGCCATTTTAGAAGCTGCCCGCAATCGCAAAAATCTACAGTATGAGAGCTCGCCCATACAGATTTTTCAGGACCTTGCACCAGCAACTCTGGCCAAGCGCAGGCTTTTGAAACCGCTTCTGGATGAACTGAGCGCAAAAAACATCAAATACGCCTGGCTCTATCCTTTTGGTTTGGGCATTAATTATAAAGGCAAGAGAATTAATATACGATCACCAGAGGACTTAAGAGAATGCTGGCCCCACTTAGGTCTGGACCCTATCGAGTTACCCAATTGGCTCCCTCTGCCGGATCTCCCGTCACTGCCTCATCTTCCGACACCAGAAAATTGGCGCACAGTGAGTCACGCCAAATCCCCGAAAAGCAAGCAAAAAAAGAAAAATAGAGAAGAGGAATCAACAAGAGACACCTGAACACTTAAGTATGGACTCTATAAAACCTCCACTCTGTATCGGAAGATACATTTGGCGTTGAGTGTCGCTGAAATATTTAGCCCCTAGGGTCGATACTACCCTAATGGACCCTCACACAGTTCCAGGTCTTATTTCCTCAAATCTTGAATGTTTTTCATGTTTCTCATGTTTCTTTCTTCCTTAAAGGGGTTGTCCCGCGCCGAAACGGGTTTTTTTTTTTTCAACCCCCCCCCCGTTCGGCGCGAGACAACCCCGATGCAGGGAGGTAAAGAAAGCTCACCGGAGCGCTTACCTGAATCCCCGCGCTCCGGTGACCGCTCTTCTGTGCGGTCCACTGCCGATTCCAGCCTCCTGATTGGCTGGAATCGGCACGTGACGGGGCGGAGCTACACGGAGCTACACGGAGCCCCATAGAAGACTGCAGAAGACCCGGACTGCGCAAGCGCGGCTAATTTGGCCATCGGAGGGCGAAAATTAGTCGGCACCATGGAGACGAGGACGCCAGCAACGGAACAGGTAAGTATAAAACTTTTTATAACTTCTGCATGGCTCATAATTAATGCACAATGTACATTACAAAGTGCATTATTATGGCCATGCAGAAGTGTACAGACCCACTTGCTGCCTCGGGACAACCCCTTTAAGAAAGTGCCTGTATTGTGCCCCTCTAGTTAGGCGAAACTTCATTAATAACAGTTTTTTGGCACATACGCCGCCTCCATTATACGTTTGAGCTCTGACTGTTACGAGAGCCCAGTCGTATACACCTGTAGATAAGAGTGTATTGCTTGATTGAAGTTATCTTCTGGTAACCTACTCTGCACCTATCTACTTAACCGCATTTATTTCTATTTTGTTGTTACATCATTTACCTCTGTTTCTGTTCTTTTTCCTTCCCCTTTCCTCTCTAATTTACCCTTCTCCCACCCTATATCTCTAGATACCTTATCTGACGAGAACAAATAACAGCTCGCCTGCAAGCCAGCTCCCATTGTGTCCTTTTCCATATATTGAGATTAATTTATATCTGTACCGTATCATCTATACATCTAGGCACCTTAGCGGGTGAACGACCGGGGCGAGTGTCGACAATGGAGGCAATACGTGTCACCTCGTTCAATGTCCGGGGTCTCAACCTACCACAGAAGAGATCGTCTGTCCTACAACTCCTGAAAAGGTATAATTCCAAAATTGTTTTATTACAAGAAACACATTACAAAGGAGACAAGTGTTGGCCCCTCCCGGGGAAACACTTTACATCAAATTTTCACAATTCACATCCCACCTCTGCTTCAAAAGGTGTGTCCACCTTCATACATAAATCCATCCAATTCTCACTCAAGGCCAAGTACTCAGACGAAATGGGGAGAGTCCTATTCTTAAAAGGCTCTATTAACAATTCCACCTTAACAATAGCAAATCTGTATGCCCCAAACACAAACCAAGTGAATTGGTTGATTACCCAATTAGAGATCTTGAGAGAGTTTGCGGAGGGCCAGGTCATTCTGGGAGGGGACTGGAACATTACATTGAATCCCAAATTAGATTCCTCCTCAAACAGATCCAGAATCCCACAGAAACAGATAAGGAGATTGAATAATGCCATACATGAAATGGGAGTCGTGGACGCATGGCGCTCCCTGAACCCCTCAACAAGAGACTACTCACACTACTCCCAAGTGCATTCTTCATTCCAAAGAATTGATTTTATTTTTGTTTCTGGCGATTTACTAACTAAAGTTCTAAAAGCTAAGATAGACCCAATTACGGTATCGGACCACGCCCCCATTCACATTAATATCCTAATTAGAGGAGACGGTCCCAGAGAATGGAGGTGGCGGCTCAATCCTTTCCTTTTAGACTCCGAAATTGAGAGGTGCAACCTCTCTGATATGATAGAAGAATATTTTCAGATTAATAACGACGGATCTACAAAGTTACCGGTGGCATGGGAGGCACATAAGGCCTATGTACGGGGACTTCTGATTTCCCTGGGCTCGAGAAGTAAAGAAAAGCAACAAGCCGAGGTGGACAAGCTTCTGTCACAGATAGCTAGAATAGAACGAGAGACAAAGCTCTCTCATATAACAAACAAACTAGATGAACTGACAGAACTAAGACGCTCATTAAAAAATTTGTTGGAATTAAGATACAACAAAAAACTCCTCCACCTGAAACATATAGCCTATGCCCATGGCAACAAGGGCAGTAGGTTCATGTCGGCGATCCTCAAAAAATCACGCGCCAAAAACGCTATCGTAGCTATCAGAGACCAAGCCGGCAAAAAGCTCACATCGTCCCAGGGGATAGCGGAGGTCTTTCAACAATTTTACACGGACCTTTACAATTTGAAAGATCAACATTCCCAGTCACCACATAGTAACAAAAGAGAAAAAATAGACGCATTCTTAAATAATACCAAACTACCAAAATTGGATGAAGATGCGAGGCTCTTACTATTAGAACCAATAACTACACAGGAAGTGGAGGATATTATAGCAAACAGCCCCACGGGAAAAAGTCCAGGCCCGGATGGTCTATCGATCGACTATTACAAAATCTTTAAGTCAATTCTAGCCCCAAAATTAAAAGACCTATTCAATGCTCTCCTTATGGGCGACACACTACCCAAACAGGCTCAAGAGGCCCACATTACTCTACTGCACAAAGAGGGAAAGGATCCGGAGATGTGTGGCAATTACAGACCCATATCTCTTATCAATGTGGATGTAAAGTTCTGGGCAAAACTCCTAGCCAACAGAATGGAAAGCCTAGTCCCCCTCTTAATAAACAGAGAACAAGCAGGCTTTATAAAAGGGAGAGAGGGGAGGGACAATTGCCTCAGAATATTACACGCAATCAGAGGCGCCCAAGCCCACGGCATTCCTGTCACCCTGATTGGGACTGACGCCGAAAAGGCTTTTGACAGGGTGAGCTGGCTTTACATGGAGAGGGTCCTAGCCCAATTTAACTTCCCTCCCAAGTTTATCTCGGCAATCTTTTCACTGTATCAAGACCCCCATGCAAGACTAAAAATTAATAATATTCTATCCCCACCCTTCAATATTCGCAATGGAACACGCCAGGGATGCCCGTTATCACCCACCCTCTTTGTATTGGCCATGGAACCACTTCTGCAGGAGGTAAGACTGAACCCAGATATAAACGGCCTCAAAGCTGGATCCGACACTCTAACAACTGCTGCATTCGCAGATGACATTATGTTCATCATCTCGGACCCAGAAAAAGGAATACCCAACCTGGTTTCAGTCTTGAATCTCTTTGGAGAACTATCTAATTTCAAAATTAATTTCTCTAAGTCAACTATGCTCAATATCTCAGTTCCCCCAACAAGTTGCGACTCCCTGAAAGCCAGCTCACCCTTCAAATGGTCAGATTCCTACATAGAATACCTTGGGGTTAAGGTTACAAGGAGAACAGAAGACTTATATAATGCTAATTTCCAACCGCTCCTGACGCATATAAGAAACCTGCTACAAAAGTACGATATACCATTTCTTTCATGGTTCGGAAGAAAAAATATTATAAAATCCTACATTTTGCCTATAATACTATATAAAATCCGAATGCTCCCAATTGCATTACCTCAAACCTTTTTCAAAGCATTAAGAGCGACTTTTTCCAACTTTGTATGGAAGCAAAAAAGACCCCGCCTGGCATACAGCCTTATGATTAAAAGACGTGAAGAGGGGGGGATCGGGTTGCCGTGCGTCCACGACTTTTACCAGGCCACCCAAATTCAATACTGGATGGACCTGACTCATCCAACAAAAGACAAAATGTTATTCTCTTTAGCAACATTCTCACATGGTAGCTCTCTCCTAGAGGAATTATGGTTCCCCCGCAGACTCTCGTACAGGTCCAAAAGTTTTAATCCACTTATTAGAGGGCCCTGCGAAACGTGGGATAAACTGAAAACATCTTTGGCCCCCGAACCCTCTCCCATTACTCCAATGAGATTGGCCCAAAAATTGCTTAACATACCCACAGATTCAGCAACTAGGAGCCTGTGGGCAAAATTCAGGGACCTGCGAATATCAGACCTACAAGCTTTAGCACACAAAAAAACGCCCGAAATTATACAGGAATTAATTCCACAAACATCCCTATCCTTCCTACAAAGAATTCATATCGTCAAGGTCCTGGATGGTTTCAAGGAGAAATACAGATCTACTAGACCCGCTACTCCCTTCGAGAAATCAGTAACGGGGAACTCCCCGAGGAACAAGACAATCTCCTTCATAAGGAGAAACTTTATCTCGACACCAGTAGAATACAAACCAAACTTCCTAAATTCGTGGGAAAAAGAATTAAATATATCCCTATCCCCAACAGACATAAAAGTGATCCTACAAACATCACTCGGCCTATCTCAATGCATACTCTTACAGGAAAGCCATTACAAGCTCCTTGTACGTTGGTACAAGACCCCTCAATGGCTCTTCGCTTATAAGCTTGCTCCACACAACAGGTGTTGGAGATGCAACACTGAGGAAGGCTCATTTAAGCACATATGGTGGGAATGCACCAGGATAGCCCCCTTTTGGAAAGACATTGAAAAAGTACTACGGTCCCTCAAAACAGATTTGACAATCTCAGCGGAAATTATTTTCCTCTGGAAGCCATCCCGGGATTTTCATCCCAGAAAAGATAAATTAATCGCTTTTCTACTTGACGCAGCAAAAGCATTAATACCCACTAAATGGCTCCAAAGAGAACCCCCTACACTAAAACAGTGGCAAATGAAGGTGGACTCAATCTGCAACCTGGAGGAACTCTCTAGCTGGAATAGAGGCACACAAGAGGACTTTATTATCACATGGGACCCATGGAGGAAACTAAGACGGTAGACGCATCCCCCTCCCGCCCTATGGGGTGGAATGGGGACCAAGGCTGGTTGAGACCTCGGACATTGGGACTGGCTGGATCGCTCCTGGTAACGTCAACCCGACTCCGACGGGCCTTCTGTGGTGGACATCAGTGGGGTGAGCAGATGTCGTCGGCTTCTATATCCTCCTCCCCTCCCCCTCCTTTTCCTTCCCTTCCCCTCGGACATACCCCCCCCCCCTCTTTTTCTCTTTTTCAAAAGGTTTAATTCAACAGTTAATATATAAGGATTAGACATAAGGGAAGATCTCCTTGCTAAAACAGTCCATCTTTCCGACGATCGGAGATCCGCAAATATGTGCATTATATTATGTTTATTGTCTAATGAAAATCTACCCCCTGTCAGGGGACATAACCTTGTATTGTTAAAAAATCTTAATAAAATCTGATTTACAAAAAAAAAAATAAAAAAATAAAATCTTGGTATTTGTATAGCGCCAACTTATTCCGCAGCACTTTCAGGTAATTATTACTTATTACCCCCTACCAAGCTGGGATCTCATTTTACCGACCTCGGAAGGATGGAAGGCTGAGTCAACCTTGAGCCGGCTACCTGAATGATGCGGGGATCGAACTTGCAACCTTCAGGTTTAATGTTAAAGAAGGCTGCAGCCATACTGTTTATCAGAGTTAAATTATTACATTTTTTAGATAACATACGGAAAAGTAAATTTTTTGTATAGTGTGCAATGGAATGCCATGACTATGTACACCTGTAAAAACTAAAGTGTTAACCATACAACTGGCCAGGTCCCTAGAGATCGAGGCCCATGGGCACAATAACCACTTTTTATAAAACCATGTTTGTATTTTGCTATAACAGTTGAAAAGAACTTCAATTTCCATCTGTTCTTTTATCATTCCTTCGTGTTTAGGGGCAATCTAGAAGGATAGCAGTTTAACTACTCATGATGTACTTGACCCACTTTATTTACCCAGCATAGGTGCAAAAACTTCCAATTTCTTATCACGATCTTTTTTGATCTATAATATAGTAAACCCATAAAGCCCCATTATAGACCCATTTATACTGAGTGATGGTCGCTAAAAGATCGTTCAAATGACAGTTTAAATGACAGCTTTAAACGATCATTTTGAATAAACTATTAAGTAGCTACTCAGCTACTTAATAGCAATTTAGTGTGCAAATGAAGCCTTTAGCTGAAAGCAGTTAATAGCCTGAGGGCTCCTATCTGCTTTCAGTTCTTTTGTTCTCCGACGGGAAACGATGCTATCAGCACTCCCCGTGGAGAACCGCTGATAAGACTGAACAATGATTTTTAGGTTGGCCTGAATTTAATAATCAGCTAGCAGTGCACAAAAAACGCACGATGGACGCTCGTTTAAACGCAAGGATTATTGCTCAAACGATTGCTTTTTAGGGATTTTTGAGCAATCATCGCTCTGTGTAAATGGGCCTTTAGACACAATCATTATCGCTCGAAATTAGGGAGATGGAAAAGTTAACTTAGTAAAGTCAGAGAAAAATTTTACTTGATAGGCTTTAGCTAGACAAATGCTGCATAGTATTAATGCTCATTGAGTAAAATGCTAGTATCTTGTAGGAAAATGCTTCAGTATTAATGCTTAATGCTAATGTTTATTAGAAGAAATGCCACAGTGATAGCCAACTATTGTGTGGATGTTGAAGGTCTATTGTGCATTACTAATGATGAATGGGAAATGCTATAAGGACTGATGTTTAGTGCTAGAGGCTGAGATGTATTATACAAATGCTAGGGAGTTGATAGCGTGTGCATAGCTGTGGGGGCATATGAAGGAAATGTTTAAAACACCCATGTTTTTTAAAAGAAATGTGTATTATGCAACTGATGGTTATTATATTACTGATGGTCGTGACTGGGTACAGTACAGTTACATCAGTTTCTCCCATGGTCTATGGAGATGTTTGTGTGGTCTTGACCCTAGACTTGGTCATTAGAAAGTCATGTTGGGCAGGAGAAATGTGTCAAGTAGGAGAATCATAGAACAAGGTGAGGCATGCAGAATATTGTTGTGATACTCTATTTGTGAAGTGTGCAAGTAAATATGGGGTTTGCGCAAGGCTGGATGTAGCCTAGTCTGGAGCCACAAGAGAAGCCCTGGAAGACTGGGGTCCCACAGGTTTCTGCCAGTTCTGAGTTGATGGCACTGCTGGACATTTTCCACTTTCAAAGGGAAGTAAGCACGGTGTGTCTTTTATCTACTGCACTAAGCCTTGGCCAACTACTGCATCTATGGTCTTTAACATTGCTATTTTCTTTGTGCTTCTTCAAAAGACCTTGAACAGCACATCTTGAAACCGCTGTCTGCTGTAAAATCTTTGCCTTGGAGATATGTTGCCAAAGCAGTATAACTACCTTGTCTCTTGCTGAGCTCAGTCCGGCCATGGTGTATGACCTGTGACATGAA
This sequence comes from Eleutherodactylus coqui, assembly GCF_035609145.1. Classification (NCBI taxonomy): domain Eukaryota; kingdom Metazoa; phylum Chordata; class Amphibia; order Anura; family Eleutherodactylidae; genus Eleutherodactylus; species Eleutherodactylus coqui. Next base: position 18,274,423 of record NC_089845.1, read on the forward strand.
TCTGTCTTCCACAACCTCCCCTTTGTAGCAGAGTTTGGCTGCTCCTCATCACGTTTTAAGCCTCCTACACAGCTGTTTCTGTTTTAGCTAATGACTGTGTTTCAGCCTGCATATGAAAAAGATAATCACCATCACCTGTTTGGTAACATTTTTACATCCATTCCATTGGAATTGTTTCAGGTTTGGTTTTTTGAATGCAAGATAGTACTTTCAATAAAAAATGTATGCTGGATTCACTTTCTGTAAATGTCCTTCCATACATATAATTATAGTTCTTCCTGTACTGTAAACAATGTTGATTCAGCTAGTAATCAGTATAGCAACTATGGAATTTGAAGTTTATAATCTTTTTCTAAACATGACATTAAAATGAACAAAAGTAGAATTAGTTCACAGTCTGAAATAGTAATTAATTACGGTCTGAAGATTATTTCACTTAGCAGAACATGCATATTAGAGACCGTATTATTCTTCAGCCTTTTAGCCTTATTGATGCTACTCTTTTGTTTGTTTATATATATTTCTCATTTATTTCGCACCCATATATTCTGCAGTGCTGGGCAAAATACATTTTCATGCACAGTGCTGAATGGATACGTGTTGTGCAATCCAATCTCCCTGCTTTACTCCTAACCCTGCCAATATATTACAAAGCACATTAACCTTAGAGGAACATTAGCGCCTGTTTTACATGACCGCTGCTTTCTTCTCCACTCCTCATATACCTGTGTCTGAGGCAGCTTTCATATTTCTGTTCTGTATTTGGACTGTGTTTTGCTGACCCTAATGTGAAGCTAATGTTGGCTCATATTTTTTGCGGCAGTACTTTTGTTTGCTTTTGCCTCTGTATTTGCATTCATTGGTATTATTTTTTTTATTGGGCAATCAGCATTTACCCAGTGGAAAATAAAACCCAATGACAGCAAATACGGAGGCATGTAGAGATCCAGCAATGATGAAAATACTGATGGCCTATGGTTGTAATATCATCTAGAACACGTCCGTATTATACATGCATACTACAGATGTATTATAATACGCTCATGTGAAACTGGCCTAAAACTGGAAAGTAATGGGGAGATATATCACAACTGGTGTAAGGGAAAAGTAGAGCAGTTGGCCATAGAAACCAATTAGTTCAGAGGCAAAACTTGAAGCTTCTGGGCCCAGGTGCAAAATCTGTAACAGGGCCCCCATACTATAATGCTTTTTGTATAGTACTGGGCTCCCAGTATAGAAAAGAGAGGCCTTATGGGCCCCCTAAGGCTCCTGGGCCCGGGTGCAACCGCATCCCCTGCACCCACTATAGTTACGCCCCTGAATTAGTTTACAGCATTAATAAAAAAGGGAACTGAAATATGACTGGTTACTATGAGCTTAGGCTATTGCATGTACTTCTAAAAATGTAAGGTGTCAAGCCGATGGATGTGCATCCATCTTGCAACACACCTGTTTGACTTTGAGCTAGCTGAGGAGGCAGCACCTGGGGAACACCGGTTTTCACCCTTGACCTTTCCAAACAGGATAATTCTTTGCTGCAGGGTCTACAAGCTGGTACTCACACAGATAGTCCCAGTTGTGTGGCTGCTGACCCTGCACAGGGCCGAGGTGCAGTATCTGATAGTGTGAACCGATGCATATTCAGCTTATAGGCTTTAATCAGGGCTTGTGGCACAAGGGCAATAATAGAAGGTCAGGACAGGCAGCAGACAATAATGAAGAGCAGAATCCAGAGCTGAAGTCATGGAACACATAAGTGTCAAAGAACACCGAAATCCACAAACAAATGGGGACTTTGTCACCATGGCTGTTGGGAGCAATTGCATAGACATCATTCATGGGAGGAAGATGCTGGATATAACAAGCAAAGAATGATGGCTGGAGCAAAACCTGTCGGGAGTGCACACATTGGCCCCTTAAAGGGGTTGTCTCATGCCGAAACGTTTTTTTTTTTATTCAATAGGCCCCCCGTTCGGCGCGAGACAAACCCAAGGGATGGGTTAAAAAAAAAAAAGTTTATTACTTACCCGAATCCCCGCGCTGCGGCGACTTCTTTCTTCCTTTACCAAGATGGCCGCCGGGATCTTCACCCGAGATGCACTGCGGGTCTTCTCCCATGGTGCACCGTGGGCTCTGTGTGGTCCATTGCCGATTCCAGCCTCCTGATTGGCTGGAATCGGCACACGTGACGGGGTGGAGCTACGAGGACCAGCTCTCCGGCACGAGCGACCCCATTCACCAGGGAGAAGACCGGACTGCGCAAGCGCGTCTAAAAACGCCAGAAGACAGCGAATTTAGACGGATCCATGGCGACGGGGATGCTAGCAATGGAGCAGGTAAGTGAATAACTTCTGTATGGCTCATAATTAATGCACGATGTATATTACAAATATATTACATTATATGGCCATACAGAAGTACTGAACCCCACTTGATTTCACGAGACAACCCCTTTAAGTTAAGAGGCGGGAGCCAGCATAAACATACAGCACAGCATAATGCAGAAGTCGAGCAGGCATGGCATATAGCACTTGCAGGATAGTGGCACCCAACAGCAGGTAAGCCAGGGGAGTCATGGCGCACTGCAACATAAATACTTTCAGGTGTGCCCCAGTGAGATATTTTTTCATTGAATTAATTTTTTACATTAATACTCTTTTATGCAATTCCAAAGCCCCCAGTGTTAGAATCCGAGGGAAATGTCCTTATTCTGCTATTTGTAACACAGTAACATAGTATGTAAGGCTGGAAACAGACATATCCACCTGAACACATCCAGTTTAGCCTATTATCCTGAAATGCTGATTCGGGGGCCAATTTTCTTCATTTTAGGTAAACAAATAGCTTCCTGACTCTAAATCTGGCAATTAGACTAACTCCCTGGATCACCGACCCTTCTGAAGTAATCGGTGACCATAATATGTAATATTGTTACACTGACCAAAAGGAGTCCAGGTCACTCGTGAACTCCTTCAGTGAGTTTGCTATCACCACTTCCTCAGGTAGAGTTCCAAAGTCTCACTGCTCTTACAGTAAAGAACCCCTTTGCTTCCCCTATCAACCTCTTTCCACATGCAAAACCATTTCTAAGTGTCTGTCAGTCTCCTTTCACCCTTTCTCACACTCATAGATGAGGTATATGACATGCCATAAAGTGACCAGTGTCTCTCTATGGGGACCGTTTGATATATGTAGTTTGCATACATTATAAAAACAACCATAATAGTATGCTACCATAAATGAAGATATGATACCACTTATTGAATTATATTTATTATTTAGGGATTGCACATAGCGATTGTCCACACCAAAGCCCCTCCCTTTCCCCTTCCCCTCAGTGTTTGTTTGCTATAAATAGGAAGTACTTGACATTTGTCCCCTATGCTTGAAAAAGGCTTGTAAAAAGCCGAAACGCGTTGCGATATTTACCCATTTGCCTGTGTATGCAATAAATTGTTTTATGAAGAATACCCCTGCTTCGTTGGAATTTCCCTGCTTCTTTGGATATTGGGGTGCCAGGAGTCCAGGCACCCCTCATCAAGTAAGATTTTCATACTTTGATACAGTTGGACGGAGCGCATTAAGTGAGTCTTTTTGCCTATTCTGAATACACATAAAGTGACCAGTTGTGAAAGAAAAAGTCTTGCAAGGAATTTGAATGCCATATCAACATTCAATGAATGGCTTAAGAGAACTTCGGTAGGACCAAAACAACCAACATCACCGGCTGAAGAACCATTGATCTCAGATTCTCCGATTCAGCCTCCGAAGACCTAGGCAGGGTCTTTCTTTGTAGACTTTATATTTCACTTTCATATATTGGAAACTTTTCACTCACTTATTGGCAAACAGCTAATGCCAAGAACAAACAATAAATGCGTACACTGATCATTACGACCCTCCAAAAGAAGCAGTAAATCTTAGCGTACTGCTCCCACACAAAGAAAGGTTTCTACAAATGTTATCAGTCGTAACATTTAATAGTTTTTCAGGTATGTATATGACAAAAAGGGATTCAGTAAAATACATCAAAGGTGCGTGTACAAATAAAATGCTTTTGTTGGCATTTTTGAGACAAATCATTTATCATACTAACTCTGAAACAGTAACCTCATTTTAGCTCTATAACAGATGGTTATTGTTCTCTATTGGCAATGTTTTTTTGCTGAATAGATTGCTCTGATGTCGCTAGCTATATTTATAGCATTATAAAGTCCTTTCTGCATTATTCAGGTAAAGGCAACAAACAAGAAGTAGAAAATGTACACTGGATTTCAATATGTATTTCTTCTTAGTTTGCTTCCAACGTGTATGAATGGATATTTTTAGATAGGTGTTATTGCTTGTTTGCCTTAGAATCCAAAATTAAGAAGTCATGTGACTTTTTTTCATGTAATGATTTTTTTTTATCAGATTGCTACATATGGATCATACATGACCTTTTAGTAGATCATTCACTATGATAGGTACTGCCGTTATGGCAAAGTAATCACCAGTGGGAGTATGTATAAATAAAAATAAACATGTACAATAGGTCCAATTTAGGGGGGCCCAAGATGAACTTTTGCTCCATGGCCTATGAGCCTCTAGCTACACCCCTGCAGCTGTACAAGCCTATGCCATAACTGTCAGAGAAAAATGGAGACGGATCCACTGAACCACAGACCGTTTAGCTTTGGCCCAAATCCTGAGGTGACACCTGAGATACCCCAATCTAAATCCTATAACCCCATCAGTCGAGATGTAGGCTTCACTGCAGGGTCCCCAGGTTATTGCTCAGGAAGTCGTCCCAGTACCGTGATAGCTGATGCTACTAGAGGCCTAGGCACAGAAGTTGAGGGTACAAACTGGAGTGCAGTCAGACAGTCAATGTTGGAACAGGTGGCAAACTTTAGTGTGGTGGACAAGGCAAAGCTGTGTCACAGAGAACAGATTTGGTACAGTGGATCAGACCAACAGTTAGGGCAGGCAGTGTACCGTAGCATAGTCATTGAATACGCCAAAGCTAAGGGCAGGTATTGGATTGTAATGCAGTCAGTATAACAAGCTGGGATTAGGAGCAAACTTGGGAACATAGTCAGAATAACCAAAGTCAGATAATCAGAGAATCAGAAAGAACTTGCTAGGTCCTTCAGCAGACTGAAATGACCAAAATACTCAGGCACCCTCTACAAGGAGGGGATGCCTGATATGGTCAGATATCCATAGCAATAGGATGGGGAACATATTGTTTCGGTGAAATGGCCCTTTAAGAGAATAGCTGGGTGTTTGCATGTTCCCTGTGGTCAGTTGTCAGAGCCAATGCAGACACTGGTGTCTGGCGTTTCCAAGGAAGGACTGACTGAATGCTGTCCTGCCAAGAGAGATGAGTTGTAACAATATCACTATTCCTATCATGTTTTAGAGATTATATGGAATGATTCAGTTCATGAGACCTTCCTTTACTTCTCCTTAATGTTCTCTTCCCATCATTGGAGCACAAGTACATTGCGGTTTCATCGGTCTAAAGACTCTTGTTCCAGAACTTGGCAGTTTTTTTAGATGTAGTCTAGAAAAGTCTAATCTGGTCTTTCTGTTTTGCATTGTTACCAGTGTTTTACATTCTAAGATAAACCCTCTATATTTACTCCCTTTTTAATCATTGACTTTGACAATGATATGCTTACCTCCTTGAGAGTGTTCTTGGCATGCTATCTTGGGAGTAGATTCCACCTTGATCCACCCTAGAGCCCAATGTGCAAAATATTCCAAGGCACTGCTTCTTCAAGCTTTTATGACTTTTAGAGCAAATTGTTTTGCTTATATGCTCCTAAATTAAGCACTAAAAACTTGACTATGCCTTGAACTCTTCTGAATACTATCACGATCATCATCATCATCTCATAGGCTATCACTCGTGGCTGAGCATGATTGCCTTCCAAGTTTGGTGGCTTTGCGGAGGGTCTATAGGTGACCATAGAGACCTATTCTTGATCTGCAGGTTCTTTCGCAGTGAGGGCATCCATTTTCAAGTGGAAGATAGTCCCGACAAGGGTTTGCTTGACGTGCTTTCCTCTTGATACGTTTCTCCCTTTTGCCCTCCATTCGTGTCTCTTTGAATTTCACAGCACTGTTGGTCATGGCTGACCCCCAAAATTGAGCACTGGAGGTCCAGGGCTTCCCAGTTCTCGATGTCTATGCCACAGTTTTTAAGGTTAGCTTTATGCCCATCTCCTTTGCTGTCCACCAATATTCCATTTTCCGTTCTTGAGTTGAGAGTAGAGATGAGCGAACGTACTCGGTAAGGCCGATTTCGCAATCGAGCACCGCAATTTTCGAGTACTTCACTACTCGGGTGAAAAGTACTCGGGGGCGCTGTGGGTGAGCGGGGGGTTGCAGAGGGGAGTGGGGGGGAGAGGGAGAGAGAGAGCTCCCACCTGTTCCGCGCTGCTACCCCCCGCCCCACCACGCCACGCCCCGCCCCACAGCGCCCCCGAGTACTTTTCACCCGAGTAGTGAAATACTCGAAAATCGCGGTGCTCGATTGTGAAATCGCCCTTACCGAGTACGTTCGCTCATCTCTAGTTGAGAGTATAGTAATTGCTTTAGAAGAAGGTGATCAGGCATTCACACAATATGGCCAGTCCAGCGAAGTTGATGGTGAAGGATCATCGCTTTAATGCTGGTGGTGATCTTTGCTTCTTCTAGAATGCTGACATTACATCTCAAAAATGTACCTTTCAGATAGATAGATATTTCAATGATGGCTAATCATTAATTAACCAATATATTATAAAACATTAATGATCATGTTTTAAGAGTTAACTGCTTATCTTTGTAACTTTTAATCTGTTTGTACCAATATGCCATTTTTTTTGGTTCTATTGTTGCTATTCATTTTTCAAAATGTTAAGCAGATAATTCATTTAATTTTCAAGGCTTTTAAAAGATAAGCTGTGAACTGCAGTGTGAAATCTTCCAGGGGTTATTCAAGCCTTTAAAATCTATGGCTAATCCTTAAGCACCATGGTGCTGTCAAACAGGAGATTGAGAGTTAGACCCCACTGATATAATATTGGTAGCCTCTCCTAAGGATATTCCATGAATTTAAAAGGGAGTTTTGTAGCAAAATCCACATGTAAGGGGCAGGGCAGAAATCTATGACCTGAAGACATTGGGTGATGCAAGACAATGACTCAAAACACACATGTGAATCAATTAATGAATCGTTGAAAAAGATGATTTCCGTTTTGGATTGGTCAAGTCAGAGTCCTGATCATAATGTTATAGAAATGTTGTGGCAAAGAATCCCAGTAATATGGAACGACATTAGCAGGTAGGAATGGCTCAAAATCTTTTCTGCAGCTACAGGTTGGGGTGGTTGCTGTTGAAAGGGGATCTACAGATTATAAAATTCAAAGGTTCACTTACTTTTTCTCCTTGCGCTATAGATGTTTACCGACTGTGCTCAATAAAAGATATGAATGGTACAAAAGTATGTTATATAAATCACAATAACTAACACAAACTAAGTAAATTAAAAGCACACAATGGGACCACATTTTATTAGTGTTCAATGCAGAAATTCAGGTGTTTCCAAAGGGTTTGCTTACTTATTTTGGAACTGCAGCATATGCAAAGTTTGTTGTGGGTTGTGCTATGGATTCAATGTGAATTTTTTACCATTATTCACTAAAGGGATGAAATCCGTGGGGGAAAATCTGTGGCATTTTGGCAGCATTATGAGCATGCTGCAAATGTGACAATCCACAGCATGCTCACTTTTCTGTGTGGTTTTCTTACGCTACCTGTGGATGGGGTTTTCCTTAACGCCATTTACATGTTTGGTTCTCTAATGTGCTGTGGATTTGCAGTGCGGATTCTGAAATCCACAATAAATACATCTTTAAATTCAGACTTACTGAAGAGCGTCAGAAACTGTTAGATCTTATCTGCACTAACCGTCATTTGTATCGTGGTGACCTTTTGGTTCTTTGGTTACTTTAGGTAGAGACATCTAAGAAAGAGTTCTTTCTTACTATTGTAGTTTCTTTGTATGGTATGAATGTTGGGTGTGTAAGAGCCTGACAGCCATCATAGCAACTATTGCTCCTTGCTTTCACACAGAAGCAATAGTCTGTCCAAGATTGGAGGCTGAGTGCGTCAGAGATCTCTTCTGGCCTCCTTCCTACATTCACAGCAAACAGGCACTCACTCACTCAAAGATTCTCCCTGAGCAAGAAGTCCCTCAGTAGACGTTCCAATTCATCTCACAAAAACGGAGTGATTAGCAACTACCTAGTGACTTCTTGCTCAGTGCCCAGTAATTAATTGGTTGACTATTGGCCCGTCTAAAGGTTACGTTAAGGTCCATTTACACGAGCAGATAATCGCTCAAAGATCGCTCAAACAGTTTGAGCTACAGCTTCGAGCGATTATTTTGCATAAAAATAATTGGTATTCAAGTAGCTTCTCAGCTTCTTAAATACCCATTATGTGTGCAAATGAAGCTTTCACTGAACACAGCTAATAGCCCAAGGCTATTATGTGCGCTCAGATCCTTTGTTCTTCTATCAGTACTTAGTGGAGAACTAATGATAAAAGTGAGGGATGATTTTTAGGTGAGCTTGATTTTACCGATCAGCTAAAAGTGCCCGAAATGCGGGTCCCCTGCGCCCATTTACACGCACCATTTATCGCTAAAACGATCGCCGATTAGTGATTTTGTAGCGATAATGGTCCAGTGTAAATGGGCCTTTAGCCTGTGCTATCTCTTTGAGCAGTTTCATTATCTTGGTTAATCTCATTAAGTTTGAACTTTGGAAGATATCATCCCTTGACATGCAGAAGGTGCACGGCTGCGCCAATATATCTCTTAATCCAGTCTTCCCGTATAAAAGGCTAGAGAAATGTTTTCTTGCAAACAACTTTCTTGCTTAGTAACTCTGTTTATGGCTCGTTTAATGACAATATGCTTTGTTTCTTTCTGGATACTTAGCGGGGGCCATTTTTTTAGAGTTGCTGTATCTCCTCATCCATTGCTGTATATCATAATTAAAGCCAAATAAAGTATGGGAAAAGAAAGAGCGATTTGCATATTCTGGCATCTATTCAGCTTTAAAAGCAGTTAATGTTCAGGTTTTTGGTTCTAGTTAGTGTGTTTTAAGAATGTAATGAAAAAGTATTGTTATTTGTACTTTACTGGCACAAATATACAAGGTGAATCCAAAGATTTCTTTCCCTTTTTGTCTTAATAATAATTCTGTTTAGCTGACCAAGTTAAAACTATTTTATTTTTCTTAGGTTGCATTTGGGGTTTTAGACTTGTCACAGGAAACGTAAATCCTAGCATCGACTAAATCTGTTTAATGTGCACTGTGGAAGCACTACACATATAAAAAAAAGTGGATAGTTGCAGGAATTTGTACAATTGACCTTCATCTCCTTGCTTCACAGATAATTTTGCTTAGCTCAAAATCCCCACTATCTTTCCCAAACAGAAATGTCTCTAGATTCATTACACCCCAGAAATGCTTTTTACCATTCATAGGAAATTACATGGTATACAGTTGCTCAACCACGCATCAGTTAGACAAAGTCTCATAAATACATTTTCCCAGCAGGTGTTCTGAGTGTGACTGTAAAGGGTTAATTTATTTTGACTTAAGTCAATATTGCACTTACATTCCACTCAGGTTGAAAATTCTGCATGAATCTCACCCCAACACAGTCCACATACCCCAAATACACTATGCACTATAAGGCCTCCTTCACACAAGTGTCATTTTGACGCTCCGATAACCCCGCTAATAAATCATGGCTAACAGAGCTTAAAATCGCATGAGTAAAGAAAAGCCATGACTGTGAAGTCGTGGCTATAGTTCACAATTTTTCATGGCTGGCTGCGACGTCTTGCAGAGAACTGATGATGCAGCCTTGAAATCTCTCGATCGGTAAAACTACTATAATCACTGTAAATACCTCCCTAGAGGCACCTGTCATTGGTTAACAGCGCTAGCCGCTGTTAAACTTCCTTCTTCTCTCTTTTTTGCACGGGTCACATAAACTCCCATAGGAGTCTATGAAGCCTCCTGCGTTTTGCCGTCAAAAAATAAGACAAGACCTATTTTTTGACGTGATAGAAATATCGACATTAAAATAATGCGCCTATGTTCTATCCTTTGATGTGTGATTTTTTTTTTATGCGCGTTCAAAAATCCTTCGTCTGAATGAACACATCGGAAACCATTGGTTCTAATAGATGCAATTTTTTAATGCGCCTACATTGCGACATGTTAACTAGCCCTAAGACTTTGTTCACAGGACTGTATTCAAATATGGCCAAATTACTAATCTGAATGGGGATACAATATATGGAAATGTTTTTATAGTTACTATTAACCTTGACATTGTGTCCATATACAGTGGCTTGTCTATCAATTCTATTTTCATGAATATGATAACCCAAAAAACAGTTTTAAAAAACAGTAATTACAGCAAAAAACTGCAATAAGCTATCATCTTGGACATTTTTTAACACAATGATCAACATAGAACAGGATAAAGTAGAAAATAATGTGCGAGCTTTCTTTCAAGCAAAAAAGGGGACACAAAGCTCCATAATAAAAAACAAAGGAGGTCACCAGGGCAGTTGAGAAAGACATAAATGGAAAGAGACTGCCCAAAATAATACTAAGGGTCAAAGATTTGCTTTCCTAGTTTGAAAAGGTGGCAGAAAACCATTCCATTGTGCTGCATAATGTCCCCACAGGGGTGTGATGCACTCTTTTGGAGCCCAAGGCATTAGTTTCAAGATACACCCCCCCGCAACCTCCACTCCCCCCACTCACAGCATCAGGTAATAACTGTGACATATTCAATCATTTAAACACCTACTATTAAGCAAAATGTAAATATGATGAATATCCATGCATATGCTTAGCATGTACACAGTCGCGTACACTCCACAATCTAAACACGGTGCACACCTGAGCACGAACTAAGTACATATGCTACTCTTATACGGTCATGGGCTGCAGGATGGGAGTCAGGGGAAGACAATAAACTACAAAGCTGACATACAACTTGCAGCAGTTGCAGTGTAAACTCGTTTAGTGGGATCTGGTGTATTTTGGGGTTTTCCTATAGCTTTACACGGGATCATTCTTGTTCACCCAAGCGAACGAGCTGGTAACATCATCCCCAGCTAGTTACCGCTCGGGCACCATGTTTAGAGTGCGCAATTCTTGTTAGGAATCGTGCAGTTATCACTTACTGGTTGTTCAGTGACTCACTTTCCTAGGAACGATCACTGCCCTGCAAGTCAACAAACCGACGCCGATTCTTATGCCGGCTGAAACTGAACGACAAGACAGAGCCTCACAATTGTTGCCCTTCGTTCAGTCGTTGGCTGCATTTAAACTAATTATCATTCAGTTTTGAACGATTTACTGAATGCTAAGCTTCAGTCTAAAAGCAGCATTATCCACCTCTCTACACGGTGAAGCTCTTAAGAGCAGCCTTCCCACATCTGTGTCAAAGGACCACTTCGGGAAAAACGCATTGTTCCATTCCAACATAATGTCAGTTACTATAAAGTGCAAGTGTGATTAAGAACACAAGTAATGCCCTATATACAAAATCCGGTACTAGCAGCGGCAGGATCCCCCATAAAGAAGCAATCAATGAATATAATGACGTGGCATCAGACTGAAGGCTGGAAGGCTCAAAAATAAAGATAATATAAAGCCATTCGAATCATGAGAAAAAACCCTAATTTGGATTGAAATTCATGGCATACACCTTCTAAAGCTGACCTAATAGCCTATGAGCATATGTTTGGGTTGGCAGCACTGATGAACCAAATATTATTAACAAACATTTATTTTAATTGATTATTTCTCTTATATTGATAGAGGATTGTCCACTTTACTGCTATCTTGTGAAGCTGCAACTTGTAAAAACATAGGCTAACTTCACACGGGCAAAAGCAATATCGGCCATGAATCATGGCCTGGTATCGCCCTCGCCATCCATGTGAAAACAGCCTCGCATCACTTCGGGGATGCAGGGAACCTCCGTTGTGGCTGTCAGCTGCGGCTGAGGTTCACGCACTTTCTTCCATTGCTTTCAATAGTAGACCTCGCCTTGCGTGCACTTTGCACATGGTGCGATGCTGCCGCCAGTGCCATTATTAAAAAAATAATTGACGGTGCAATGCTAGAGGACGTACAAGATAGAACTTACTGCGATTTGATTCCCGCATCACATTACGGTACTGTGCGGGAAAAAAAAATCGCTCATGTGTATGACCCTTTTCAAAAGAGAGAGATTCATATTTGTGCATCTCACAAAGTACAAATTTTGAGCGATTTTCTCGCCCATGTTAATGACATATTTTGCACCGGCTATGGAAATACTAAGTAAAGTGGTATAACATTGGGAAGTTTTGATTAGGCAGTTCAAAATTTAGAATTGTCAGTACTGCTGAGAAACAGTAAGCTATACAAAGAACATTGGATGCACGAAGAGTTCAGTTAAAGATTATGTAGATTACTCTACGCTTTCGAAACAGCAGCTACCATTTTCATACCACATCATTATAGTTTTATTAGTCAAGGTAAATCATAGCTAAAACAAATCGTTGGATTGGATAATATGTAGAATAGAGTACATCAAATGGAGGAAAATGCACAATTATCCACATGTGCTCTGCTCTGATTTTCTTCACAGCATAATGAATCAGAAATATGCTGTAAGTTTAAAAGTGTTCATTACCAGACGAGACAAAATGAAGAGCGAGACAGAAATGAAAGTTGCACCAATGGATATGGAAAATTATAAGCATATAGCAAAATTGAAAATCAGTACAATAAACTGCAACTGAGATCTGACGTTTGTAAGACTTACTACAATTTACATATATTTAGAGTCTCCATAAGTGGTATCTGGGCCCCATGAGGGTCAATAGTCAGGGACCCTGAATTCTGTACCACATCTCCAATGCTTCTTGTTCAGCTCCATAATATGGGCATCCAAGGGAGTGTATTGACAGAGGGGGCATCTACAGGAGCGTATTGACGGAGACAGCAAATAAAGTAACCATAATGAATTATACAGAACGAGTTGTAATATTTCCAATTCCAGGTTTAACGTCTTTGGTTGAAATCTAAAAAAGCTTCCTGCGGAGGGGGCGGATTAATATCCGGAGGCAATAAAATTAATGGGCCTCATATGATTGCTTATCAAATGCACTCCATTCAGAAACTGTAAGGCCCCATGTAGCAATTCTGAGGAAGTGCATGGCATCCAAAAGACTAGTTCGGCCCCATTTTTGAACACATCAACCTGGACCCTTGACAATGGTACCACCTCCATTGCCTTGATGGTTTTCCTATCTACAGTATGTACCCTAACAATACTGAAACATTTGGTGGAAAGTTAATGTTGCATAAAGTAAGTGACTCTTATATGGTGTTTAATGGCATAAGAGACTTAGAGAATCATCGTGAGTTCTAAGAAGCGAATCATATATTACCTATACACGGTCACATAACTAGAAATTGAAAGGGTTTTAGCACCATTGTAAAGAATATGTCCCTGTATGCCCCTCTTTTAAAACAGTTAATCAGTTTTCTTCAAATAAATCACTGTTCTCTGAAAACCATTTCTGTAGTTTCAAGTTATTAAAAGCTGTGCTGCTCATCTTGATCGGCCGTGCAATAAACTCAGCCTGAAAATCAAATTAGGTAAGTTCAAACTGATTTTTGGCAAAAATCACAAGAAAATCAAATTTCTCATAATGTCTGCTGTAGAGGTCCATGTGCAGCCAATCAAACAGCCAGGGTGCCTTGCTGATGTCACCAAGTGTGTCCTCCATCTGGCAAATGCATAACAGCAGTTTCATTGGATGCCTGCATCACATGAGCTAGCCATATATAACATACGCAGTGGCCACTTTACAGCTTAGCCCAAATAACACATGGTCTGTTGTTAATAGTGACAGATATTCTACAGAGGATATATTGCTGATGGGTGTGAAAGCTTGAATTCCAGCAGAGAACTGAAACGGGGTTCTATTGAAGGGAGCAGAGAAAGAAGCTGCATCATGTTTATTTCTGCCAGTGTCATAGTATATAGCAGCAAAGAAGACTGACAAACTAAGCTTTGGCATGGGGAATATTGCAGTTCTCTGTTGCCTCAGATATCATTCAAAGTCACCAGTCCTTATTTGTAGACCTTACGTAGCTAGCAATGAGGCTTGGGGACTTAAATTACACTGTATAAAAAAGAGGGGACAGTACACTAATATACAAGCTGTACTGTGTGACCTCTTTTCACATATCATGCTGCCTAGGGATTGCAACCTACCCTGTTCCCCTAAAAATAAGACCTACTCTGAAAATAAGACCTAGCATGATTTTCCTGGATTTTTAAGGATGCTAAATTATTTTTCAGGATTTTTCAGGATGCTTGAAACATAAGCCCTGCTCCAAATTTAAGCCCTGTTTACAGTTAATTAAAAAAGTCAATTTAAATAGTGTCCAGGCAGCTATACATGTAAAAAAGTTAAATTTTTTTGAGCAAAATTAATATAAGATACTGTCTTATTTTCGGGAAAACAGGGTATTTAGTTGGCAGTAAAAACAAAAATCAGGAAACCAGCAAATGCACACAGTGCGTGTCAGAGCCTCAGACTTCGTTCAAAGTCGCCAGTCAAGCCATCACAAATTATTTATAGGCCTAAGGCCGTCTGCAGATGGGCGGAAATTCTGCGGCGGGATTCCCAGCAGAATTTCCGCCCGTACACGCCTGCATAAGATTGCATTATAATACGCAATCCTATGCAGACGGCCACGGTTTGTCTGCGCGAAATCCCGCGCAGAAAACAAAATGTGGCATGCACTAATTGATCAAAATGTGGCATGCTCAAAATGTGGCATGATCTAAGAATTCTCGCAGCCGTATCCGACCCGGCCGTCTGCAGGCAGCCTTACAAAGCTAGCAGAGGTTTTCTGCAAACTACAAAGTTAGGTGATAAGTTGCATAAAACTACACTAAAAAGTAAACAGCAAACTAAATAAAATAAATAAATAAAGGGGAAACATAAAGAAAGCAAGGGGCAGGGGATGTTTCGGTGGTGGTGGTGAAGGTGGTAGAGAACAGGGCAAGTTGGCACTTCAAGTGGCTGCCACTGAAACAACAGCTCCACATTTTGCAGAAGGAGAGGCAATCCCACTGCCATTTCTTAGAAGTGATTTTGCCTATTTGTTACATCCGCAGCATGCAGAACAGGTTGTATAGTCGATTATACAGCATGTCTCAAGTACCACCACCTCTTCTTCCTCCCAGTCGCAAGCAGACAGCAGTCAGTTTGCACCAGTTGGCCATAAGCATCCCCCTCTAGTCCACCCCATGCCAACTCCCCTGAAGCTTCTGAAGCAATCTACATGGTTCAGTCTGAGAATCTGTTTGATCATTCAGTGTAATGGATGTCAACCGGCAGTCTAAACAACCAGAGGGAGAAGACTAAGACATTAAATGCACTGATTCCCAACCACTTTTTCCTATGAAAAAGAAAATGAAGGTGGGTCAGTGTACGCAGTGAGCCCTCCACAGGCGATGTGTACACAGGGGGATATAAAAAGGGACGTGCCAGCTCCCAATGCTCATGGCAACATAGAGTCCACTCAGGAGGGGAAGAATAATGAAGAGGAAGATGCCGGTGGAAGACGATGAGGTGCTTCACACAACATGGACAGACAGGGAGAGTCATGAAAGCCACTCACAGGAAGGTGGAAGAGGCGGACATGGCAGGGCAGCACTATGTTAAGACAGGAAGCAGGGTGCCACAGACAAACATAAGGGCTGTACCATCATAAATAGCACCATCATCAAACTCATAGTTAGGTCTGCTTACAGAACTTGTGCAGTGGTCATCTGTAAGATCTGCAGTAAACATTTAAGACATGGCAAGAAAGTAAATAACTTCAACACAATGTGTATGAACAGTCACATGAACCTCCACTGCCCACTGGCTTGGACAGCCCACCTGGGCCAGAGGACAGAGTCAGCCTCAGCATGCTCCCTCTTCCACTGCTCAAGCTGTCTCTTCCTCCATTTCCCTCCTTATTTATGCAGGAGCCTCTGAGCAAAGAGAGGCAATTTTATGTAGGGGCAGTAGCAAGCCAACTTCAGGCTTCTCCTCCACAATAGACAATAAGGCGGAAGGCTTCAGAACTAGGAATGAGAAGTGGAGAGCAAAAGTTGAGCCACCACCATCGCCTCCACCTTCACCAACATTTAGATCCTACCGCATATTCCAGCATGCCCCAGGTCAGAAACCAGCCCTACAACCACCAGCTAAGGGAACATAAAAAAATACCATCCCAACCATCCACAAGCACAGAGCCTGACCACAAGCATTGCACAGTTGCTTGCAATGGAAATGCTACCCTTCATTCTCATGGACACAGACACCTTCCACAATGTGATGATCCATGCTAACCCACAGTACCAGATGCCCAGCCACCATTTCTTTGTCCAAAAAGTCATCATTGCCCTGCACCGCCATGTAAGTTTTATTGTGTCACTGGCTTTTAAGAATGCTTTCAGTAGCAGGGTGTACCCGACCTTGAACATGTAGTCAAGCAAGCATGGCCAGAGGCATTACATATCCTTAACAGCACACTGAGTCAATGTCCTGCAGGTGTGGCATGTAGCCAAAAGTGGTAATCCTTGTTTCATGGTATCCCCAAAAATTATGGGACATTCATCCTTGTCAGTCCCCTCCTCAATCCCCTTCTCCTGAAAATGTTCTAAAGCACAAGTAACAGCTCTATAGCTTTTCCTTGGAGAAAGCCTTTACTTGGCTGTTGTGTACACCTGATATTAATTGCCCTGTGCAAACTTTATGACATTGCTTTTAAAACAAGCAACACACTTGCTGTTTGCTTTGGCATAGGTTTTGGTAACTCTACTGCTTTTTCCTGGAGGAGGAGAAAAAGGCCCGTGCTTGAGCATTGTGTTCACCTGGCAGAAGTTGTCCTTATAAGATTTATGGCATTGCTTTTGAAACAATCAGCGCACCTGCTGTCTTGCATAGATACATTTTTGGTAGCTCTACAGCTGTTCCTTGGAGTAGGTCCATGCTTAAGTGTTGTGTTCTTCGTGAAGAATTTCTTCTAGTAAAATGTATGACATAACTTTTAAAACAAGTAGCACACCCGCTGACTGGCAAAGCAACATTTTTGGGAGCTCAAAAGCTGTTCCTTGGAGCAGGCCCGTGCTTGAGTGTTGTTTTCACTTATGAAATTTGTCCTTGTAAAATTTATGACATTTCTTTTAAAACAAGCAGCACCACTGTTGCCTTGGTGTAATTTTTGATCTAGGAAACCCTATGTGGGCATTCTTTTGTTTTCAGTAACACCCCTGTGCCACAATTGACCACTACGCCACTATACACTATTTCGACCAATTTGGCTGCATTGGGGACCTTCTGGAGGGCAAATTACTGAACCCAATTTCTACTCCCATGGACTTTAATGAATGTTGGGACCAGCCGTCCCAATGTCACGATGATTTTTGTGAAATTGGCCTGACACAAACAGATTATTCCAGTAATTGCTTATCATTAATTAAGTTACTTTGTACTTATTGACTTTCCATGTTAATACGTTCATATGGGCTATGACCAACTGACATGTGCATTGAGACGATTACAAGATGTCAAGATGCTTCTGCGGTCTTGTAATTAGTCCTGTACAAACTTGTATTGTGTACTGTACCTCGCACATATATAAAAAATAGGAAAGCCCTTGATAGTCAGTGCACACCAGTTATGTGTGCCAAAAATGTTGAAAAGTTACAACACTAGGAATGCATGACATTGGGAGATGAAGCTCTAAAGTGGTCTCATGCTACACAGCTCAATATTCAGTGAACAGTAGATTCAGACAAGTTTTGAAACAGGAAGGATGTTGATGGCAATCCTAAATATAGGACTGTCAAGAGGCTTATTAGTCATTGGGAAACCCTTTAAAAGAAATAACCCAGTCGCCACAAATATTTGTAGTGATGATCTTCCCTGTTTGATGCCAATAGGACACCTGCATGTATGAATTTCTTCTTTCAGTGAAGCCCTATGATCTTTAACTTTAATTAGTTTTTTTTAATCTTTCCCATGCTGAGAGGAACATAGCTGTCACATTCATTTGGCATCACGTATGTTTACTAGTAGAGATGAGCGAACGTACTCGTCCGAGCTTGATGCTCGGGCGAATATTAGGGTGTTCGGGATGCTCGTTACTCTTAACGAGCACCACGTGATGTTCGGGTTACTTTCACTATCATCTCTGAGAAATTTGCGCGCTTTTCTGGCCAATAGAAAGACAGGGAAGGCATTACAACTTCCCCCTGCGACGTTCAAGCCCTATACCATCCCCCTGCAGTGAGTGGCTGGCGAGATTAGGTGTCACCCGAGTATTGAAATTTGCCCCTCCCGCGGCTCGCTACGGATGCATTCTGACATTAGTTCAGGGAAAGTGCTATCGTGTTGGAGCTGCTATAGGGAGAGTGTTAGGAGTGATTTTAGGTTTCAAGAACCCCAACGGTCCTTCTAAAGGCCATAAATCTTCTCTATATGCGCTCAATGGGGCCGGCGGCAGCAGCGCCGACCCCATTGAGAACATATAGAAGACAAATCCTTCTTTTCTGCCACAGCTGTAACAGCTGTAGCAGAGAAGAACGATGTTTGCCCATTGAATTCAATGGAACCAGCAATACAGCAGGTTCCACTGAATGCAATTGGCTGCCGGCGATCGCAGGATGAATGGTCGGGAAGGGGTTAAATATATAACCCCTTCCCTGCAATTCATCCAGAAATGTGTTACAAGAAAAATATATACCGGCGTATAAGGTGACCGGGCGTATAAGACGACCCCCCAACTGTCACCTTATACGCCGGCAATACAGTGGAGCAAAGAATAAAAATCATTACTTACTTCTTCAGACGATCTGCGGCGCTCCTGCAGGCTGTCACTCCCTCCTGGTGTTATGCGGTGCTCCTGCAGGCTCTTGCTCCTTCCTGGTTCCCGGCAGACTATTGCTTTCTCTACGAAAGGCTTTAAATCCCCGCCTCCAGAAACACATGTGCCTTCAGCCAATCACAGCCAATGAAAATGATGTCATTGAATGGCTGTGTTTCTGGAGGCGGGGATTTCAAGCCCTGCGTCCAGAAAGCAATACTCTGTCGTGGACCAAGAGGGAGCAAGAGCCTGCAGGAGCGCCGCAGATCGTCTGAAGAAGTAAGTAATGATTTTTATTCTTTGCTCCACTGTATTGCCGGCGTATAAGGTGACAGTTGGGGGGTCGTCTTATACGCCCCGTCGCCTTATACGCCGGTATATATTTTTATTGTAACACATTTCTGGATGAATTGCAGGGAAGGGGTTATATATTTAACCCCTTCCCGACAATTCATCCTGCGATCGCCGGCAGCCCATTGCATTCAGTGGAACCTGCTGTATTGCCGGCTCCATTGAATTCAATGGGCAAACATCGTTCTTCTCTGCTACAGCTGTTACAGCTATGGCAGAGGAGAATGATCTTTACGCTGACAGTGAGGGGGGGGGGGGGGGCCCACTCTTGCCGCTATTGTGGCTTAATAGTGGGACCTGGGAACTTGAGATGCAGCCCAACATGTAGCCCCTCGCCTGCCCTATCCGTCACTGTGTCGTTCCCATCACTTTGTAGAATTGCCCAGATTTTCACACATGAAAACCTTAGCGAGCATCGGCGAAATACAAAAATGCTCCGGTCGCCCATTGACTTCAATGGGGTTCGTTACTCGAAACGAACCCTCGAGCATCACTGTAATTTCGTTCCGAGTAACGAGCACCCGAGCATTTTGGTGCTCGCTCATCTCTATTTACTAGTGCAAGCAAGGATTGGACATATTCCCTACAGCAATCTATAAGATCTACTTGTTTCATAGTTACTGAGTCCACCTGACAACTTGTTGGGCTGGTTAGTTAAAAAGAAAACAAAATCCTTCCTGTAACACTAGACCACACAGAGTTGGACTTGGAGTGTATGATTAAACCTTGCTAACATTAGTAGACAGCAGTTTTATGGACCTAACAGACATTCATATGTAAGTCATTTTATCAAATTCAGAATGCATGAAATGGCATTAATTTAGGTTCCAGATAGACATACACAATCAGTGGCGGAGCTACAGGCTCATGAGCCCAGGAGCAAAAGTTCAGCTTGGACCCCCCTACTGCACGCCAAATAATGTCTTCCCCCCAGATACTTTGCACCCCCCTGCCTGGTCCCCCTGTCTGGTCTAGCGGTACGAACAGTGACATGACACTTCCTGTTTCATCACACAGTAGCGCTGCACTCACACTGACCTCCTGTTCACTAGGTTGTCCTAAGCCGCATACATATGGAGGAGGAGAGGGGATGTTCTACACTCTGGCCACATATCACATAGCAGTGTCATGTCACTGTTCATACCGCTGCACCGAGTAGAGGGACTGCATGGGAGACAAGCCCAGCAATGTAAGGGGTGAGGTGGCCTCTGGGCCCCTCTAGCTTAGGGACCATTATTGCTATGCCACTGAGCACATTGCAATGGGACAAATTTGTATATTCCCTTTTTCATATTAATTTACAAAGGACCTGTCATAACCTAAAGGCTGCAGGGCCGGCTGCATAACGCCATTGCTGCTTTTCTTTTCTTCATACACACTCCCTTTTCTTGTCCAGGCTCTTCTTAGACCCAGTTTAGGTGAATGTACTTCATTGCTCACTGTCAATCATGTCTGTTGTCATCCTTTGACAGGGGTGAAGATTGCCCACTTGCTAGACTTATGGCGTTGGCAGTTGTATCTAAGATCAGCCAATACGGGAGAATGGGAGTAAGTATGAAAAAATGAAAATTAGAGACAGTCAGTGGGGCTGCGGCTGCAGAGCTATGCAGACAGCCGTGCTGCCTATAGGACATGACACGTCCTCTTTAATATACAGTAATTAGTATTTGCTGTGTTTTCATTAAATGGTGTGGTTCTTGATGCAGATATTCAGCAGCAAATCCATCCTGCGTGGACGTATCCCTACAAAGTCACCCATACCTCTTCATGGATATATCAATCAACTTTTCCATTTAGCTGGATTACAGCATAAGTGCGTAAAGGACATTTACAAGTCATCTTCTAGGTACTAATTATGGTGTTAATGAAGCTTTATGCATGTGCACAGAATTCTGTTTACAGAAAGGGAATATACACTCTGTAGTACCGAACCTTAGATCTCCATGAAAACACAATAATCCACTCTATAAATTAGTAAAGACGTTGTCTTCTAATAGAGCATATGTGATGATCATGATTATCCGTTCAGTCGAGGCCGACTTTCGGTCACTTTATGGATCATCGTTCTCCATACTTTCCTATCCTTGACCACTTCCTTCAGTTCTTCCATGTGTATGTTTGCATCCACCCTGATTGCGTCCAGCTAGCGTGTTCTTCGGCGTCCTCTTCTTTGCAACCTATTAACTGTCCCAAGCATCAATGTTCTTTCCACAGAATTGGCTCGCATGATCTGTCCAAAGTCTGAGAACTGCTGTTTGGTGATTTTGCCCTGTAGCAATATTTTTGGCTTGATGCACTCTTGGGCCATCTTGTTGGTGACCATTAAGATCATGGTATATGCAGCATTCTTCTCCAGCACCAGAGTTCGAAAACATCAATTTTCCTTCTATCTGCCTTCCTGAGTGTCCAAGTTTTGCATATGTATATGGAGTTCGGAAACAAGAATTGCATTTATCTTTCATATCTTTGTAGCAATGCTGATATCTTTGCTCTTCCATATTCTTGCCATTCCTTGTATTGCGCTACAGTTACAATTGCGATACAATTCTTCATTTGATTTCTGGTTCTTATTCTCGATTTCTGTCAATATTGGATCAAATGTAGAGGAAATCTTTAACTGCTTCAATTTTCTCATTGTCAATTTTTACGTGGACTGTACCATTACTTGATTTTGTCATAATCTTTGTTGTCTTTATGTTAAGGTACAGCCCCATGCACTCACTTTCTTCTTTAACATTTCAGATATGTACATCAGCATATGTGCATCACATAAATGGTCTCCTAGTTTGAAACCTGCTTTAGGGGCCAAGTAGAGAGCTCCATTGGATGGCTGTCACATAACACTACATTTCCCTTCAGTGGTTCCCTTCAACATTTGGACACACTTGCGTTTCCTTGATGATAACAATTGATCACTGGAAATTATAGAAGCTGATCGTCCAGCAGCCATCATTTTACAAAAGGTTGTCATGAGGCACGCCAATAAGGAGAAGGGAATTTATATGTAGAAATATTTACCTGTTTTGTCTTCAATGACTCTTGTTTATCACTCACCAAATGAGAACTGTTGTAACTGCATGTTTGATACAGTACTTCGATATCTTTGATTAGCATCCATGTAATGCTGATGACTAACTACGAAGCGCGACTAATGACTAGGTGTGACTTTCGAGGAAATACAATAAGAGAAAGAGTAAGTAAGTGAGATGGGTAGATGACTGTTACCGGATATATAGTGAGGAATTTACTCAGCTCGGGATTTTATATGCCGGTCTAAGTAAAGATAGATCCAGATTAAGTTTATCAAGATTAGCACATTTTTTAATCAACATGGTACTTAACTGACCAGTCCATGTGCCAGGATGAAATCTGTGCCAGCTAAAAGCTGGTCAAGATTTCAGCTTTATTTTACATGAATTTTTGGAGTATACTACAGCACTGTAAATATGATATACCACACCTCCTTTTTAATAAGCCCCACCAAATTTTAGTAAACCTGGCAACAAATGCACTAAGGGGGAGGCTTAGGTGTAGCAGCCACAGGTCTGGAGAGTAGTCAGGAAAGAGCCAGGAGTCAGCAACGGGAATTCTCGGTTGGCAGTACAAATAGATAAGGCAGATAGTGTAGTCAGAAGGGAAGCCAAAAGTCAGTAACGAGAGGTCTTGGTTTGCAGTACAGAAGGATTATGCGGTGGCATAGTCAGAAGGGAAACCAGAAGTTGGTATCAGGAGGTTTTGTAGCAATAGTAGAAGAGCAGGCAGAAGTAGAGCTTGACCAATGCTGTGGAGCAGAATAATCACACACTGGTACAGTAGCAGGGTCAGGCTTTTAGAATGAGCCCAATCAGGAACATAGGCGTGGTCAGGACTAGGAGGCAAGAACTAGATAACTGGGATCAGGAAACAAGGCTAAGAGTCATGCAGACAAATGTTCACAGGCTGGATGGCTCAGTAGTGAGAGCTACCGACTGGAGCACAAGAGGTCCCCGCTTTGGTTCCTGACAGTGGGTCCCTCCTTCGAGGATTGTCTCCAGACATCCCAGGGCCTGGTTTACCAGGATATATCTTAGGGATCTCCCCTGTAAGCCTTGAAGCATCTATATACTCTTCTGTCTCCCAAGACGTTTGATTCCTGACAACTCCATTCTTTTGAATGGACTTATTCACATGAGTGACTTTTTTGCCTCACAGTGATGCTGCGAGGTTAAAAATCACTGCATGTCCTATCTTTTTATGTTCCTTTGGAACGCGTTACCCATTGTTTTCAATGGGACCTTTAAAGACATTGCATGGCACTCGCATACCCCGCTATGTGCATGCGAGTGCGATGTGTAGTTTACTATTGTAATCAATGGGAAATGCTTGCAAAAACGAGCATGAAAATTAGTTTTGCATTAGACATACATTTGCATGCATGTCTGCGCATATTATTGTACTTTTTGAGCATGCATGCCCAGTTCTCACTGTGGGATAAAAGGTTACTTACCCTAAAGAGGACCAAATATGTTCTTTTCCCCGTGTTTTGCGCTGTGTATCATGCTTCCCCTGGCGTATTTCCGCACCTCTCATAGACTTCCAAGGGACTTTTGCCGTGCAAAATGCAGGAACAAGATAGAGCAGGTCCTACTTTTTAACGTGCACCTTAAATACGCTTGCAGAATGCATTTATGAGAACTAACTAGAGATGAGTGAACGTACTCGGATAAGCACTACTCGTCCGAGTAATGTGCTTTATCCGAGTACCTCTCTGCTCGTCCTGAAAGATTCGGGACGCGCTGCGGAGCGGGGAGCTGCAGGGGAGAGCGGGGAGGAACGGAGGGGAGATCTTTCTCTCCTTCTCTCCCGCCCGCTCTGCCCCGCTCCCCGCTGCGACTCACCTGTCAGCAGCGGAGCGCCCCGAATCTTTCAGGACGAGCACAGCGGTACTCGGATAAGGCACATTACTCGGACAAGTAGTGCTTATCCGAGTACGTTCGCTCATCTCTAGAACTAACCCATTGAAATCAATGGGTTCTATTCTCTGTGTTTACTACGTGAAGATAGTAGGAGCATAAATACCTGTGTAAACACAGTTATGTGAAGAAGCCCTTAGACCTCACAGATGGCAGAGCTGTGTGCATGGAGTCTGTGTAGTGGCACATAGAGTCCCTAAGCCTTATACTCTGAAGCCATATACCGTCGCCTCCATACGGGACCATTTTACAGAGATATTCTCATCTAGATATAATATTTGTAGGGCACAGTACCGCCACTCTGGAGCATGCTGCTATTTTTAAAAAATCTTTTGGGGCTTAAACAGACAAGCGCGTGGACTAATATGCTTGCTGCTACGGAGCGTGTTAGCGCATGTACTTTTGCACGCAAGTTTGAAAAAAAAACCTGGAAGATAGGTTCTGCCGTATTTTTCTTGCACATAGAAAAACTACGAGCAGGGAACATAGGACAAGTCCTATCTTTTCTCACGAGTAGTGGTAATGCGCGAGAATCTCGTAAGGGAAAATAAAACCATTAAAATCAATAGTTTAGTTTCGTCCTGTTTTGCGGTTGTAATATTCACAGCTGCAAAAAGGGAGAAAAACACGTCCATGTGTTTACGGCGTCATTCACACGAGCGTGTGCATTCATATGCGTGCACAAAACCACACATGTATTTAGAACCATTGGTCCCCTATGCTGTGTTCACATGTCCGTGTTTTACAGGCATGCAAGTGCGCATACCTGCAAAATATAGGACATGTGTGCACCATACGTCCGTGCTGCATGTCAATATTCCCCACGGGCAGTCCCCTTGTCACTGAACCCTGTGAAAGCACTGCCACAGTGTTCAGTGACAAGGGGACTCCCCATGGGGAGTAAAGAATCCCCTGCCACAGCTGTCACATCTGTGGCAGAGGACCGAGATGTTCTCTCATTGCATTCAAGCCTGAGCCCCGACAGCTGCAGAGAGGTGAGTATATGTTTTTTTTTTACACAAACCAGAGATGATTTTCAGGGAAGGGCTTATATTTAAAGCCCTGCAGGGGTTTCCGGCAGCCCATTGCTTTCAATGGATCACTGGCAGCGGCGTCCCCATTGAAGGCAATGGGCATGGACCTGTATTCACGCGTGTTTTTGCACGTACTTGGGCATATGGTTTTGTACGCAGCTATGTACTCACATAAACACACTTGTGTGAACAAGGCTTTAGCCCTTTGATCTCATCTAAATCAAGAAAAACATATATGTATATTTCTAAAAGGGCTTAAACATATGGACATGTTTAGGTCCCATTTTGCGGACTTAAAAATCACAGCCGCAAAATGAGACAAAATAAAACCATTTCACTTCACTATCGGGATTCTCAGGCGTTAATACTACGTGCGAGAAAAGATAGGAATCGCCCTATCTATCTTGATCATATGCACGTAGATTTCCTATGTGCGAGAAAAACAGGGCAGGACTTATCTTGCCGCTCTTTTTAAAAAAAAACTTACACACAGTAGTTCGAAGTTGGAATAATCAAAGAAAAAAGAATTTTAAAAGCCCGGTTCATGCGCTAAAACGCTCTGTATTTTTGCCCTTATACATGGAAATGGCAGCCATATCACCTAAAACTCCCTTTCAGACTATCTACTCAAACTTTTTTCCCCTGCCTGTAGCTTTAAGACTACTCGCTACATTTGATGTATTTTTATTCTTTAATATAAGTTAGATTTGATTCATATATTATAAAGTGACAGCTAATCAGCAAACATAAATGAGCATGCCAATAGCAATAACTCGCCAGATAAATGAAAATATCTATATTTTTCCTTGCGAAATAGCATGAAAAGAAACACAAATTATGTTCCCATAGATGAAAGAAAACTACATTGAATTTTCTGTGTTTGAAATTAGTTATGTTTAGAATTCTAATGCGCACTTATTATTCAGGCTAAAACCATACTTTTACATTAAAATGACATACTCGATATGAAAGCTACAATGCGGAAAGCAGCACATGGAATTCTGTAGTGCTATCTGTAACCACTTCTGTAATGTTATATTCATACCCTTTTGTACTGTCTTTAATAATTCTGATCTTTCTTGCTTCCAATGCATAAAAGATGTATCCAGTGCTTGCATTAGCCTTACAATTTTAAAAACATGCCATTTGTTCTTCACTTTTAACAAGAGGAGAGAAATGTCTGCATAAGGGATTTTCATTTGACTATTGCAATGAATAAGTAAGTGCGCCATTTGTTTATAACAAACAGAGACGGGAAGCGTTGCTTGTGCAGAGTGCAGCTTAGCTATTACAATTTCAGATTACAGTTTGTATAGAAGGTTATACAAATACATATCTTCAGGACTTAGAAAGCCAGTCAGAAATGAACACACATCTCTATGTTTATATTTTCCATTATTGAAGGCCAATGTCAGATAAACTCTTAAAGAGGTATTCTGATCTCATCCATTATGAGAATACTGAGGTTGGCCCGATTGGTTGGGAATTATGGAAACAACTGAGTAGGCTCACGTTTCACAGGGGCAGAGAGGCTGTTAAGGTTGTGCATCTGGGACCTGTGCTTCTACAGGTTTTCTTGTGCACACCTTCACAGATAGGGGTTAATTGAGCTGGCTAGGTGTGGTATTCTCCACTAGCAAATCCCCTCATCTGCGGCAGATAAATACCAGCAACTCTTGTTAGAGATTGCTGGTCATTTTATGTATCACTGTTTATGTATCTCTGTGTTTATCCCAATCAGAGCTGGTATTTGCATGCTTGTCTGTTGTGTCTCTTTCTCCTTCCCTGAAGACAGTCTGGACACCTGCTCTCCCTCCCCTCCTTGTGGGTTCTGGGGTGCATGTGCCCTGCAGGTTACCCCTTATCCCTTGGCAGGTGTGGCCTCCAGGCATCTGATGTGATATGTGTGTGTCAGATGGGTAATGCCTGACACTGTTCCCTATGTCAGCATGGTGGCTGACTCTCTAGAGTGAGGACAATTGGACTGGTTATGATTTTCCATCTTTATGCATGTGAGATCTAGGTGGGGTTCCCGTTCTAAGTTGTATGCACAACCTAGTATATTGTTGTGAACTGCAACGTGTTTTGTATGTCTGTGCAGACATGTGCTTTATGTGCAATCCTGTTCTGTGTGGTATGTATAACCTGGTATTTTGGTGTGAACAGTGACATGTTTTGTATGTCTGTGCAGGTGACCAGACATGTGCTTTATGTGCAGTCCTGTTCTCTGTTCAGTGTGTGTGTGAACAGTGTCATGTCCCATGTTTAGTGCATCTCTCCAGGTTCCTAATCAGGGATAGCCAGGTCCCAGATGAAGACAGTGGCGTTGTCCTTATCGGGACAATCACCCTGCTTTTAGACAGGGGTTCCCCACTTTCCCTGATAGGTAAGGGACAGGGGTCCTTCCATCATTGCCTGCAAAGGTGCAAGTTGTGAGTACAAATGTTGTGTGAGTGTTTGCAGTTTTAAATGGACAGAATCTTGCGTCCGTACTGAGGCCTGGCACTTTAGTGAGCCAGGTGGTCATAACAGAGGCTTAGGAAATCGCTAGATTATAATTCAATGAAAAACCCATACAGAAGAATAACCTAAAACAACTGTTTTATAGCTAAATAATTAAAAACATGGGTGTAAAGGGATAAACACACATACACCTAGATTCTATGGAAAAAAGAAACCATAATACAAAGGTGAACAAACCCCATAGATGTGAAAAGGGGATAACAAGGCCCTGATGGATGGTAGGGCCTATTAAAGGGTGGTGGGGGGTTGTAAGCTTGATAGACCCCCCACAGAAATATCACCACATTAAGCTCTTGATGTTCTGTTTCTATGGCCAGAGAAACGTGTTGAGCATTCTAAATATCTGTGCATTTAAGAATTGGATTATTGAGAGCTCTGTCATTTTTAGCAGAGCAACCTAATATCATACTTTGGAGCATTAAAGGTCTTCTTGAGCATCCAATATGTCTACATACTGTTGGAACATCACTCCAATAGTTTTGTAGGATACTCTTCAGTCTGTACCCCTCTGTGGGTCTGGTTACCTGCCCTACCCAGAGGTCGGTACCAGGGGCATACCTAAAGGCTCAGGGGCCCAGGTGCAAAAGTTTAGCTTGGGCCCCCCCTTCCCCACCGGGGCCTCCACCCCACACTCCCCCGTACCCATACCTAGATCGTGCTGCATACATGATCTGTGCCTTGGCGTAGTCTTTCCAAACATGATGAATTTCCTGCACATAAAAATTTGTTTGTAGCCCCGCAGGTCACTCTCACACACACCGCTTTTTACCGCTGTTAGCGCGGTGTCCTGAGCACCGTATTAACCGCTGTGCAACACTCCCATTGATTCTAATTAAGGTTGCTCATACCTGCGCTCAAACGCGGTGTTTCCAACGCCGCGATTTTCAAGAGCTGTCTGTTCTATTTTTGTGTTTTTGTGGTTTTTAACACACCTCCTCACAATGATGGGGTACATTAAAAAGCACTGTCAAACACTGTAACCTGCGTTTAAAAACGCTGCTAGAAATTCCGATAAAAATGTCACGACTTCAAGCTGCGTTTTCTGAACACATGCGTGAGAGCAGCCTTAGGGTGTGTTCATGTTTTTGTTGTACTTTAGAACCACAATTAAGAAAAACACATAAAAAACCTGCATGCAGTTTTTAAAGACCACGTACGTTATTAAGGAGCTGCAGACACAATTAAAAACTGCATGTGGTTTTGATGCATTTTTAAATTATGTGTAAAGGGTGAAATTATATACAGTAAATCCGGGGAGATGTATAACTTATACCAGAGATAGATAGATAGATAGATAGATAGATAGATAGATAGACAGATAGATAGATAGATATGAGATAGATAGATAGACAGATAGATAGGAGATAGATAGATAGATAGATAGATAGATAGATAGATAGATAGATAGATAGATAGGAGATAGATAGACAGATAGATAGATAGATAGATAGATAGATAGATAGATAGATAGATAGACAGATAGATAGAAAGATAGATAGGAGATAGATAGCTAGGAGCTAGATAGCTAGACAGATAGGTAGGAGATAGATAGATTGAGAGATAGATAGATAGATAGATAGATAGATAGATAGATAGATAGATAGATAGATAGATAGATAGATAGATAGATAGATTGATAGATACCCACACATATATATACACACACACATATATACACATACCCTGGGGCCCTTCTCCTCCATGTGACAGCAGCAGCACAGGCAGACACAGCAGTTTCCATTCAGCAGGAGGCAGGGGCAGCACATGATCACATCACTGTGCCCTGCCAGCCCATGTGACTCCCTCCTCCTCACCCTTGCTCTTCTGGGCTTCCTCTCAGGCTGGCCTTTCTGCCTGCCGCGTGATTGGAGCCTTGCTGCAGACAGAACAGCCAGCCATTAATGCACTGAATATGCATATGGGTATGGGCAGACCGCTGGCTCGGGGCGACACCAGCAACCCCTGACGCTACGCCTATGGTTGGTATGCAGGAGAAGGCGTATCTTTTATATGGAGCAGGCAGGTAGAGTAGTTTGATTTCAGGCAAAAGGCACAATAATCTTGCGATGAAGGAAGTGCCAGGCTAGGTTTAAATAAGGTGTCTAATCAAGGGAATGGGGCAGACACAAACAGGGAAACAGAAACTGAGTTGCAGGGGCAAGGAACACAAACTAGATTTATGTATGGGAGCTATCCAAAGAGCTAGATAGCTCAATAGGAAGAGCTGCTGCCTAGACTACAGGAGCTCCTGGGTTCGAGCCCTAACAAGCGTATTTGTTTTTGCGCGTGCAATGTACGGGACTTTTTTGCGTGCATATCAGCTTATTTTAATGTACTTTTTGCACATGAGGGGCATGTTCATTTGCACGTGACAGATGAACACCCCTTGACACCCTGATTTATATGGCTATTTAGCCTAATTGGTTCCAGATGTGTTCTTTTTTTCACAGAATTGCGCAGTGTATTGTGCACCTCCAATAGAATGGGGCCCCTTGATGAGCAAATGTGCACAAAAATAAAATAGAGCAGGTCCTAATTTTTTGTGTGAGTAAAAAAAGGGAATGTGAGTGAACCTATTGAAATCAATGCGTTCTATTCTCTGCGTATTGGGCATGCAAATTTGGGTGCACAAATACATCCTTGTGAAAGGAGCCTTAATCCTTGGGTTGATGGAAGGAGTGATTGCACAATGTGTTGGGCTCTATGCAACTGGGTTACCATGATACCAGGTTAGTGAGAACCTGTAGCGGCAGAGTGAGTACAAAGAAAGGGAAGCACTATGGACAATATGGTGGCAGCTCGGTCCTATTGGTGGTTGTAGCGGATGCTGAATAGGCTATGGTTACAGCCATGGGAATCTACTGATGATGTAATGTGAAGTGCCGACATGCGCAAATGAAACAGAAATGCTGATAGAACGTGGGTCCTCTAATCACCGGACCCTCCGCTTAGAAACACGCCTGATTGGTGATTTTGAAAGAGCATTGTGCATGCCGATAGGTTTGCACACAGCAGTTCATTAATATAAAATAAAAAACTGTGCTTGGTGTATTTTTACAACTACAACGGGGTCATTTATGTATTTAAAGGTGTATCTGAAGAGTCTGTTATGTTTGAAAAATGCCCTCCTGGCTGAAGCGTTGCACTTCGTATGTTACCAAGGAACAATGAGGATATCAGAAGGAGACGCTGCAGCACTACCTGCCATCAAAAGCACCAAGACCCAATTGAAGCCCGATGTATCCAATTAAAGGCAATAAGTTATGTTTGGATTCACTGGTATCCCTTTGAAATATGCTTCAGCATAGCTGTCATTGCTCTCTATAAACTACATTCCAATGTATTCATTCAGATGAGCGATTCTTGGGCGTGTAAAAAAAAAAATTGCCCCTGGAAAAATACCACAAAAAAACAGTGGCGGATTTTATACGCCATGTCAAATGATAGGTCTTGCCATATCTTTTGCCGAAATACTCAAGAAGTGCCCATAGACTTCTATGGAAGCATTAAAAAAGGGAGGGGGACGAAGTTTCCCGTTAAAATGCTGGGAAAAGAAGACAGTCCCCTGTGTGAATTGCATGAAATACCCTTAATTGATATCAGAATTCGATCACGGCAATTCTCCATTCATGCGATTATACGGTGTGTACACGTGAACATATAAACGCATACGGTCATGTGAATGAGGTCAGTATAGTAAAAACTAAAGCGTTAAATGCCCTGGGATGTCTTCTCTAGTTAATATAAGTGCAGCTAATGGGTTAAACGCCCTGGGATGTCTATGTAAGAAGGTAGATGGTACTATGGCGCGGCGGTGACTGGACAGAAACAGAGGCATCACTTATACAAAAGTGTAACTTTAATAGCTTCCAATCACTAGCAATGTTTGCTCCTGTGTAAAAGCACAGGAACGATTATTGCCGGGATGACCTGCTGGGCATCTGCGCCCAACTGATTGTAAATAGGCCCCTAGAGTAATGTCCTATTTAGATGGGACAATAGTCGTCTAAGCGACTGCACGTCACTGCTAAGGTCATTAGTGCTTGTGCAGAGCACTCAGACAGGTAGAGTTCAGCGCGGATCGCGGGCTTCTCGCTGGCTTCTTGCACAGCACTTTTACGTGAAGCACTGTGTGGGGAGCGTTTACACTCAGCGAGAATCCCGCAATCCAGCAATGTGCTTCAGGCTGACTGAAAGTCAGCAATAATGAGAAGTGACCGGATAGTAAACAATTTTCTGCAATTACACGGGACGATAATCGCTCCGTTTTTTTGTTTGATTACTTACTATGCAACAAGGTCAGTTTTTCTGTTGACTAGTTTTAATTAACACCATTAATTTAATTACTTCAATGTATGCAACCTCTTGGCGACATGCGGTTATTATCTAATTAATCATAACCCGTCACAAGTATTGACAAACAAACAGATCAGTTACACTAAGTGAGACGCTGCAGTGATGCTCCATAAGGTTTTGACTGGATACATTTTTTTTAAGTAATGTTTTTATTATTTTAGGAAACAAATGTATGAAGATTGTTCGATTTAACTCAAAGGATTCCCAATAGTATCAATATAATAACAAATAAAAAACATTAAGCCCTCGAATCTCCAACTATTTAATAGTTCCTTTTTTTCGGTGTTCTACATACCAGCCGTGCTTTAATTCACCTCCTTGTATAATATATTACTAACTAAAAATTTGTGTTTGTACTTTCTTTAAAGCAAAATGTTTTTTGGTAGCAACTTCTTTCACATATTGTGCTTTGAATAGCCGTGTGTTCATGGATAAAGTTTTTCTGAGCACCGCCAAAAATAGTCCTAAAGACTTTTGTTACCCAAAGAAACATTTCAAAAGAACAACACAAAAAAATAATCACAAATATCTTTTTTTTTCTAAACTGAGAAAGAAATCTAGTACAACCCTAAAAAGATGATATGTAGGTCTAAGAAGCATTCATCCGATTCTTTACAATAAGAAGTGATTCAGAGATATGAGATATCCAGAAGCTAGCAATAGGGGTTGCAGGGGTCACAATTGCACCAGGGCCCCTAAGCTGGAGGGGCCTAAGGGCTTCCCTTACCACTTAAATTGCTAGGCTGTGCTGCAGACCTAAGGGTTTTTTTTACAACTTTTGCAATTTATGACTTGGAGTGAATGTAATAAACAATTACATATACGCTTTCCATAGATTGCACTTCCCTGTGTGGTGAACTCACAAACAACTGACAGACAACATGCTGCATGCTTTCTGTCACTGCAGAAAGCCACTGAGTGGTCGTCTATCGGTAATCCCTCAGTGTGTAATGTGCTCCTCCCCCTTCAAGGCCAGGCTATATGTGCTAAACCTGCTACAAGACTCATTGAAATGCTTACATTGAATAACCCTTAAGCTCCTAACTAATTATCCTCACTGCTTCAATGCAAAGTGAGGAGCACATGTCACCTTTCCAGAAGTACAAGGGTTACTTTCAGGGCAGGGTCCGGGATAATGGAAGTCCCTGAGAAAACCCGCAAACCCTGTCCCTGCCTACTTGCCCCCCTGGGCTAACCCACTAAACTAGGGAAGCGGGACACGGGAACGACAAACAGACACTGGAGACAAACAAACAGTAGAATGGTCAGACAATCCGGCTCGGCAATAGGAGGGTACACGGTACAAAGGGGTCAGGCAAAAACGAAGTCAAGTCCAGAAAGCAGAAAGTCAGAAAGCCGGGGTCACAACAGGAGTCAAACAATACGCAGGTGCAGCTGGAAGACCAAACTAACAATGGCAACCATTTGCACACACAGACAGGTTTAAATCCTGTCAGAGCTCCCGCCCCAGCAGCTAATTGGGTCGGGGAGTCCGACAGCCACAGGGAACACCCAGCCCCGCTGGGGACCTCGCCCCCAGCCCTGCGAGAGGCGGAGAAGATGAGTGCTGGGTTGCCATGGAGCCGAGGACGCAGCACGTGGCGGCCCCCACCGCGTCCCCAGCAACCCGGCGGCGAGAAGGAGCCTGGCGGCCAGGGGAGATGACAAGGACTGCAGCTCCCCTGTGCCGCACGGCAGCTGCCTGTGTGAGAGGACTGGCGGCGAGGGAACGGACCCGCGAGCAACCAATCCTGACAGTTACAGCCTGTAACCTACTGCAGCCCTTTGCAGCTCTCAGAGGGGAGCCAGTTCCCATCATTCACCTGTTTTGTTATAAATGTTTAGTATATAAAATGCGGCTCTCTTTTTTTGCCATGTGATGCATGATAATTCACTGGAAACAGTACTGATGCTCGGCAAGGTCAGTGGAAAGAGAGGATCAGGATTGTTAGATACAAGGAAGGCCACCATGAACAGGTCAATCGTCGAAATAAAAGAAGCGGTGAAAGACAGAAATGCGTGGAGAACATTGATCCATAAAGTGACCGAAGTGCAGAATATCTTTGCGGGGTGTCGCAAACTGAGCTTTTCCCCAGAGCCCAGGTATCTTTAGTTATGCCCCTGGAGGTATCTATTTAGCACAAAAATGTCTGACAACTATAAGGTATAAGAAAAGCTGGAGAATAACAACCTGGGGAATCCTGATGAATCGTAAAAGTAGACTCACAGAGTTGATACCTGCTCTGGAAGGGGTTACATGAAGGTAGAACTTGCTCTTTGGAAAGCTTGACATGGCTTCCAATGGAACATAAGGGCTTTGTTCACACAATGCAGATTTGATGCATCTGTTTCATGTGTCTTTTAAGCCAAAATGTCGAGGTTTATATGAAGTAAGTCTTTCAAGATGCATTGTGTTTTAACAGCATTTTGTAAATGCTTCTACTCTTAACCCTTTCCAATCTAATTTTGGATTCAGGGTTTCCTAAAAGGCTTTCTCTTTTTGCTGTTATACAATGGGTGCCATCTGCTGGCTAAAGCCAGTGTGTGTGCGCCAGAGAGGCTTCGACAGTGGTGTGGCTGGCAATAGACGCTAAGAATACCCTGTCGGATCTCTTTTGACATTGGAGCTGTACAAGCTTCAATCAGAATGTAGGAAGACGTCAGACAGTCTGCATGCGCAGACGACCTGTGCGGCGCGAGCACGCCAGAGCGGCCCCATTCAACGGGACAGAAGAGCAGACTGCGCAAGCGCGTCTAATCGAGGCAGAAGAAGGCTTCGGTCGGCGCCATGGAGACGGGGATGCCAACATCGGGGGGGGGGGGGGGAGTATATAGCTTCTGTATGGCCAATATTTAATGCACGATGTATATTACAAAGTGCATTTATATGGCCATACAGAAGTGTTTAACTTCACTTGCTTTTGCGGGACAACCCCTTTAACGATTCTCATTTGAACAAGCCAACAATGTGTCTTCCTGTCTAAACAGGCTGCATGAGAGCAAATGAGTTAGAGGTAACATCACTCAAATGGGAATCGGCTCGTCTAAAAGGACGTGTGTGAATCTAGCCTTGTTGAGATATTCCTACAAAGATGCAATAGTTCTAGAGGAGAATAAGGTGCCTCACAGAGGGTCCATAGAGTAATAAGCATCAATAGGGCCTATGTTTGTCCCCGTACAACCAATATGGAGACAAACGTAGGCCCTATTGGATCCTCATAAAACCAATTCAATACAATATCATCACATGCTAGCAAAACCCTTTAACTATGAAATTCACAAAACAATGACTGAGGGCATCTTCATATCATCTCACACAGGACAGACATCTCATGAGAGAGTATCATGATATCATGGCGTTTGATAACTGGGTTTTCTCGAGGCACACATTTTTTGGATGCGTCCAGCCAAGAGAAGTAAGGAAGGGTCCATCTGTAGTTATTACATACTCTACACATGAGCCCACACTTCCAAAAGAAAAAGGAGACAACCAGAAATGCTGAACTCTTTTTTTTAAATAAAAAGTATGCTCACACTTCGGCTTCATTCACATGGGCATTTTTACGTGGCTATTTAGTCACGTTTTTGCGACCACCAAAAACCGCGACCATCTGAGGCATTGGAATCCAATGCATTCGTTCACATGGGCGATTGTGTGGCGCATAAAAACATCAGTCCAGAAGAAATAGCATATACGCGACCGAAATCGGCATCCCCAATAATACACACAGCTGGAAAAGGTCTGGATCTATCTTTCGACTGACATACGCTGGCTGCAAAAAAAGGGAGGGGGAGGAAGATTAGCAATTTCCAACGCAGGAAAAAGCTTACAGGTGCCTGTATTTAGGCATTAGAAGTCATTCCAAGGACTTATGCCGAGCGGGGGATTTCTGGACTACAGCATATTTTTTCGCTAATTCACACCCTGTCGTGTAAATGAACAAGAAAATGCTAATTAAGCTTTGGACTTGATTGCGTCATTTCTTCATTCACGTGATTTAACAGCGCGTGCGGGTGACCACGAAAAACGCTCATGTAAAGGAGCCCTCAGAAGCATGAATTAAATTAATTTTTAAAAATGGGTGATTTAATACTAGTAAATTGGAGAACGAGAGTTACAGGAATGGAGAAGGGGGTCTTTTTTGTTTCTAGTGTTGTCCATTGGCTGTGTCCAGTATTGCAGCTTGTTTATTGAATTTTTGTTACTTTTGAAAAAACCCTCAAAATTTAAAAAAAAAAAAAAAAGTTTACTTCCAAATTTCCTTGGAAATGCCTGATCGGTTGTTATATACTTTGTTTTAAGTATCCTTACATCCATTATATACTCTCATGTATTCCTATCTTACAGTCCCACTAGTGCGCAGATTTAGAGATACTGAACTAGAAGACTTGGATTATAATAGATAGAACATATATGAACGGATCGAACGTAACCTCCTCTTTACCAAATGTTTTATTGGTTATGTAAATCAGTGATATTACAAAGGGATGAAAATACATGATCACAATTATAGTGGTATGTAATGGGATAGAGAATAACAGGGACTCCATTATCAAATTTTACATTGCCATTCAGTTCTAACGTGTCTTAATTATAATCTATTTTATCTGGGGAATGCAAAGCTTACTAAGTCTTATGGAAAGCCAACACGTAGAAGCTAAGGAGTGAGAGAAACAAAAAACAAGTATATGATTACTCAGTTTGTACAACATAAGCTTTAGAATAGTCACAGAAGTCACCTGGGTATAAAATAAGTAAAGGTCGGTATAAAAAAGAGAAAAGAACAACAAGTACATGAACTCTTCTTAAGTCACTAAAGCAGGGACAGTTACATTTAATGCAAACTGTTACCAATGTGTTATTTAATACAAAGGTAAAAACCATTGATGTCTATAATGCTGCATGCCCAATATTGCAGAGGTATGCCGGATTGGCACAATATCTATTTTCTCTTACATTTTACATGTACTGTATAGCTTCCATCATGAAATATAAACACTGTGTACAACATGGCGACACTATAATGCAAAATGCGATTCAACAATGATATCTACAGAGGTTCAACTTCTATTCAGCTCTGCAAGACTCAGCATCTTTGCTTTTTTTGCCTTTTGAGTAAACAGCCACCCTGCAGTGAATTCTAAAGATGTCGTTTTAACTTCGATGATAAGTGGTATGGCTTCCTTCTGTGCTAGTCAAGACAGTTTCCATGAATTCTAAACAAAGCATTATAGGTTGTCTCAAACTTTAAACATGAATAGTTGGAAACATAATGGCTGCAGTACATTGTAGAATAGAAGATTTTTTAGAAATCTTCTCAAACTTTCCAGCCTTTTAAGTAAGTTCAAAGCAATTTAGCTGAGGAGATCTGAGAAATAAAAAGTATATTGAGGGACGTGAAAAGTTTTGAGTACCGCAATGCAAAAGAGACTCTACAAATTACATCAAAAAAGGTTGACTCGTTGGAAG
This sequence comes from Eleutherodactylus coqui, assembly GCF_035609145.1. Lineage (NCBI taxonomy): Eukaryota > Metazoa > Chordata > Amphibia > Anura > Eleutherodactylidae > Eleutherodactylus > Eleutherodactylus coqui. Next base: position 18,312,113 of record NC_089845.1, read on the forward strand.
AAAAATAATTAACTTGAGCAACATCCATTAAGGTTACCAGCTTTTAATAATAAGGGAAAAAAATAACCATTGGCTATTCACCAACATTGAAGCATTTGTGCTATAGAAGAAAGAGCTGTGTGAATTATTCTCTAGAGGTTAAAGGGGCTTTCTGCGTAATTATAACATTGGGAGAGGGATGGATTTTATAGAAAAAAAATAAACCCAGTACTTACCTCTCCGCTGCCATGATGCTCTCCCACTATGAGCTCCAGCCCTCTGTTCTTCTAGTTACGTTGTCTGCAGCGGCTACATGGTTTGTTTGCCCACATGATCACTGCAGCCAATAGAAAGTCGGATAGGGATATCATTAGGGACATCCTGTAAACCTGCTGCGATCTTCTGTATTAGAAGTGCTTGTGACAGTTTTATTGGACCTGGTGATGTCACCTATCAGATGTCGTAGTAACAAAGCAGCGGTCTAGCGCCACCGTCAGTATATTACATTTGTATAGTTTGGGTAATGAGGATCCCAAAAACTATATAAAAAATGGCACTGCTGAAATAAGTGAGAAATAACCTAAGGGTAACAGCAAAAGCCCTGCAGAAAATGTTACAAATTGCAAAACCCTCTGTTCATGTGTCCGCTACTAGAAAGCATGTAAGAAAATAGAAGGGAAAGTGCCAATCAGAACTTCATATATCCCACAAGGGAAAATATAAAAGTGGCTTACATGGTGCTGAGCAGGACCTCCAGCAGATGGAAAGGGGGTAACCAGCTCAGCACCCGTTGTCCAAGCCGGCCTGTAGTTTATAAGAAGGTGTCCGTGGTCCTCTGTGGTCCACAGATTCAGGTGGCAGCAGAGAGAACCCCAACACTTACTGATCCAATACCGAATAGCAAAACTGCCCTCCCAGTTAAAAAAACTCCACCGCTCAGTTACTTTTATAAACAATTTATTTAATGTCCCACCAAGGGATAAAAATTCTTACAAGTATCAAAACATAGTAGCTGGTCTATGAGCAGAAAGGGCTCTCACCTATTAGCCAGCTGTCAATATAATGGAAGCAACGCGTTTCTATGCACAAAGCGCCTTTCTGAAGCAACACAAACCTATCCAATATCACATATATATACATAGATAAGCCTAAATTACACAAAGGTCATTAATTACCTGTTGTATGTTTCTTCCAGTTTGGAGCCTGACCTGATATATTGTTTGATGTAAACCGACCTTCAGTTTTGTTACATTGTGTTTGTCTATTATTGATACTTAGATAACAATCAAACAACATTTTAACAGTAACCAAAGTCAAAATCCAGGTCATTCTAAAGGGCTCACTTGCATTTTCTTTCAAGTATATGTAGATTATAGAAATAGAGACATTTGCCTGTTTCCACCTTGATGAAATGCCATTAAATTACATCCCATTGTTATAGAAATGTCTTGCTGTCATCTTTCTATGAACATGGATGGTTGGGGTCTATTGAACAATGACCATTATTTTACTTAGTGATGCCAGCAATGTGTTTGCATGTTTCATTCTGTATTTACTGCTCTCAGTCAGCCAATAATTGCAGTAAGTGTAAAGTGTATGTTAATTAATGAAAGAAAAGTCATGGCAAAGGGATAAAAGCTCAGTAATGCAGTCATTATTAGTTAGTGCCCCCTAAAGATTGAGTTTAAGAGGGGCTGTGGGGATAATAGGTGTTTGTTTTTAAGAAGTGTGAGGTGTGCTCATAAATTCAATGACACCTTGGAGCGGATAATTGGCCAGAAATGCTTTCCAATTCTACATTCCAGCCAGGTGTTTAGTAGTTTTACATTCTGAAAGCTAACCATTTAGCCAGATGTCAAACAGCATTTAGCTCTCAGAACCAGCTGTAGACAGTGCCATCAAATGGAATTATAATTTTATTAATTACTCTTTAATTAGTTGATACAGCACAGAACATGCAGTAATTTAATCATAATTGGCTTGACTAAGACACAGCACTTGAAGGGATAGATCCTGCCTGTGATACTTTATTACATGAATAATGGTAATGAATAACAATTATGAATGTGATAATGCACTTTTTAATCAAATGCTTACCAGTAGCAACGAAGAAGGAAAGAACCCGTATATCAACTCACTATGTAGATGGCGTAGATGTGGAGTTGTACAATATATTGTGTGAGTGGATGTATTAAAAATAGCGCAATCTTAGGGTAAAATAGTAATAATATGGATGTGGAAAATATCTCTAAATGGAAAGTGAGTTTATGTTACAATCCAGAGCAGAACTGCTTAACAAAGCAGGAGCGGTATTGTCTATGCGTCCTTATAACCAGGCATACAATGTGGATGGAACGAGCTGCACATCATAAGTTAAAGGGGTTGTCTCGCAAAATCAAGTGGGGTTATACACTTCTGTATGGCCATATTAATGCACTTTGTAATGTACATCGTGCATTAAATATGAGCCATACAGAAGTTATTCACTTACCTGCTCCGTTGCTAGCGTCCTCGTCTCCATGGTTCCGTCTAAATTCGCTGGCGGCTTGCTTTTTTAGACGCGCTTGCGCAGTCCGGTCTTCTGCTCTGAGCACGAGCCTCTTCAGTGTGCTCGCCGCTACAGCTCTTCTGCGCATGCGCAGACAAGCTGTATCTTCTCGGGAGCGCGCTGGAGTGGCCATTCTGCTACCATCCTCTCTTAGAGGAAGGTGCAGAGCCACCCAGCCGTGCCGAGAAGCCGCCCAGCAGAGCCGCCCAGCCCAGCCGCCCAGGTAAGTGATGGGTGACGGACTGACGGGGGTGACGCGTGACTGACTGCCGCTGTGGCCCCGGAGCCTACCGCTGTGGCCCCGTAGCCTACCGCTGTGGCCCCGGAGCCTACCGCTGGGCCCCGGGGCCTACCGCTGGGGAGCCGGAGCCTACCGCTGGGCCCCAGGGCCTACCGCTGGGGAGCCGGAGCCTACCGCTGGGCCCCAGAGCCTACCACTGGGCCTCCGGAGCCTACCGCTGGGCCCCGGGGCCTACCGCTGGGGAGCTGGGGCCTACCGCTGGGGAGCCGGAGCCTACCGCTGGGGAGCCGGGGCGTAGCGCTGGGGAGCCGGGGCGTAGCACTGGGGAGCCGGGGTGTAGCGCTGGGAAGCCAGGGCTAGCGCGGGGGAGCCGGGGCCCAGCGCCGGTTACCTGCTGCCTGGCGGTGGGTGACTGGTCGGCCGCGTTCAATCCCGGGGTCCGGTCGGCGGCTGTGAGGCGTCTTGTTGTCAGGGAGACACAGCTGGTAGCGTCTCGGGAGCGCGCACGTCGGGCTACAGCAAGCGACGGGAAAAGAGCCGGCGGCCATCTTGGGGAAACTTTTTATAAGTTGCTAAAACGCTGGAACGGTAAGTACAAACCAGCTAGAAAAGTCATTTACAGGGGAGCTTAGTAATGTATGCTTAATTAGGGGGACTGGGCAAAAAAAAAAATTTCACTGCTTCCTCGAGACAACCCCTTTAAGGGCTAAACGTGCGATTGTGATGTAAAATGATATGAAGCATATAGGCTCCCGCAAAAATACTTCTATTACTTCTCATTTACAGCAGAAGAAGGGACACATTATTAACCCCTTAAGGATGCCACCCTCTTGTTTTCATTTTTGGTTTTTCCTCCCCACTTTCAAAAAATCATCACTCTTTTATTTATTAACATTGATGCCCGAGGACTTGTTTTTGTGGGATGAGTTGTATTTTTCAGTGGTACTATTTAATGTATCATATAATGTACTGAAAAAATTCCTACATAGAGTGAAATGGAAAAAAATGCAATTCTGTCATCTTTGGGGGTCCTTGTTTCTGCGGCATAAACACTTCAGAAAAATGGCCTGATAACTTCATTCTATGGGTAGTACAATTATGGTGATACTAAATTTATGTAGTTTTTCTTTTTCATTGCTATACAACTTAAAAAATATATAAAATCTCTTTAGAAAAAACTAAATTTATTTATTTTTTGACAGACATAACAGGATGTCCTGTAGTTTCTATTGGTACCATTCTTGGGTACATACAACAATTTGATTGCTTTGTATTATTTTTCTTAGAGACGGAGTGACCAAAAAAACCCCCGCAATTCTGACGTGGTGTATTTTTTTTTCCGACAACATTCACCGTGTGAGGTAAATAATAGAGATGAGCGAGCATACTCGTCCGAGCTTGATGCTCGTTCGAGTATTAGGGTGCTCGAGATGCTCGTCTCAATTAAACGAGCACTGACCATTGAATTCAATGGAGCCGGCAATACAGCCGGCTCCATTGAAAGCAATGGGCTGCCGGCGAGCGTGGGTTGAATTTTCGGGAAGGGCTTAAAAATATAAGCCCTTCTCTGAAATTCATCCAGAAATGTGTAAAAAGTAAAAAAAATATATACTCACCTTGTCCCGGCAGACGGAGTTCAGCCGCGGCCGGCCGGCAGTTCTCCTGAACTGCTGTGAGTAGTATTCAGCAGCCGGGGATTTGAAATCCCCGCCTGCTGAATGAGCTGCCTCTGATTGGTCACAGCCTCACCACTCAGAGGCAGCTCTCACTCACCCATTCATGAATTCATGAATGGGTGAGTGAGTGCTGCCTCTGATTGGCTCAGCGCAGGGACCAATCAGAGGCAGCTCTCAGCCGTCATTCAGTATACATTTTTTTTTATTTTTACACATTTTAGGATGATTTTCAGGTAAGGGCTTATATTTTTAAGCCCTTCCCGAAAATTCATCCCGCGCTCGCCGGCAGCCCATTGCTTTCAATGGAGCCGGCTGTATTGCCGGCTCCATTGAATTCAATGGGCTAACATCGTTCTTCTCTGCCACAGCTGTCACAGCTGTGACAGAGAAGAATGATCTGTATGCTGACAGTGCGGGGGCGGGGGGGGTCTCACTCTTGCCACTATTGTGGCTTAATAGTGAGATCTCGGAGCCCGAAATGCAGCCCTGCATGTTGCTCCTCGCCTGCCCTATCCATTTTTGTGTTTTTTACATGACTTTGGTATTTGCTAAGATTTTCACAAATGAAAACCTTAGCGGAGCACCAGTCATATACAAAAATGCTCGAGTGACCCATTGACTTCAATGGGGTTCGTTACTCGAAACGAACTCTCGAGCATCACTGAAAGTTCGACTCGAGTAATGAGCACCCAAGCATTTTGGTGCTCGCTCATCTCTAGTAAATAATTAATTAATTTGATAGATCAGACTTTTATGGATGCAACAATACCAAGTATGTTAGGGGTTTTTTTGTTTTAATTTTTTTATTATAAATATCAGAAAAAAGTTTTTCTCTTTATTTTTATTACCTTTATTTTTTTAATAATGGAAGAGTTTTTGAACCTCATTTTTACATCTTTTTTTAAGTCCCCATAGGTGATTTGAATTTGTGATCATTTGAACGCTCCTGCAGTATAATGTAATACCATAGTATTACATTATACCGAAATCTGGGAGGCAGTATATCATCATACCATGCCATGGGCATGGCTTGATAGACAATCTGCAATGGTAGCCCTGTGGGCTTTCAAAAGGTGTTGGTGTTGGCCATGGCAACTGAACAAAAAACCCCACAATCTCATTGCAAGAGAGCCGTTCAGTACCCCTGAACTCCGATCATGGCATTTAAATGCTGATGTCAGAATTAATGGCAGCTTTTAAAGGGTTAACAGCCATGATCAGTGAAAATACTGATTGCAGCTGTTTCTGGAGCTATCAGCTCCCAACCCCCTCCATACAAACTCTGCGCATACAGGATGTAACTGTACGTCCTGGATTGTTAATTGTTTAAATATACTTTCCTCGTAATATCTATTCACAGAAAAGAACAAGTCCCGAAACCCATTTTAATTGATAAGTATAAAATAATGGCCACAAAAACAAACATAAACACCTAGAACAGAGGACACACAGGGTTTATATCATGGTTGTAGATGCCTACTTTGAGTTGGCCCATTTCCAATAAACAGGGATCACATCTCTGTTGGGTGTGATTTCCCCTTTGGAGGTTGGCTTGCTTGACGTAGCATCTCATTACCTATATATTCAGGTCTTTGCACTCTACTGTATGACCTGGCTTTAGTCATCTGAAATTACTCCTGACTACAATTGTTACGTTTGTCCTGGACTGCCAACAGGACTCTGAAAACATGTGGTACAGAAGCAGTCGGGATGAACAACAAGCTTGCTATACAGGTGGCTAGACTGAGGACGATCAGAAATGAGAGGGAATGAACAGAGCGGGGCACTCTGAACCCACCTCACAATGGAGCACTCATGGAGCACCCCCACTTATTCTACGAGGACAGGTCGGGGGTCCGAGGGGAACCAGAGTACTGACAACCAAGGAACAAACAGAGACTGACAATAACAAAAAAAAAGAACAACAGAATACCAGAAGAGCTTTTTGATAATTACTTAGACCCCTCTACCTCAGTGACTTATCCTTGTAATATCTGGATATACCTGAGCTTGTGGTGGAGATGTGGGCTGGGGGCATGATCCGATGAAATAAGTTGCATGCAAGCAGCGAGGAAAGAAAGGAAACTCAAGATGGAGCTTTCAATATTGGCGCTGAGATGCACAGTAATAAGAAAAATACTTGGGAAGCTGACATGGAGTCATGCTCAGAGCAGCCTGGCAGGAAATCATTCTCATTAGCAGATGATGCCCTGGAGACCAGAAATCAGGCGGTTGGAAGAGACTTTTAAGCAGGATGGCCTGTGGGAGTGGATAAGGCTCACTTCGGGTCATAGGCTATGTCAGATGCAAACAGTTACTAAGCAACAGCCAAACACTGATATTACTACTATGTATACACAAGTTAATCAGTCTGGACCCACACCTAAAGATATATTTTTTGGCAATTACTTATTGTAATGAGTCCATTTTCTCTCTGATCTTACAAATAGGGAATATGAAAGATGATATTACCGTTCTCAGACATAATATCCAAAAAATATCACAACACACTACTGCAAAAGAGAACCGTATTAGTAGTTTGGAGGAAAGGATCACCCGGGCTTTGAAAGGTCTTAGTATATACGACCATTCAATTCCGACATTATATGCTAAAACTAATGATCTGGAAAATAGGTTACGCCAAAACAACCTACCTCTAGTTCAAGTGCCTGAAAAAACTGAGGGAAATAATCCAACTGCATATATTGAAAAATGGCTCCAATCTCTGTTTGGCAAAGTATACTAACCCACTTATCTGCTGTGGAAGGGGCACATTGAGTTTTTGCCCAACTACTACCGACTGATGCACCACCAAGGCCTGTATTAGTCAAAGGATTGTGATATCATTCTCTGTAAGGCACGTGATCAGCCCGGCATCACTACTGATGGCAACACAATTTGCTTTTTTACGGATTATTCAGCAGAGATGCAAAGACATAGAGCAAGGTTTATTGTTGTCAAAGGATGTCTCAGGAACCTACAAGTTAAATCTGCTATACTTTATCAAACAAGGCTTCGGATGGTGGCCTTCAAGCAAGTCCTACTATGGACAGATCAACACGAACAAGAACTAAGCTCTCCACTACGCCAAGCTTATGAAAGGATGGATCCAATTTAATAAGCCTTCAGTAAAATGAAAAGTGCTTTGCTGTAAGGATGAAGCTTTAAGAACTCACTGACTTTAGATAATTCCGGGTTAGTAAAATATTTACATTTTACAGTTACGAGTGGAAAACTTTAAATTGACAGAAAAATCGCCTTGTTCAGATTTACTTTTGACCCTCCCTAATTTCTTTTGAAGTTGGGTTTAGAGTCCCGGGTTAATGAAAATGAAAAAAATAGGGATTAGTATAGTTGCTCTATTACATGTATAATTAGTTGTAAGATTGATCACTGAAAAACTACATTATAACTGCTCTTCCCAGTATATACATATCTTGTTCTTATTATGCTGGTGGAAATGGCATGGGAGATGAAGCCTTTACTTCATCTCTCAGTTATTTTTCTTTAATGTGGTGATGGCTGCAGGTGATTGGCTAACATTCCTTAGAAACATGGGAGACCCAGTTAAGCGAAAGGCCGTGTTTATGGCTTTTCTACCTGCAGTTCTGTGTCTCCAAGAGACCCATTTGAATGTAGACACTCTATGCCATCTAAGTAAATCGTAAATAGGCCGTTCTTATCCTACTCTTCAGACAAGCTATTCAAGGGCGGTGAGTATCCTTATTCACAAATCAATCCCTTTCACTTGTATGCAAAAAGAAATTGATGACGAAGGGAGATATATTTGTTTATACTGGACTTTCTTCACACTCTAGTGTATTTTGGTTGTTACATATTTCTCTCCACTATTTTCTAATGACGTTCTTAAAAAAATTCTTCTATTTGCAGAAAGGATCCCACATGTCCCACTATTACTGCTGGGAGATTTTAGTAATGCTATACATCCATACTGGGATAGACTATGGGCAGACGAAGATCATGTGATCCTCTTACAAGCTTCGGTCTCTTGCTCGAAGAACTAACTTTTAATAGATATATGAAGGGTCAGGCACCCTGAGGTACGAGCCTTTTCATGTTACTCCAGCGCACATAACACTGTGTCTCGCATTGACTTAGTTATAGCGAATGAGCAGTTATTGAACAAGGTACACAAAGTGGAATATCTCCCAAGGTCGCTGTCTGATCATCCGCCAATACTACGCATAGTAAATTATTCAAGGTGGGTCTTATATCTGTCATCTTAATGCTTTTTGGATTCCGCTATTAGATGATATTGCTGAAGCCTGAAATATAGAGGAATATTGTATACCTAATATTGATTCAACAAATCCTGCAGTGTTCTGGGATGCTATCAAAGCTGAGGCCTGCTGATACAGAGTAACGAAGTTTGAAGATCTATGGTCAACTTGGATTGATAACTCTGGATTAGGCTTTACTGTGTTAGTAGTTGTGAAACAGAATATTGCCACTCCTCAAGCTAAACTAGAAGCAAATAGTTAATATATGTTTACGTACAGGAAATTTTTTTATGCTATTGTGTAAAATATGATGGCTTATATAAAGGAACGTACTTTATTTCTTTCCTCTTTTTAAGGGGGTGGGGCAGAGGTAGGTTGGGTTTAGGGCAGGGTAAGTTGTTTTTTAGACTTAATGATTTGGAATGTTTATTAAAATTTAAATAAAAATATTTGATATAAAGGGTAACCTTTAGAGATGAGCGAACGTACTCGTCCGAGCTTGATATTCGTGCGAATATTAGGGTGTTCGGGATGCTCGGTACTCGTAACGAGTACCACGCGGTGTTCCGGTTACTTTCAGTTTCCTCTCTGAGACGTTAGCGCGCTTTTCTGGCCAATTGAAAGACAGGGAAGGCATTACAACTTCCCCCTATGACGTTCAAGCCCTATACCACCCCCCTGCTGTGAGTGGCTGGGGAGATCAGATGTCACCCGAGTATAAAAGTCGGCCCCTCCCGCGGCTCGCCACACATGCCTTGTGAGTTAGCTGAGGGACAGTGCTGTTCTATTGGAGTTGCTGTACGTAGTTGCATCTACGTGTGTGCAGGCTGCTGTTAGCAGTGGGGAAATTTTTTTTTTTCCTCAAAATCGGCAGTGCAGAGCATTGCACCCGGCATTAGGGACAGAAGTGGTGCTTAGGCAGGGAGAGTGTTAGGAGTGTAGCCTTCAAGAACCTCAACGGTCCTTTCTAGGGCCACATTTAACTATGTGGAGTACTGTGCAGGCTGCTGTTAGCTGTGTTGCTTTTTTTTTTTTTCTCAAAATCGGCGGTGCAGAGCATTGCACCCTGCATTGATACTACAGGCACAGAATTGTGTAGGCAGGGCCACAACACAGTTATTAGTCATTGAATAGGCACAGTGGGCCTTTCCTTTAAAACAGAAGGGAAAAAAGTATATTTGCCCTGCCTCTGTCAGTCCTAAGGGCTCTGTGTACGTGTGTGCTGCGTGGAGAACGTAAAAAAATCAGACGCAACCAGCTACGGTTGAGTGCAGCCCTGCGCCAATTTTTTCCTGCCTGGGAAATACCTGCTCTGCCACAGTTAATACCTCTGCAACAGTAAAGTTCTGTGACACTTTTGCAGGGCCGCAACACAGTTATATTAGTCATTGAATAGGCACAGTGGGCCTTTCCTTTAAAACAAAAGGGAAAAAAGTATATTTGCCCTGCCTCTGTCAGTCCTAAGGGCTCTATGTACGTGTGTGCTGCGTGGAGAACATAAAAAAATCAGACGCAACCAGCTACGGTTGAGTGCAGCCTTGCGCCAATTTCTTTCCTACCTGGGAAATACCTGCTCTGCCACAGTTAATAACTCTGCAACAGTAAAGTTCTGTGACACTTTTGCAGGGCCGCAACACAGTTATTAAACTTATTATTCATTGAATAGACGCAGTGGGCCTTCCCTTTTAAAAAAAAGGGAAAAAATTATATTTGGCCTGCCTCTGACAGTCCTCAGGGCTCTGGGTACGTGTGTGCTGCGTGGAGAACGTAAAAAAATCAGACGCAACCAGCTACGGTTGAGTGCAGCCTTGCGCCAATTTCTTTCCTGCCTGGGAAATACCTGCTCTGCCACAGTTAATAACTCTGCAACAGTAAAGTTCTGTGACACTTTTGCAGGGCCGCAACACAGTTATATTAGTCATTGAATAGGCACAGTGGGCCTTTCCTTTAAAACAAAAGGGAAAAAATTATATTTGCCCTGCCTCTGACAGCCGTCAGGGCTCTGGGTACGTGTGTGCTGCGTGGAGAACGTAAAAAAATCAGACGCAACCAGCTACGGTTGGGTGCAGCCTTGCGCCAATTTCTTTCCTGCCTGGGAAATACCTGCTCTGCCACAGTTAATAACTCTGCAACAGTAAAGTTCTGTGACACTTTTGCAGGGCTGCAACACAGTTATTAAACTTATTATTCATTCACTAGAGGCAGTGGGCCTTTCCTTTTAAACAAAAGGGAAAAAAGTATATTTGCCCTGCCTCTGACAGCCGTCAGGGCTCTGGGTACGTGTGTGCTGCGTGGAGAACGTAAAAAAATCAGACGCAACCAGCTACGGTTGAGTGCAGCCTTGCGCCAATTTCTTTCCTGCCTGGGAAATACCTGCTCTGCCACAGTTAATAACTCTGCAACAGTAACACTTTTGCAGGGCCGCAACACAGTTATTAAACTTATTATTCATTCACTAGAGGCAGTGGGCCTTTTCTTTTTAAAAAAACTTAAAAAATTATATTTGGCCTGCAGGCTTGCGCCAATTTATTTCCTGCCTGTGAAATAAAATCACTGGTAATACAGCATGCTGAGGGGTAGGGGTAGGCCTAGAGGACGTGGACGCGGCCGAGGACGCGGAGGGCCAAGTGAGAGTGTGGGCACAGGCCGAGCTCCTGATCCAGGTGTGTCGCAGCCGACTGCTGCGCGATTAGGAGAGAGGCACGTTTCTGGCGTCCCCACATTCATCGCCCAATTAATTGGTCCACGCGGGAGACCTTTATTAGAAAATGAGCAGTGTGAGCAGGTCCTGTCCTGGATGGCAGAAAGTGCTTCGAGCAACCTATCGTCCAGCCACAGTTCTGCGCCGTCCACTGCTGCAAATCCGAATCCTCTGTCTGCTGCTCCTCCTTCCTCCCAGCCTCCTCACTCCACTACAATGACACATGCTCAGGAGCGGGAAGACTCCCAGGAACTGTTCTCGGGCCCCTGCTCAGATTGGGCAGCAGTGGTTCCTCTCCCACCAGAGGAGTTTATCGTCACTGATGCACAACCATTGGAAAGTTCCCGAGGTCCGGGGGATGAGGCTGGGGACTTCCGCCAACTGTCTCAAGAACTTTCTGTGGGTGAGGAGGACGATGACGATGAGACACAGTTGTCTTGCAGTGAGCTAGTAGTAAGGGCAGTAAGTCAGAGGGAGGAGCGCACAGAGGATTCGGAGGAAGAGCAGCAGGACGATGAGGTGACTCACCCCACCTGGTGTGCAACACCTACACAGGACAGGTCTTCAGAGGGGGAGGCACGGGCAGCAGCAGGGCAGGTTGCAAGAGGCAGTGCGGTGGCCAGGGGTAGAGGCAGGGCCAGACCGAATAATCCACCAACTGTTTCCCAAAGCGCACCCTCGCGCCATGCCACCCTGCAGAGGCCGAGGTGCTCTAAGGTCTGGCAGTTTTTCACAGAGACGCCTGACGACCGACGAACAGTGGTGTGCAACCTTTGTCGCGCCAAGATCAGCCGGGGAGCCACCACCAACAGCCTCACCACCACCAGCATGCGCAGACATATGATGGCCAAGCACCCCACAAGGTGGGACGAAGGCCGTTCACCGCCTCCGGTTTGCACCGCTGCCTCTCCCCCTGTGCCCCAACCTGCCACTGAGATCCAACCCCCCTCTCAGGACACAGGCACTACCGTCTCATGGCCTGCACCCACACCCTCACCTCCGCTGTCCTCGGCCCCATCCACCAATGTCTCGCACCGCACAGTCCAGCCGTCGCTAGCGCAAGTGTTGGAGCGCAAGCGCAAGTACGCCGCCACGCACCCGCACGCTCAATCGTTAACCGTCCACATAGCCAAATTTATCAGCCTTGAGATGCTGCCGTATAGGGTTGTGGAAACGGAGGCTTTCAAAGCTATGATGGCGGCGGCGGCCCCGCGCTACTCAGTTCCCAGTCGCCACTACTTTTCCCGATGTGCCGTCCCAGCCCTGCACGACCACGTCTCCCGCAACATTGTACGCGCCCTCACCAATGCGGTTAGTGGCAAGGTCCACTTAACTACGGACACGTGGACAAACACAGGCAGGCAGGGCCACTACATCTCCCTGACGGCACATTGGGTGAATTTAGTGGAGGCTGGGACAGAGTCAGAGCCTGGGATCGCTCACGTCCTACCCACCCCCAGAATTGCGGGCCACAGCTCGGTGGTGGTATGTTCGGCGGTGTATGCTTCCTCCACTAAAGCACCCTCCTCCTCCTCCTCAACCTCTGTCTCGCAATCTAGATGTGTCAGCAGCAGCAGGACGTCGCCAGCAGTCGGTGTCGCGCAGCGTGGCAGCACAGCGGTGGGCAAGCGTCAGCAGGCCGTGCTGAAACTACTCAACTTAGGAGATAGGAGGCACACGGCCCACGAACTGCTGCAGGGTCTGACAGAGAAGACCGACCGCTGGCTTGCGCCGCTGAACCTCCAACCGGGCATGGTCGTGTGTGACATTGGCCGTAACCTGGTGGCGGCTCTGCAGCTCGGCAGCCTCACGCACGTGCCATGCCTGGCCCACGTCTTTAATTTGGTGGTTCAGCGCTTTCTGAAAAGCTACCCACGCTTGTCAGACCTGTTCGTAAAGGTGCGCCGGCTCTGCACACATTTCCGCAAGTCCCACACGGACGCTGCCACCCTGCGCACCCTGCAACATCGCTTTAATCTGCCAGTGCACCGACTGCTGTGCGACGTGCCCACACGGTGAAACTCTACGCTCCACATGTTGGTCAGGCTCTATGAGCAGCGTAGAGCTATCGTGGAATACCAACTCCAACATGGGCGGCGCAGTGGGAGTCAGCCTCCTCAATTATTTTCAGACGAGTGGGCCTGGTTGGCAGACATCTGCCAGGTCCTTGGAAACTTTGAGCAGTCTACCCAGGTGGTGAGCAGCGATGCTGCAATCATTAGTGTCACCATTCCTCTGCTATGCATCTTGAGAAGTTCCCTGCAAACCATAAAGGCAGCTGCTTTGCGCTCGGAAACGGAGGCGGGGGAAGACAGTATGTCGCTGGATAGTCAGAGCACCCTCCTGTCTATATCTCAGCGCATTCAGGAGGAGGAGGAGGAGGAGCATGAGGAGGATGAGGAGGAGGGGGAAGAGACAGCTTGGCCCACTGCTGACGGTGCCCCTGCTGCTTGCCTGTCATCCTTTCAGCGTGTATGGCCTGAGGAGGATGAGGAGGAGGAGGAGGAGGAGGATCCTGAAAGTGATCTTCCTAGTGAAGACAGCCATGTGTTGCGTACGGGTACCCTGGCACACATGGCTGACTTCATGTTAGGATGCCTTTCTCGTGACCCTCGCGTTGCACGCATTCTGGCCACTACGGATTACTGGGTGTACACACTGCTCGTCCCACGCTATAAGGAGAACCTTCCCACTCTCATACCCGAAGAGGAAAGGGGTTCGAGAGTGTTGCTATACCACAGGACTCTGGCGGACAAGCTGATGGTAAAATTCCCATCCGACAGCGCTAGTGGCAGAAGGCGCAGTTCCGAGGGCCAGGTAGCAGGGGAGATGCGGAGATCGAGCAGCATGTACAGCCCAGGCAGTGCAACAGTCCTTAAGGGCCTGGACAGCTTTATGGCTCCCCACCAAGACTGTTTCACCGCTCCCCAGTCAAGGCTGAGTCGGTGGGAGCACTGTAAAAGGATGGTGAGGGAGTACGTAGCGGATCGCACGACCGTCCTCCGTGACGCCTCTGCCATCTACAACTACTGGGTGTCGAAGCTGGACACGTGGCCTAAACTAGCGCTGTATGCCCTGGAGGTGCTTGCTTGTCCTGCGGCTAGTGTCTTGTCGGAGAGGGTGTTTAGTGCGGCTGGGGGAATCATCACAGATAAGCGTACCCGCCTGTCAACCGACAGTGCCGACAGGCTAACACTCATCAAGATGAACAAAGCCTGGATTTCCCCAGACTTCTCTTCTCCACCAGCGGACAGCAGCGATACGTAAGCAATACGTAGGCTGCACCCGCGGATGGAAGCTACGTTCTCTCTCACCATCCAAAACGGGGACATTTCTGCTTCATCAATCTGTGTCTAATATTCCTCCTCCTCCTCCTCCTGCTCCTCCTCCTGAAACCTCACGTAATCACGCTGAACGGGCAATTTTTCTTAGGGCCACAAGGCTCACTCATCTAATTTTTCTAAACAATTTTTATATGTTTCAATGCTTTTAAAAGCGTTGAAACTTTAACTTGAACCAATTTTTCGTTAAACTGGGCTGCCTCCAGGCCTAGTTACCACTTAAGCCACATTAACCAAAGCGATTAATCGGTTTCACCTGCCATCTTGGTTGGGCATGGCCAATTTTTACTGAGGTACATTAGTACTGTTGGTACACCAATTTTTTGGGGCCCTCACCTACAGTGTAATCATAGCAAATTGTATGTTCTTCGCCTGCACTCATGGTACAGAAGTGTGTGTGGGGTTGGCCTACACTTTAGCTACATAAATGTAACTTGGGCCTTGGCTATACTAAGGCTACTGAAGTATAGGCTACTGAAATGCTGCTTCGGAATTGTTACTGGGGCCTGTCTTGAGTGCTACTATTGCTGACATGGAACGAAAACTGCGCTCCCGCTATACTGCTGCTTCGGAATTGTTACTGGGGCCTGTCTTGAGTGCTACTATTACTGACATGGAACGAAGACTGCGCTCCCACTATACTGCTGCTTCGGAATTGTTACTGGGGCCTGTCTTGAGTGCTACTATTGCTGACATGGAACGAAGACTGCGCTCCCGCTATACTGCTGCTTCGGAATTGTTACTGGGGTCTGTCTTGAGTGCTACTATTACTGACATGGAACGAAGACTGCGCTAGTGATATGTTAGTGGGGCCTGTCCTAATGCTACGGCTGAAATGTTACGAATTATGGGCTCTGCCTATACCGCTGCTAATGGTATGTCTCTGGGGTGTGGAAACAGAGGCTTCCCAAAGACATGATGGCGGCGAGGCAATTTCCCACCAACGCGGTTACTGTTAAGGTGCATATAACCACGGACACGTGGAGAGGACACGTAGTGCCTCAAAAACATCCCCCTCCTCCAACAGGGAAAACATTCTTGGCAAATGCCTTTGCATTGGTTCGTCTGGTGGCAGTCCAAGAATTTCACCTTTACCGACACAACAAGAGAGCCCCCACACCATCCCCCCGCCACGGCCCACTTAATCCTGGCCGCATTCCGAAAACCAACAAAATACAACCGTGCTACTAGGTCCGCAGTCACCACCACATTACCACCAACGCGGTTACTGTAAAGGTGCATATAACCACGGACACGTGGAGAGGACACGTAGTGCCTCAAAAACATCCCCCTCCTCCAACAGGGAAAACATTCTTGGCAAATGCCTTTGCATTGGTTCGTCTGGTGGCAGTCCAAGACTTTCACCTTTACCGACACTACAAGAGAGCCCCCCCACCATCCCCCCGCCACGGCCCACTTAATCCTGGCCACATTCCGAAAACCAACAAAATAAAACCGCGCTACTAGGTCCGCAGTCACCACCACATTACCACCAACGCGGTTACTGTTAAGGTACATATTACCAGTCTGACTGGGGCATGCAGACACCTTTACAGAATGAATAGTGTGTGGCACATAGGTTCCCCATTGCTATGCCTACGTGTGCAGCTCCTGATGGCGGTGGCACAGGATTCTATTTCTCATTGCTTCTGTACAGCATTGTGGGCTATCGCCCTGCCCCTTTTAAAGAGGGTCGCTGCCTAGCCGTGCCAACCCTCTGCAGTGTGTGCCTGCGGTTCCTCCTCATGGCAGACGCACTTCTAAATAGACATGAGTGTGGCGTGGCATGAGGGCAGCTGAAGGCTGCGCAGGGACACTTTGGTGTGCGCTGTGGGGGGGAGGGGGGGCGGTTGGGCAGCATGTAACCCAGGAGAAGTGGCAGCGGAGTGTCATGCAGGCAGTGATTGTGCTTTGTTGGAGGTAGTGTGGTGCTTAGCTAAGGTATGCATTGCTAATGAGGGCTTTTCAGAAGTAAAAGTTGTTGGGAGGGGGGGCACTCTTGCCGCTATTGTGGCTTAATAGTGGGACCTGTGAACTTGAGATGCAGCCCAACATGTAGCCCCTCGCCTGCCCTATCCGTTGCTGTGTCGTTCCCATCACTTTCTTGAATTGCCCAGATTTTCACACATGAAAACCTTAGCGAGCATCGGCGAAATACAAAAATGCTCGGGTCGCCCATTGACTTCAATGGGGTTCGTTACTCGAAACGAACCCTCGAGCATCGCGATAATTTCGTCCCGAATAACGAGCACCCGAGCATTTTGGTGCTCGCTCATCTCTAGTAACCTTATCAAAGCTATAAAGTTGGGCAAAAATTCTATGAGATTTTCATATCACCCCCCCCCCCCCCCCCGCACACACACCACCCTACCAAATTGTCAAACCAATTTTGCACCAAGGACATTTTTAAACCATTGGTTACATATTCTTGTCGTTAAGGGTTTTTGCTGCTCCCACTATTGCCATCCTTTGTGAATCCCTTTTGCACCAGTGGTATGAATGATATAGACACAATGATTTGTTGTTCATGAGGTCAGGGCATGATTTCATAACATCCATTCATTGCCATGGGATGTTACATCACTATCCACCAAACTTCACCACAGACTTGCAATCAGTGGGCATAGCTAAATGATTATGGGCCAGAGTGCAAAGGTCCAACATGCCTCTATCCCCGGCACAGCTACTCTGTGTGTCTGCCTGCCATGATCCACCCAATAAATACATGCATTTTATATACAAAACAGCATATCATAAGAGAGCATTTACACGAGGAGTGGTGAATGATAGATGTCGGCTCCCTCTTGAGAGCTGGAAACAACTCCTGTAAATTAAAAGATGTAAGGCTGGCTTTACTGCGGATTCGTATTGCAGGATCCACACAGAGGATCTGCAGCAACTCGCAGCTATTGAAAGGTATGGACTTTTACTTCTTCCTTCACACTCACCGAGACAAACTGTGTGTTCTGCGAGCAGAGGAAAAATCACAGCATGCTCTATTCTGCTGCGGACTCCACTTGGACGGCCTTCATTGAAGTCAATGGAGGCCGTCTGACCTGTAGCTCATCCGCAATTAACATGGCAGATGGGTCGCAGGTATCCGCATCTGCCTAGCAATGGTGCGAAAAATACAAATATTAAAAAAATCTGTACTGTGCATGACCGATGTCAAGCGCCTGCGGTCATCCACAATTCATATTTTGCAGGTACGCGGGGTCGCTGGCCGTGGTCACAGCCGTATTCAGCTGCAGGTCTCTGCATATGGAATACAATCTGCTCATGGGCAATCAGCCGAACCCTTTCACTACCAGAAAGGGGATTTGTGCTTCTTACACTGCAGTGAGAACAACTAGTTAGGAGTTTAAGAGTTATTCCATGTCAACATTCCACTGAGCCCTGTAACATATATAATACATATGCAGCATCCTATAAGGTGATCCCAGACACAGGGCATACGTTGAGGGAGGGTAGAGTAGTCACTTGTCACGGCCTATCAGGTTCCCTCCCGGAGGGACACACGTAGCCTCGGCCAGAGCAGCCCTAGGCCTCTTGCAGACACCCCTAGGAGAGGGATGGCTAATAAACATAAGAACGGGAGATAAGGTTGTCACGGGTGACGCCACCATTATATTGCCCACTGGCATGACCCTCGGTGGTAATAAAGAAGCTTCAGACAGTGTTAAAGTACCTCAGACTCTGGGAACAGTCAGGGCCTGGCAAAACTTTACTTGCAGAAAACTTGGTACAAGGCACAAATGCAAAAGTTGGCCGTGCAGGCGAAACAGCAGATTTGAGGTCAGGGAGGAAACACAGGATGACACCGGTCCTGCAGTCTCAGTTATCTGACAGGAACCGCTCCTGGCAGGGGAACTCTCCAGAGAAGGACAGGGGTAGGGTCACTCCACAGAAACTTTTTCAGCACAGTACCTCTGCACGGGGGGGTCTCGGGCTTTTCTGGGCACGGTCACTCTCAAACTCTCTCACTTCTGGTATAGGGACCCTCAGGAACCGCTCTTCCTCTTCCATCGCTTCACCACATGAGATGAGGGATGAAGGTACCCCCATGTGGCCGGCACTCCACTCCACTCTCAACCGTAGAAGATGACAGACCCTCTGGACTCACTCATACTTATAATCTCTCACATACCACATGACAAGACATAAAGTGATACATTTGCAAGCATCTCCCAGTCTAATGCAAACATTAACCTCTCATTTGCTGCAGCTATGCAATACACATAACAAAAAACTAGACAGTTTGCACAGAGCATCTACACAAAAGACATTACATGTATGACATTTATGGAGGGGCCAGGAATATACATTCTGGGCCACTACACATATAGCAGGGCTGTGGGGGCATCTTACACACTTAGGGATTACCAACAGACTGCACTATTTTTCCATCTAAAAAACGGAAACCTGATGGAGTGGAAGCAAACTGAAGCCTTTTTTTTTTTTTTTTGAAACCCTATTGAAATCGAGGTGAAAAAAAGGATCCGTTTTATTTCAGTTTTTCACCTCCAAAAACACAGCAGAGAGACGGAAACTCTGAACTGAGCCCTAATGTAGATGCGAAAGTAGCCTAACTCAGAAAAAGTAAGAAAGGTCAAAAGTTTAAACTGTCAACAACAACTTTACTATAACCTTGCATAGACTCAGACCTTAAACTTTCTACATATCTGCACTTTGCGTGTTTAAAGACCTGACAGAAAGAACAGAAAAGCCTTTCAGATATCGCTATACTTAAATGCATATTTACATTAAGTCACTGCATGCAGAATGAGTTCAAAGTAATATGGATGAGACACTTAAGTAAGGAATTATGTATAAGGAGCACAGAGGCTATGGAGAGTGCAAGATAGTCGTTGTAGGAAAGATGTTAAAGTGTGGAAAGAAAAGGCAAAGGTCATGAGAAGTGGCAATTACAGAGAAATAGTATCAGAACTGAAAGAGTGAAAAAGTTTAATAAGAATGACAAGAATAGAAAGGAGACATCTTGTTGACAGATATCCCTTAGTGTATAGACCCATCCAATCCACATAATTGATTTTGTGTCTGCAACATGCACAATTGTATGGATATGGCTAATAAAATAAAGCATTCCTCTTGCAGTGCACCTTATGTTACTATGGAGTACTAACAGTAGCTACAGCATTAGCAAACATCCTTGTAGATCACATCATCGTCAAAGTATATAACTCAGCATTCTAGAGGTTTTTATTATTATGTAAGCCTACAACAGATTACATTTGGAAATTACTATTGCTGTATAATATCCGCATACACTTAGCAGCTCCCTTTATAGAATTGTCTCATCAAGGTAATTGGTGTTTATAAACCCTATTAGGACACATGGACATCGTAGAGGGGGATCTCCGACTTGGGACCCCCCTCTATGAGACAGAAGAAGAGCCTCTCTATTGGAGGACATTAAAAAGATTCATCTGGCTGCAGTTCTTTCCAGCAAATTCAGCTCTTTGCTAAGGGTGCTGGGAGTGAGAGAGCCAATCACACCAAGGGTTAAAATACTGAAAGGGGTCATCTCTGCTGAGAAAATCCACTTAATTTAAATATAGAGGAAAGTCTTAAAAAAGAGTCACCAATACACCAGAATCCTCTTCTAAAGGGCCCTTCTAGACAACCAATTCTCGTCGAACGAGTGAATGCCGTCACTGCTAACTTCTTCGCTCTCTTGCAGCCTGTTTATACAGGCAGATACATCGCTGGCTCCTTCAAATGAGAATCGTTCAGTCTTTCACATTCGCTGTATAATCGAATAAAGGGACTGAGTGATTGCTGTTTAAATTAAACGATAAGCAAACAGGCCAGCAATGATTTTTATGTCTGCATAAAATGAGCCACAAATGAAAAGCGAACAATGTTTGTTCATCATTCAGTCTTTGGCGCGTGTTTAGACCAAACGATTACACTGCTCAACAGCATTTTTGCCTCTGGTGTGCGATATATCAATTCTTGAGGATTTTTGGGTGTAGAATCCGAATTTACCTTTAGAAATGTGGATGAAGTTCTAAAAATGTTCGCTGGATGGCAGAACAATGTAGTTGAGCAGGAAGGTTACTGACATGATCCTATCTGTACTGCTGTTTAGTGTTTGATGTAATCTGCATGAAGCACTTCTCTTCATTCTTACCTCAGCATATCGGTATTTCTTGAGTTTCATTCACAAATACATTACCAGAAAAACATCACTGAGTTCTGAGTGTTATTTTATTTTTTCCATTTAAAGCCTGACAATATTTGGCAATGCTGTATTATTGTTTATGCGATAGTCTATGTATCTCAGAAATGTGATGTGATAGATAGAATCTGGTTCTTCCACTGAATTCAGCAACCCAAAATTAGTTAAATCAACCTGTTTCCAAACCAGATACAGAAAAAAGATTTTGATGTGATGACCAGTGTTATCGTTCGTTTTCACTCATTTGAATAATTTTCAGAATGATAATCATTATGTCTGAAAGCAACCCAAGAGAAAATATCCATCTTACAATGTCCTAAACTTAATGTCAATTATAGTTGGCTCATCAAAAGGACAAAGCATGCTCAACCTCGAAAGAATTATCTACAGGGATAAGACCTTTGGATCTGGAGTATCACAACTCTTTCTGATGACATGAGCCTATCCGATTGGTGCGTTTCTCATTGCTCTCTGTGGTTTGAGTGGTTGCTTTAAGTAAGCCAACATATTTTATAATCAAAGGGGAAGGCCAAATCTAATGGGTAGGAATACTTGTTTACAAATCTGGTATTGGCCATTTTTCCTGATGAGCTTGCACTACATGTCTTGCAAACTGAATGGCATTTGGGATTATTTATTAGGGATCTTGCGCTAGGATCTATCTTAGGTCTGTCTTTTCAGGGTTAACCTCCAACATTAAAAGAGACAGCCCAAAATGGACTACTTTAATTGATAATACATAAAAAGTTATAAGTTCATTGTAAATGCTCCCGTTTGTCGAATAGTATCTTCAGCTCTACGTCTTACAGACATGTTCCTGTCATGCACCTTTACTGGTTTTCTCACTTCTCTCTTTTTAGATGTTCTACATTTTGCAAATACAGCTTCATATTTTTTTCTTCCCAGACCTTTTCACTTACGGGTTTAGATCTTTTGTTAAAAGCAGAACTTTAATGAGAAAAGTGAAATAACAGAACCCTCTGTCAGCAAAAGCTCCCTCAGGAGAATCCCTCCCTTCTAGGGTATGTCCCCAAGGGATGAGTTCATTTTGCATTTCCGGCAATAGGAAAACTTTAGCAAATCCACAGAAAATTTACACCGGGTTAATGCATTTTTTGTCATGGATTTTGGAACATAAATGAGGGGGATTTGCAGCTGATGGCAAAATTTGCATCGCAAAAGGGTGAAATCCTTGGTGAAAGTGTGCAGCAGGCAGTTGACATGTTACTGATTTAAAATCTGCACCGCAAGTCAATTCTGCTGCAGACGCTCGTACTGTAAATGCTGCAGATTTTCTTCATGCAATTCTCCTGTAGACTATCTACACCGTTAAAACCCTGTATGATCGCACCCTTAGGCCTCATTCACACGAGCATTTCACACTGCTATTTAGCCATGTAAATACGTCAGCTGAGTTGGTGCGTAAAAAAATCTTGCCATCAAAAAAAAAATCGGTGACCATTTTCTATCGCTGATTTTTCACTTAGCCGGAAAAGAAAGGTCTTGCCTAGAGATGAGCGAGCACCAAAATGCTCGGGTGCTCGTTACTCGAGTCGAGCTTTTTGTAATGCTCGAGAGCTCGGTTCGAGTAACGAACCCCATTGAAGTCAATGGGAGATTCGAGCATTTTTCATGGTTGCCCATGCTCTGCATATAGGAGGATCTTTCTGTCTCTCTCTCTCTCCTCTGACATTTATCCATGGTGCTCACTTGAGTAACGAGTACTTTCGAGTATACTAATGCTCAGATGGGCATGCTCGCTCATCTCTAGTCTTGCCATATCTTTTGCTGAAAAACGCTGGAAACCCCCATAAACTTCTATGGGAGCTCAAGAAAAAGGGAGGCAGAGGGAGTTTAGCTGCGTCCAACGCTCGGAAAAGAAGACAGCTGCCTCTATTCAAGCTATTGAAGCTATTAGAAGTCATTCCGAGGATTTCTACCAACCAAATAATTTTTCCTGTGATACATTTGCGTGAATGGACAAAAAAATGTTAATTAAGTTCAGGTCTTGATCGTGGCTATTCTTCATTGATGTGATTTTCACCTGCCACGTGGCCAGTGTAAAGACGCATATATGAATGAGACCTTAGTGTTAGGAGGTTTTATTCCCCTGTAGTGCTCCATAGTACTGGTAGGAGTCATATGTATTCATGAGATGTATTGGTTACTTCTTCCTTATGCTATAGCCTGCTTGTGATTGACATCTGCTTTCCATTAGCTCTACAGAGTGAATTACATCAATCACAGGCAGATAGGGGCATGAAGAAGGAGTAATCAATGCATCTCATGAATACATCAGACTCGTACTCACAAACACCAGCAGAAAGTATATTTCAGCACTGTAGATTGATGAAACCCCATTCTGGCACAGCAAACACTAAAATTACTAAGTGCTTATATTCCTACATTCATGTCTTTAGGGCTATTAAACAGTATCCTCAAATTGGGTAGTATTTTCATACTGACAAGTAATGTAGAGCGAACCCAACCAGTAGAACCGTTTCAGGTCAAATTTTGCTAAAACATTAGTCCTGAATACTGGGCTTTTATGTCTCTTAGATAACGTTATACATTATTTGGGGGGGGGGGGGGGGGTTGGTGAACTTCTGGTAAGGTTCAAACTAATTCAGAACTGAGCTTTTTGCAAAAAAAAAAACGATGAAAGAGCAGAATGTAACTTTTCATAAGTTTACATATCACTACTGACAAGTCCTCTTTAAAAGAGTTCTAAACTTTTAGCAACTATCTGGTCACTGAGAACTATATTTGGAGAAAGCTCGTGCTATACATGTACTAACAATTTGATCTATGTGTCTGTGCCCTCTTATCCCGTTCTGGAATTCATTTCAAGTGCAAATAAATCCCGCCATGTCTGGGCCCTCCCATGTGATTACATGTATATGTTTTTATGTAGATATGTCTTTAGATCTGGTCCATTTTGCCCGATGAAGAACCATGAGAGGTTCAAAAGCTTGCTATAACATCTCGTATAAAAAGGTATCATATCTACAAGATTACTTGGTTTCTCTTACTGGTAACATCACACTTGGCAGTCATATACACTATACATTAAAAGGGTAGTATAGATAACCATACTGTATATAAGCTGGCAATGCATCTGTGTGTCAATCTATGTACAGGTCCATGTTTTATTAATGATCCAAACAACAGCCACTGGAGTGATGTGCCACAAGTGTACATATAACAACGACATCGGAAGTCTGGGAATGGCTAGCCCTTATGGTTTCTAAGCAGATGTGAATATTTGTCCTACTACGTCTACAATGGGTACTTTGCTGACCTCAATATGGCCATAGAAAGGCACGCTCCTCTACAGTTCATTAGTGCCAATGCAGATTATATCTGATGACGATGATGGAATGATTATAGTTCGAAAAATTGTTCAAACGATCGAAAGGGAAAATTGATCATTCAGTGTGAATGCAGTCAACGATAAATGATGAACAATAAAGCGAGAACGAACCCATTAAAGTCAATGGGTTTTATTCTCTGTGTAACACGTTCATCTGTAGAAGCCTCAGGGCCCCTCCACAGGGGTGTATGCATTATTATGTCCAAGGCTTTCTGAGCGTGGCATGTTAATTTGCATGTGGTAGATGAACATGCCCCGATTTGATTGGCTATTTAGCTAAAACAGTTCTAGATATGATCTTTTTTCATAAACGTTTACACCATATTGCGCATATGTGTGTACATTAGGCGTGCATTTGCACACCTCCCATTGACTTCCATGGGGGTTTTGGTTTTAAAATGCACACAAAAATAGAGCATGTCCTATTTTTTTGCGAGCGCAAAATAGGAAATAAGAATGAAGCCATTGACACCAACGTGTTCTATCTTCTGCGTATTGCGGGTGCAATTTTTACTTGCACAAATATGCCCATGTGAAGGAGCCTTTAGTATGCCAGGTGATCTAAAATGTTTTTTTTCTTCCTGTCCTCTCCTCTCATTTCTTTTGACACTCATGGTGTTAGTGAAACATTTACGTGACCATATTTGCCCCAAAATGTCTTTACGGACCCTCTGCATGGAAATAATATGGCATTCACAGTAGCATCAAAGTAGATGAGATTTTGAAAATCTCGTCCACAAGTGCGGAAATACTTTGCACAAACCCCATATGGAAATTGATATGAGAAGCGGAATTCAATTCCGCAGCATGTCAATTTTATCGCCGTTTCTGCTGCGGTATTCACCTCTTCTCAATGAGGGGTTGAATTACGCACAGGAATTCAAGATAAAATCTGCACCAGACAGTGCGAGTCGGGAGGCAGGCGTTCCACAGCTGATCTGCAACGGAATGCCCGCTGCAGTCATTACACTACAAATCAGCCCCGTGTGGACCCAGCCTTACATATCATGTGACTTGTATTACTTGATTAGGTAGTATTGCTTTCAGGGACTAGGTCTGGGCAGGGGGCAATCCATTATCCTACCCGCAACCCCTGCCCTTACCTGCTTGCCCCCCTGGGCTAAGCCCCAGTGTGACAACTGCCCGACGGTCCCTACACTTTCTAGGGAAGCGGGCACGGGGACTGAATACAGACAAACACTGGAACAAACAAACACATAAGGGAGTCAGACAGTCCGAGTTGGGAACAGGAAAGTACACAGTATAAAGTATCAGGCGAAGTCGGGTCCGGAAGCAGAAAGCCACAACGGGGAATCAGATCAGAAAAACGTGGGTGTAGCCTGAAGACAAACATACACTGGCAACACTAACAGGAACAGAGAGGTTTAAATGTGGTCAGAACTCCCGCCCAGCAGCTGATTGGGGCGGGAGACTGACAGCAGCAGGGGCTAATCTAGAGTGTAGGAAAGCCCACCCGCAGCACTAACTGGCCAGGCGGAGATAGAGGATGCGTGCCCGGCTGCCATGACAATGGGGATGCAGCCAGGCCGTGCCCGGCGCGTCCCTGGCAACCTAGAGGAGAACAGGGCAACGGCGGCCAGGGAAGGTCACCAGCGGACCAGCGGTGTGGGTATGGAGGCCCCGGGAGCTGCTGGTCCTCACAATTGCCTTTAAAACTGAAGTTTTTTGTCATTTACTTGTATTGCATGATTACGAGTGGTAATGCTGGAAACGCGTAGGAGCTGTTATCATCACACAACCTGGATCATTTTTATGATGTAATGACTAAAAGTTCATTTTTAACAGAAGTGCTGGAAAAATTGGACCTAAAATGTTGCAGTGGAATTTGCTATATATGTGTAACGCACTGCAATCTAATTTCCAACAAATCAATTGCCTTTAACTTTTACATAATAATTCATTAACCGTATTTGTTACTACCGAAACATAAAAATCCAGGAAACCTCAGTGCTAATCAGTCATCGCAAACCCAATTATTCCAAGTAGTAAATAGTCTCTAAGTATATGCAAAGAACAATATCAGCATTGCTTGATGTAAACCCCTCACTAATCATACGGCATATACTCTTATGAATAAAATAGCAGAATGTAATATTACATTCAATACCTTTTAACTTGATGTATGTACCCCGCGCGTTGGAAGGTTGAAAGGACAAATCATTTAAATCCTGTAATGTACGGGAGAAGTATCCCACTAGGCATACTTTGAAGTACCACATTATTAAGATCAAATGGAAATCACTAAGTAATGAAATAGGGAGCATACAAATGCCCATATGGTTCAAACAAGAGTCATTGTCAGAATGGACGAAAACGTAAAGCAAAGTGATTATCCACTTAATGTGTACATACAATTGTATGGTGCGGCTGATCATGAATGACACGGAGACTGCATGAGCCAACATTAATGTAAAGCTTTTGACTTCCATTTGGTAATATATAATTGCCAAGTTAATATAGATAGAAAACATTGTATTGAAAGGAAGGAAAACTGCTGTTTGGTGCATTGTGTATTCATGCATATACAATTATACAGAAGATGAGTGTGCCTTCTACTCCTAAAAGGTTTATGTATCAAGTTAACTTATAAGGTTCTCTTCTATTTACTACCATTCAGATCTTGAATAATGGAAACACATTTTCTAACTACGCACTTCAGCTTTGTAATCAATATAGTATAAATAGGGAAAATAATGTTTCCAAAAAAAGCCATACTGTAAATTATGGATGACCTAAAGGGGTTGTCGAGTTGAGAACTATTGATGGCCTAGGTCATCAACGGTAGATTGTAGCATAGTATGTTGGGCTGAAAGAAGACAATGTCCATCTAGTTCAGCCTGTCTCCATCCCCTTGTTGATCCAGAAGAAGGCAAAAAAAACCAATGAGGTAGAAGCCAATTTACCCCATTTGGGGGCAAAAAATGCCTTCCTGAGTCCATAATGGCAGTCAGAATAATCCCTGGATCAACACTCTTTAGAGAAAAGTTCCTTCCTGACTCCAAGTTTGGCACTCGAAAGATCCCCCGATCGACAACCCTTCTGACTATTTAATGTCTATATCCTATAATGTCATAATGATCTAAAAAGACGTTTAGTCCCCTCTGAAACTCCTGTATTGATTTTGCCATCACAATGTCCTCAGGCAGAGAGTTTCATAGTTTCACTGCTCTTACAGTAAATAACCCCCTTCTGTGTTACATAGTATCATAGTATGTAAGGCCGAATGAAGACAGTGTTCATCTAGTTCAGCCTATTTAACCTCCTTGTTGATCCAGAAAAAGGCAAAAAAAAAACAAGAGACAAAAGCCAATTAGCCCTATTGGGGGAAAAAGTCTTTCCCAACTCGCTAATAGCAGTCAGACTAATCCCTGGATCAACCTCTAGTAGTACCTACCTGTCTATATACCTGGATCAACAACCCGCTGGTCACCTTAAATCTATATCCTGTAATAGCCTTCCGTTCTAGAAAGACATCTAGTCCCCTCTTAAACTCCTCTATGGATTTTGCCATCACCAGGTCCTCAGGCAGAGAGTTCCACAGTCTCACTTCTCTTACTGTAAAGAACCCTTTTCTGTTTGATGATGAAACCTGCTTTCTTCTAGATGTAGCAGATGCCCTCTTGTTACCGTCACAGTCCTGGGTATAAACAGAAAGGTGAAAGGCATGGTTCTGTTGCCCAGGATGCCTGCTGATCAACTGTTCACCAGGTAGGCATGCTTGTGCCCTCAGCTGATTTAGACAGGAAGCAGACAGCTCCATTCTTACTGCAGTGGCCAGGCTTGGTATTGCAAGTTAAGTTCCCATTCATTTCTGTGGGAACCTAACAGACAGCTTTGTTCTTATACCAGTGGCCAAATTTGGTATTGCATATTAATTTCTCATTCATTTCAGTGAGAACTTAGCCTGCAATACAAACAGATGATCAGTGGGAGTCCTAGTCCATGTACCCACGGCAATTTAGTTTTCCTAATCTATCCAGAGGATAGACCATCAATGGTTCACAACTGGACAACCCCTGTAACCATACAGCATCTGGCTAACAGCACACTAATGTCCATTTTTATTCAGAGTTGTCTAATGTTGTTTTATCCACAGAGAAGCCTTTTTGACATCGGAATAAGCATGGGTTAACACACTGTATATGTCACACTGCAATGGAACTCTACAGGTAGGCTTCCTGCACACGGGTGGAAATTGCATGGCCACAGAATTTCCGCCCATGCCTGTTGCCATAGGATTGCGTTAGATAATGCAATCCTATGCAGACAGCCATGACTTAACCACGTGAATACTAGTATGGTAAATAAATCACACCTTGTCCTATTTCTGTGTGAGCCTCACAGATGCCCGCACAGAAACGTCACTAGTGACGTGCTGGCTCCACTCTGCACATGTGCGGCTGTGCGCCAGCTGCCTCATCGCAGTGCAGAGAGAGAAAACGCCAGATGGGTGAGTGTAAGCTCAATACTGTGGCACGGGTAACATCCCACTGCAAGAATTCCGTGTGCAGGCGGCCGTAGGATGGCCAAAAACCACTGTAAATATAAATACTTACAGATCTTGCTTGTGTTTAGTATGTGAAGAGATGGCAGTACCACCTATAAGACTATTTTGTGTATATTGAGCTAATTATTTGGGGGGTATTTTACAATATGGAGATTAAGGGCTCAGTCACACGGGCGCATCCGGGCGCCAATGCACCTGTGTTCCTGCAGGATAAGACGGCTCCATTGCCGGTCATGTGTTCTTTCTTCCGGCGGTGCGGAGAGTCGTCCACACCTGCAGTGCGGCCGTCTTCTTCGTGCAGCAATACGGGTGCATCGGCGTCCGGCTGCGCCCGTATGACTGAGCCCTAACAGTTGACTTTTATTGCTTCACCTCTGAAATTGTGATTAGCTATTTGTGAAGCATTCTCATATACTTATGTTTGTATATTGATTATGGAAATATGCTAAATTATTAATGCTGGCTATGACAGAAAGATATAAGAACAGATAGGGCTAGTATGGGGCAGCATAGCTACAGATCAGTCATAGTGACCATGCTAACTCTTTTCTACCACCAAAAGTGTCTACAATGGGCATGTATGTGAGCAGAACTGGACAATGAAGCATTGGCAGATTGGTGTGTGTGCATCACTTATCAGGGAATGAGATGGCAAAGGGATGCATTATGGAAGAAGATAAGGTAGTGGAGGTTGTATGCTGGTGTGGACAATGTTCTGCTGGGAAACCTTGCATCTTGGCATTTATGTGGATGTAGCTTTGACACATACCACATAGCTAAATATTGTTGCAGACCACGTACACACCTAATAGCATGTGCCTCTTTCAACTGGATGATGTGCCTTGCCACATTGCAAAAATTGTCCAAGAATGGTTTGAGTAACATGACAAAGATTTCATGGTGTTGACTTGACTTCCCAATTCCCCAGACCTCAATCCAATTCATCCAAGGATTAGAATCTCTGTAAAAAAAAAAGCTCTGTTTGGTTTTCCACCCAATTTTGTGTACAGATTTGGTGATACCTGAAATGCCAGAAGAAATTTTCATGGGTCGCCTTACCATAATAACAGTGTCCATAAACCCTATTCGGGCACATGGCTGGCCTACAGAGCAGCTCCATTCTGACAAATTCCGAGTGTTTTTCATTACATGACAGGCCATTTATTTGAGTATGTCTGTCTCTGACTTCCCTTGATGGTAAAAGCTGAACACAAGCAACTCGACCTACATCAATCAAGTGTTAGAAGGGCTGTCCATGGTTAGAAAAACATGGCTGCTTTCTTCCAAACACAGTACCAGTCTTGTCTGTATGTCGTTTTTGGTATTGCAGCTCAGCACACACATCCCTATGGACAAAGATGGCACTGTGTTTAGAAGAAATCAGCCATGTTTAGCTAACCCTGGACAATCCCTTTAAGTAAAAAACTAACAGTCGCATACTTCCATATATACAAGTAGTGGGTAGCAAAGAAGGAGACATCAGCAGGGTGGTAGCCAAATAAATGTAGATTGACTTTAATTGTCACTGAGCTGCAATGATAATCTTTGCAGATAACCCTACATTTCTTGTTTCTAGGCTTTCTCAATTAATGGACCATATGGTCATATAAAAAGTTAATATTTTTTGGTCCAAAAGGAAGAAAAGGTCTTCTGCATAATGACAAGGTCTATAGGTCTATTCCTCTGTCATTATGTCCAGACTGGAAAGTGGGGAGGGATTCAAAATGTCCCATTTTTGCTAGCCTCCTTCACGCATCGCACAGCCCACTGCCCAATAATGTGATGTCATGCATGCAGATTGAGGCCTTCATTACAAATTGATGTTATCTAGGGAGGCATCCAAAGTAATTGCGTACCATGTTGGACTGCTGCATCACCTCTTTGTTTGGGCTTTCAATACATCTGTCTAGAATGCTGTTTTGGAGTATCAGCATTCAATGTACAGTATAAAAATTGATCACATTACTACAGATTTATTTTTTTAAGAACTTGGATTATATTCTCTCCTTCAGATGATGTACATGTGCAACGAGCAGAGGATAGAGCCCATTGATGTTGATGGGTTTGTTCTCATTAACGATTTTTTCACTTGCATTTTATGTGTGTGCAAAAATATAAGACCTGATCTATCTTTCTGTATGTTGCACAGCAAAGGCCTCCGATAGGAGTCTATGGGAGGTGTGCAAATATGAGCGCAAATGCGTAATATGCTGTGCAATTTCATGAAAAACAGAACACACCAGGGCCTCATTAGGCTGAATAGCCTTTTACATCAGGGAATGGTCAGGTGTGAACATGGTCTGCTTGTGCAAAAAGTACAGTACGTGCGCAAATCAAAGTCACTCACTGCCTTGCGCCAAAGCGTGCGCAATTTCGCATACGGTTGTCTAAAGCACCCTTAAATGTATTGTACAAATCCAACAACCAAAAACTTCAGAAAGTTCAGAAAATGCATATTCATAGACTCTGGTGTCAAGTCTTCCCTTTATTACTGCATGCCTAAGAAATATGACATTCATTATGATCCACTATGATCTATCATGATGCATTATTATCCATCTGATTGAGCGCTACTGAGACCCACTATCATTAACCCCATGCAACAAAAATCTGACAGAAAAGAAGTAAAACAAGTGTGAACAAAGCCTTCAAAAAGTAGTCAATGAGGCAAAGCGATGTCTTCCTAACATCTAGTGCTAATGTAGAAATAACCCTGGACTTTAATGAAGATTTCCAAAATCTTACTGTATACTTATTAATATGAGACACAATCCTGAAATATGGCTCTGAAAGGCTTTTGCATATGCTGCAGGAGGTCCACAGAAAGGTTTGCCCCATAGAGCTCCAGCTGATGGATGATAATATTAGAATATTTATATACATATATGAAGAGTGAGAACCGTGAAGTCCATAACCCGAATGAGCACAGGTTATGCACAAGCAGACACTTGTGTGCCCCTATTTTCCAGACCACACTGTAATACATATGTTAGATATGTTCATATACTTGTCCAAGTCCTAAAACTGCAAATTGCCCACTTTCATCATGCCTATCATTACCTACTTCACACTGCTGCCACATCAAGCATCTGTAACTATGAGCCCATACAATGCAATGTGCTTTAAGGATAATGTAATTAGTGCATCCCAGTTCATATTACTAAGCATTAGCACCTATTCCTAATCACCTCCTAAAATACTGCTACAGTATGTGAAGAACAGATACACAGGAAATTACTTTCTATGGAGGGATATTATCATCCGGAACCAAAGCTCTCCCAGTAGCTTGCTTAGCAGTTAATCTCCCTGAAGTTTCCAGCAGAACAATCAGCCATAAGACACAGCAAAATCACACGCAAATGAAGTCCATTTAAAAAGGCACATTTGTAACCCAGATGAAAACTTCAAAACTGCATTGTAACTGCTGCGATTAGCAATCAATAGACCTCGGGATTACAATAATGATACTGCCATTATTTTTCAACTGTGAAATCACCACTGTCATATCACACCATTTAACTAATGCATAATGGACATATGTATTTAAGCAATAAACCACTTGTAGTTAAAAACACTTGAAATCAGCAATAATTGTCATCTCCTCTTTGGTAGCCAGTGAAATAGCAGCACCATTAATTTCTGCATTACTTCACACACAAACCAGTTATGATGACCGAATCTCCAATCAGAATGAACAATTTAGTGGATAATTATTCCAGTCAGCTCGCATACAATGAAATCTTTATTCCCTGTTTACAGCAAGCTTTGGCAGAGCCTGCCTCGCTGCCCCCCTTGGCTTCCAGGAGAATCAGCTGCCTGCATTTTTTAAGCATCCTTGTCTTTCACTGCCAATAATGTGCTTCAACTCTCTCTGCGGAGCAAAATGTTTTAATGGCTAAAAGTCCTATTCTTGTCCATTCTATCACTGTATGGCACGAGGCTGATAACTGCTTCCTAACAACTGAATTGCATTTTTTTTCTTCCACTCACAGGCAATTTTCCCTACTCGGTGCCAGGCGTTGAACAAAATCAGAGATCTTCTGTATTTAATAGCAATCTCATGGGTGCAAGGTGACCTGGATATCCCTCCCTCCTCTCTCTGCAGCCATATATTGCAGAGAAAAAAAGTTAGCAAGTCCATGACTAAAAGATAATGCCAGATAAAGAACAGTTTCGGTCGAGTTGTCCTTCTGCATAATAGAGCAGACATGTTTCAAGTACACTGTAAAGTTGGAGAAACTTATCTGAGTTGATTGAAAAGTTCAAGTGGATGATGTTTGGCCAAATAGTCTGTGTAATATTAAATACTCTTGCAAGTCAAAAGTATTATAGAGGTGATCCCTTTATTGGCTAACCAGGAAAACTATATATGCAAGTTTCATCTTAGATAATGTTGTAAGGCTTTTTCTGGCTAATACGTTACTATAGTATTTTTTCTCTATACGTCAAATAGTCTGCAAAGACTTGCGAAGAAACAGCAAGGCGATACAATAACCGGGGGAGCTGTCCAGAGTGCTGAACTGTGCATATAAGCAGCATGGACTACAGCTCATAACGGAGATGCCTGCAATAAGTACCCTGCCTGACAAACAACAATATCCTTGTCTGCATTCTCATCTTATGTGACTCATTTATATAAGAAGAGAGACAGCAAATGGG
Source organism: Eleutherodactylus coqui (assembly GCF_035609145.1). NCBI lineage: Eukaryota > Metazoa > Chordata > Amphibia > Anura > Eleutherodactylidae > Eleutherodactylus > Eleutherodactylus coqui. The sequence continues at coordinate 18,345,602 of NC_089845.1, forward strand.
TAAGAAATAAAACTTACTTACCTGTTTATTGTCTCTCTTTTTCTTCTTCCTAGATGCCCAAAGCTCCCTAGATCTCCCTTCCTTCCACAGCTTGCATGCTTAGATATGTGCAGTTTTGCCTTGCAGCCGTCCACTCCTCCAGGCTCCTTTACAATCCTCCCTGTGAATATGTGTGTGCTCTAAGTGTTCGGTGACAGCAGCTGCGGAGCTCGCAGATCGATATTCTACGATACTTTAGTGCAGGCACCTTGCTCGCTCACATGCTCCTTCTCTCTAAGTGGATTCTGTCTGCTTGTGCCACAGCTTCTCATTCTCCTGCTCATGAATATTCTGACAGAGGTTAATGCCGTTGAAGTAAATTGAATTAGCCAATTGGTGCCAAGAGCTGTACTCCCTTCCTTCTCAGGAGATGTCTGGAACTGCACCAGATGGAAGTAATTAGTGTCCAGTTGGCACCCTGTGGCTCAGTCCCTGCAGTTTTGATTGGACACCTCAAGGGGATCCCCAAGAGAGAGCTAGAGCTTAAACATTCAATTCACATCACCCTGACCAGTAAAGGCAGCTGCCTGTTGCAAGAAATAAAAAGGAAACTATTCAAATCAGTTCTCTTAGGAAAGTAAGCAGCTTCCATAGTTTGTTGCAGAATCCCTTTGTCTATTAATTTTGCTTTGCAACATATGACATTTTCAGGATTAAACCATTGATGATATGCAAACATGCACAGTAAATTATCAACAGCAAATACTAAATGCCAAGTATTGATATTTTGCAACCAGAATAAATAGGTCACCTGAAATCACTCTAATCAAACCTCTACATAGAGTAGGTTGTTTTGTTAAAGACACAATGATGCAGAAAGAACACATGAATGCATATGCATATACATTTAAGCACTGTATGGTCAGGTATTTTCAGAATACCTCTTGAATGGAGCCCACTGATACAAAATGATCCCAGACACAGAATATAATTGATTTGTGTTCATTCAAAATGAACTGATTACATGAAATTTGTAATTAACAGATTTTTCTGTGTTTTTCTCTTCTGTCTTTTTTGGTTGGGGCTAATGTTGTTTGATGAATCGTCTTATTAAGTATTCTACTATTGTGTTACCTGTTGAGGAATGAAAGATTTTTTTTTACAACTAAAGGATCACAGAATTCTTTTTTTTTTAAGTACCCCTTCACAATATCTAGTCAAGTCAAGAATACTCTCAAGAGGTGGGTGTGGGGAAGGTGTATCATTGTCAAAGCCTACAATTAATAGACCCCTCCGTTAATGTAAATACAGAGGGATCATCTCAAAATGCAAGGACAGAAAAGTTTATTCGAGTAGATTTGGGTAAAAAAACAACCATAAAAAGTCATCCTAGTTCTGGAACAAGATTCTTTGGACAGCTGAAACCAAGATGGATGGTAAGAGGACGGTATACAAAAGGAAGGGCTCAGGTTCAGAAGCAAACATCTTTGATCAAATATGGTGGAGGCAACGTTATGCCTTAGACATGTATGGCTGCCAATGGAACAGGGTCACTGGTTTTTATTAATCATGTGAGTGTGGATAGAAGTAGCACAATGAATTCTGAAGTGTATAGAGCTACACTTTCTGTTCACATTCAGACAAATGCTACAAAACTGATCGGGATAGAACTTTAGAGTACAGATGGATAATGACACAAAAGATACTGCACAAGCAATTCAAGAGCTTCTTATGCCAAAGAAGTGAAATATCTTTCAATGGTTGATTCAGTCGTCTGACCTCAAAGAACATCCTTTTCACTTACTGAAGATAAAGCTTAAGGTGGGAAGACCCTCAAGCAGCAACTGAAGTTGGCTGCATTAAAGGCTAGCAAGGCATCTTATCTTTTGTTCAGGGCAATCTTTGAGTCCTACACAAGGGGCTTTTCAAGTTTATATATATATATATATATATATACATTTTTTTCAACTTTTTTTTCTTTTTACAGGATTAGAGATCTGAACACCTGTTACAAAGATGTCAGTTATTGTTTTTAATTTCTGACATTGGCAAAGAACATTTCTGCCAAAGGGACCCCATAGCATTCCAGGGTTTTTCAGCCATGAAATAAACATAGTGCACCGCCAAATAGAAATTGGTAATTTTACTGCTCTGAAAACACTAAGCCAACTAATCACGTAATCATAAATCCAAACTCACTAGATGTGTACAGACCCTGATGAGAATAACTACAGGTTAACGGACTCAGGTGCAAACTTTGGACCCCTCAAGTAACTCCCATTTCCAATAAAAAATCAAAAAAAATCAAGCACCTTGAAGGAGAGGTCAGAATTGAAGGAAACTTTCTCTGCGTGATTGTAATGTTGAAATATGTAAGTGATTACAATATCAGGACAAAAGGAGTTATAGCAGAAAACTAACTCTTTAAAGGGAAGCTCTAGTACCCTGTTGGGCCAGCTCTAGCTTGGATACAAGATGTGATATGGGTGGGCATGGAGGCTCTAGAACCCTGTTGGGCTAGCTCTAGCTTGGATGCAAGATGTGATACATGTGGGCGTGGAGGCTCTAGTAGCCTGTTGTACTGCCTCTAGCTTGGATACACGATGTGATACAGGTGGGCATGGAGGCTCTAATAGCCTGTTGTACTGCCTCTAGCTTGAATACAAGATGTGATATAGGTGGGCGTGGAGGCACACAGGTTCCATATGGTATCCTGTGTCATATTGGTCTAAAATTGCTGTAATTAAGCCTCTAGATCATGTAATGCACATATAGCAGAGCTGTGTGTGGTGTTTAACATGCACATATATAGCAGAGCTGTGTGTCTGTGACACATGCATGTAAGCAATGACCGTCATGTCATCAAAAATCCTAAACTAGCAGGTCCTAAAACACCAGCCACATGCTTACAACTCCAGTAAGTGGCGCATAGTGGTACCAGAAACACTGGTACTCTAATTGCTAGTAATTACTAGTAGATGTTCTATTGGTGATAAATGTGGTGACCAGGCCATGGAAGTGGGGCAATGTTGTAGAGGCATTCCTATGACAGCCTTGATGTGTGCGGCTGAGCGTTATCCTGCTGGAAAAAGGCAACACATGTGGCTGCAGGATGTCCTAAACATATCGCTGACTTGTCACTGTTCTTCATACTTCAAACTACTAGGGGTGACCGATTGTCATATGCAATGGCCCCCCAGACCATCACACCAGCAGGGGGCAGTGTGCCGCTGCACAGCAAAGACAGGATTGAGGCGCTCACTCTCAGGTCTCCAGATGCGAACATGGCTGTCGTGTTAGTGTCCAAACTAAATCTGGATTTGTCACTGAAGGCAACCTGGTTCCATTCTGTAGCTTCCCAGTTTCATCATTCACTGCACCACTGCAAATTGAGGCAGTGCATGTAAGGAGTGCCGTAAGACCAAATTCCGTTCAGCTAAGAAACTGGAAATGGTTTCAACAGACACAAGGCCTGTAACAATGGTGCCACCTGTATTTGGATGGTGGACAACTAAGCAGTTGAAGCTGGTGCTTGTTAAATGATTAGACAATCCTCTGTACTGCTGGTCTAGTGTAGGTTGTCCTGAGCCTGGTTGCTTGTATGTTTGCTGTGGTCAACAAGATCTACACAAACAGAAAAAGAGGTCACTACACACAAGTAGCCTCTGAGAGCCTTTTTACAATGGTGGTCATCTAATCTATATGTATATGAATCTCTCCAACTTTATCTCTCCTGGCAGGTTTGATAAATGCACATATTCCTGTCGGTTAGCACTGTGGAGGGGTCTTTTTTAAGTGCTGCACTTTACCACATTCTCTAATACCCTGTTCTTACCAGCTGCTTGTGTACTTACACCTCAATGGTTAATCTTTGAGACAAACATAACTTAGCAGGTGGCAAGAAATCAGGAGGACCAACCATGTATCCCATATTTGCTATATATTCCTAGATCTCATTTGAATGTTCATCATGTAATATTGAATTTCCTATTATCACTGGGCCATCTTCAGTTATAAAAGGGTATCACCATGGCACAACCACTTAGATTGGCATGCTATAATATGAAATCCTACTTAAGCTCTATGTAAAGGGATATAGCAAAAACTACTAATATGCCAATATGCTAATCACTTATCATTTATCTAGTTTACATAAGCATTTTTTTCAATAGATTTCTGTGACATGTACATCTGTTGTTAGAGTAAGCAGAAGCAAGCTACAACTAAAATACAAGGGCATTTAGTCTTAAAGCAAACTTTCTGACCCTGGGGACAAAAAGTGTCCAGAGACCAGATTGGAGTAAGTCATATCACCTGGTATTCTTCTTTCTCCCTGTTCTCCCTGTTTTTGGGCCCTTCTGCGGTGTTCCAAGATTGCTTTGGCACTCCTCTCTACACTCGATTCGCAATGAGAATTGGTAGTCGGACACAGCATGCTGCCTTTGAATTAGCCTGCGCTGCTCATGTGAACAGGGCTGAACAATCAGAACAGCAATTACTGTATTAGACTACGAATGCTTGTTTATTGCTTAGTGTGCATAGTCTAAAATCACCAACGTTATCTTTGAAGAATGAAGAAGGGCCCCAGAATAAAGTTGACCAGTGGCAGAGCGGGGAGAGAAGGGGTCATCAGTTATTATAACGTCCCTCCTCCAGTCCTGGAACCAGAGGGTCACTTTAATAGACTTATCAATTCTCTTGCCTAAGCAGAGCCCATGGATGTTCTCATTTTGCCAACATTGTCTCCATTCAATGCCTATAAATAATCTATATTACCTATTACACATTTGCATAGATCCCCTTTTCCCAATATACATGTTGTTTTAGCAACACTGTTACTTTAAAGCCTTTGTACTGAAGTGAGACGTATTCCTGTTAGGATGCTGTAAGTTGAACCAACTGCTACTATGTCAAATACATTGTTTCCCTTGCCGACCAATAAAGTACACCACTGGGGATATTTTAGAGCAGTGTGACTGCAAGGCAGACTGAGCAATTTAATTCTGTATACAAATATATAACTTTTCGACATTTCCAGAAATGAGAGAAAGCTTAAGTTTTATTTATCAAAATATTAAACATAAAGGTAGTGTAGCATATTTATGATAAATCAGTATTTGTATATTTATAAATATGTATTTATCAGCAAACATGTTGCATAGGGTTTGTTGGCTGCCTTGGCGGATGAATCACTAATTGCATAAAATTCAACAAACAACATTGAAAAATATGTATTCAATGGATAAAATTAATTCAGAAACTGAACTAAAAGTAAAAAATGTGCACTTTAATAATCCAATATTTTTAGTGCAGCTTTCTTTTCAACAGGTTGGTATTCAAAATGTTTTCTCATGCAAATCAAGTCTGATAATGTTTTGTGTATATTACATTGGGAAAATTGATGTTTTAGAATGTTAACTTTTTTTTTAATTAAAAAAGATTTTTAAATAAAGCAAGACATTAAATATTCACTTATTCAATTTACAAGCAAATCCCCAACCAGGGATTGCCTTCTAGGAGTTGGAGTAGAGAACTGGTGACAAATAGCATTTATCACTCTGGCTGAGTCAAGCTGACCATGCAGTACATGGATTGGAACACCTCTGAATGGCCGAGTGTTTTTTTTTTTTTACAAAATAATTACTTTATGATTAATTAAAATAATAAAGTATATATAAATGTGAAGTAAATGAGTGATGGACTAGTACACAGGGAGTGAGTATCCTGCCCATGAGAGCTTACAATCTACAACAGAATTGGCAGAGTGACTGTAGGCGAGGTTAAAAGATGCCCATATGTTATTATAGTAGCAGTTGGGTTCTTGTAGGTTGCAGGCATTTCTGAAGAAGGGTTTTTTCAAGCTACTTTTGAAGGTTTTAAAGGTGGTGAGGAATCTCCTATGTTGGGGTAGTGAATTGCAGAAAATGGAGGGTGAATGGGATAAATCTTGGAGAGGATTGTGTGAGAAGCAGAGAAGAGGAGAACAAGGAAGGAGGTACGGTGAGGATCAGATATTTTATATGTAGGGAGAAAGCTAGAGATTAAATAAGAGATGTATGGAGGTAACAATTATGGACAATCTCGTATGACATTGTTAAATAAACTGAATTTACTGGGGAATAGGTAGTTAGAATTGGCAGATGAGAGCGGCAGAAGAATAAGGAGGGCAGAAGTTGATTAACCGGCCAACAGAGAAGAGGAATGATTAGAGGGGTGCAAGAGTGTTAGATAGGAGGTAACAGAGACAGATATAGCAGTCTAGGCCAGAGATCATGAAGACATGGACTAGCACATCTTTGTTGACTTGCGATAAAGAAAAGAGTGGATTTGAGAATTGGTTCTGAGGTGGAGGGAACGGAAGACTTTGAGGACTTGGATGTATGGTTTGAAAGAGTATAGGACAAATTGTTATTCTAGGACAGACCTTTGAAACTGGGGAAGGTGGCTAGCTGTTAACTGTGATGGAGACAGTAGTTATTTTGGGGGGTTTGCGTGGGATTGTAGAAATATGATAGATTTTGTTTTCTCCATATTGACTATTAGAACATAGGAGGAAACAATGAAGGAATAGGATATAGCTGATAGAAACTATGAAATTCTGACAGGGTAAAGAGAAAAAGGTAGATGGAACTACCCCTTAGTAGGATGTGTGGAGCCTTATTGGCTTATCAAGGTGTGAGATGGAGGAATCACGGAAGTGCTGTCAATCCAGAAGGGGCATCACATCCACTAAGGGAGAGCGTATTTATGGTAAAATGAATAATGAAAATACTGGTAATGGGGCAAACATCTAATCCATATAATTTGAGGTTAATGGTGAAAGTCCAACTTCTCTTCTACTGATTGATACCCAGCAAAAAGAACACATTTTGGGGCAGAGAAACCCCTTCCTAAACTTAGCTGGGAGACACAATCTAAACAGATGTCTAGAGTGGAGAAGGTTCTGTTCATGGTCATAACACACATTTTCCACCAAAGATACAAGTAGCAGCTGGTTGTTCCTATCTAGGAGTCACCATCTGCCTTTGACTGTTTGGAGGTCAGATGGTGAATCAGATTCATATAGGACTCTAGTGTGAAAACTGTTGAGCTGAAGTAGAATAATTTTAATGTCCTCCCATTGTGCCTCCTGAAAAGTATGTGTCCCCCAACAAAGTATGTGTGCCCCCTGAGAAGTATGTACACCCTCCCTCAAAAATATGTGTGATTTTGTCTGAAATCTTACAGCATTGCCTGCATCATGAGTAAAGAAATGTCACTTCACCTGAAGACTGTTGTGAATAGGTTTGACTTCCTGTCTTTACATTGTCGCCTTGACAATTGGTGTATGTGTCATACAGTGGATCTGGAAGTGTGTTGTGGTTTCCATTAGTGTGATCACAAATTAAAAAAACACTTTACTTGCTGCCAGAGGCGTAGCTGGAGGAAGGGGGGCATGTACAATGGGTGAAATGAGGGCAGGGGCAACAGACCAGCCTACAATCAGCTGATTGCTGCAAGAAAATAGAGGAAGAGATATCTTTAGGGTTGAGGGACTTTTGATGTGATGATCATGGGATCAGTGACAAGTATAGGAGAGCTATTGGAGGAACTAATGGAACTTTGATGATTTCATGAGCATGTGGTCAGTCACATGAGTAGAAAGAGTCCAGGCTGTGCTGTTAGAGGAGTTTCTTGCAGTCTTTTCTACATTACAGGAATTGAAGATCCTCATGAGCAGGTAAGAGAGAACTAACACTGTGTAGGAGCACAAAGATTGGACTATAAAGGCATGGATCTCGAACCCCAGCCTCACCACTTTGGAACAAGTCTACCAGATGTGGGGTGGAGAGCCAATATTTCTACAACCACAAAATTACAGAGAACTAGATGGAAAACAATGGTGGAGATGCTGGGAGACTAAGTGTGTTCTGTGGAGGCAAAAATAGGGAACATGGGCCTATGAATTTCTTATGAAATACTTCGTAGACCCATGTTATATAACTTATCAGGGTTGTAATGAAGTCTATTTTTTATAAGCCGCTGGGAATTTTTATATGAAGAACTAAAAGTATTTTCCTAAATTGAAAATAAAATATTTTCCAATTGCTTTTCTTCTCAGACCGAGATGCTTCCTAGTTTTCTTCCCTCATGCAGATTCGTATATACCCTGTAGAAAATGAACCAATGACTGCAAATATGAAGTTAAACACAGATCAAATACTGATGAAATACTGCTGAGATGCAGCTACATTGCTATCTGTTACACGTCTGTATTACATTTGTAGTGTACAAGAGTTGCACACTCCATGATTAACTGTGGACTCTGAGATGATTAATGTGTCTAAATGTCACTTTAATATTGTTGGTTAACCACACTTTGCCTAGGAAAGTTCAGCCTAGTTTAGAGGCACTTGTCAGGTAGTTAGGAAATAGTCAGCCTGGGATTGGCAGAAGGGTCCTACGCACGGGTTTGGTCAAAAGGAGCTTGGTATAAAATGAAGAGGAGGAGTGTAGTAAAAGAGTCTATTCAGATCACAGAGGAGTCCAAGGAGAGAAGTCTAGAGGAGAGGTTGCTAGACAGACAGCTCCAGAGGAAGAAGAAAGCTACTGACCAGTGCGATGGGAAAAAGGACAGAACGTGTGAGTACCCAAAGTTGTGTAACATCCACTAAGGAAGAAAAGTAATAGATAAACTTCAGCAAGCTAGAGAATCTTGATACTTGAAAGAATAGGAGAGAATTAGTAAGGACCTAAAGCAACTGTAATGCACTAAAAGGGAATCTTGAAACGGCAAAGAATAGAAGAAATACTAGAATAAACAGAAGCAGGAGGGCAAAACATAGAGGACAGAAAGTATCCTGTGTTTAATTACTGTAAAAGAGCCTGTTTGTGTCCTGATAGAAAGTCTGCACTTCATGCCTGTGCGTGTTCTAATTGCACTAAGAAATAAAGTAACTCTGGAATTGCACTGAAAAGCTGAGGTCTGTTGTTGTGAAGAAATAACCTGTTCCATGTTTTCACTGTTGAATCTGCCTCCTGGAGTCCCTTCCCACCACTTAACTTCTGCACTGAGGTACCATACTACCCTTCAGGAAAAATGTTTTATTTTATTTTTTCCCATTTTTGGATTATTATTTTGTCTGGCACAGGCCTTGGTCTGTATACGGACTGGCATCACAAATTTGACAACTGCCATTTACCACTGTGTAGAACCGTGCCAGAGCTGCATTTTTCCATCAGAGAGGAGCGGCACCGCTACCGTTACAACTAGCTTCTTTTCCACTGCTCTCTTCCTAGGCCCGGCGTGCTGTACATGTGTGTTACACATCTGTATTTCATGTCTCTATTACTATGTGCTGTCAGAATCTGGCCTAACAGTGACTTAACCTATAAATGCTTCTGCTTCAATCAAGACAAACATTTTATAGAGCTACAGTGTCATAAGAGGAATGCTAGATGAAGTTTCCATGTAACCTAGGTGTTTCCTAATGAGTTTTATTCTACTTCATTCCAATGTAATTTTTTTATACCCAAACACAACTTGCTACAATGAGAAATTAATGAAAGGAAAACCTGTCAGAGCTTCTTACACTGCACATGCAATTAATCAAAACTGATAGGCCTGTAGTCTGCATCAAGTATCTTACTTGTAGTTTTTAATTTTGCTGTGCAAATAGAATTCAGGTGTCACGGAACAGAAAAATATAATTACCATACATTTAATCACTGAGCAAATTTAAAGTTGCAATACGCTTTTCTTATCACCTTGATGATCCAGTTCCTTTCTAAAGAGCTATGATTCACTCTCTTTGCATCTGCAGTATTTAGCGTTGCTATTTAAAAGTGGTTTTACGCTATTTTTAAGCTTAATCATTGAATAAAGGAAAGGTCTGCAACACTCTGATATACTTTGTGATCCTTCCTTCCAGTTCCCAAGAGAACTGCTTGCTGAGAGTTAATCAAACATTTATTGTTTCGATTTAAGCCCATTTCAAACTTACATATTTGTATAAGTCCATAACAGATGAGGCGCTATCCATTGGGATGAAGGGGTGGATACTCCGCCTGTGCAGCCGGTACAGCTGCCACTTGCTGACTCGGTAGGGCTTTCACCCTAAAGGTACCAGCCCTGGGTCACATCCCAGGATTGAATTGGCCATTGTCTTCACCGGGAAAAATACCGTTGGGCCGGTCAGGTCCGGGAGCCACCTGCAACTACCACCACAGTAGCATCCCCATAATGTCCCCTGAGACTCCAGTTAATGAGCTGGCTGATTGGGGATATAAAATAAGGAAACAGATACTCAACTCCTTTGTTTTTCCCTAGCTCGGTCCTGCCTGACTTCTCATTATATGTTTATGCGCTATGAAATGTGACTGCTGTATCCAATCCCTGACCTCAGCAGTTATGTGTCACCTGAAAGTCAGGCAGGACTGGCGCGCCAAAGCGGAGCAGCTTAAAGAGCAAAGGAGATGAGTTTACTGTTTTTTTTAAATTTCTCAACATAAGGGGGACCGGGATAGCATTTTTACTGATGGAGGACACAAGAGGAAGCATTATTACTGACAGGGCAATAAGGGTGAGTATTGTTACTGACAGGGGCAGCAAGGGGGAGCATTATCAATGTTGAGGACAACAAGGGGGAAGCATTATTACTCATAGGACAATAAGAGGGAGCCCTATTAATGATGAGTGCGACATAAGGTTTACATTATTAATGATAGAGGCATTAGAGGAGAGCATTTTTAATTGCAGGACAACAAGGGGAGCATTATAATGAATCAGTGTTATAGAGGAGCATTTTATTGACAGGAGCAATAACGGAGACATTTTTAATGATGGGGCAATAAGGGATAGCATTATTACTGATGGTGGCATAAAAAAGGGACAATATTACTTGATTTGGGCATAAATGCGGCACTTATTCTGTGGGGTCTAATAACTAAAATTAAGCACTATGTATAGTGAGATTGTGTAAAAGTGTGAAAAACATGGGGAACATGCTGGAAAAGCAAACAGCCAAGGATGTTTATATGTCAAATTCTGCAGAGACAAGTTAATACCGGGAAAAGTCATGGTGATCTGAGCCGGATGGAGAAGAAAAAGGAAACTGAACAAATCCAGTTAGAGGGGACATCACCTGTGATCACTGAATATAACAGTATTGTAATCCCATACACGGTCTGCAGAGCGCCTGTGTATCTACTGCTATATGGTTACTCTTTTGGGGTAATAGCGGTTTTTCTATGTATTTTTTTCTATAATAGTAGTGTGGTATTATGTGATCACAATGTTGTACTATTCGGCCTTCATATAGTATTAGTATTGGTAATATTGGTCTTTATATAGCGTTTCATCAGTAATGGTATGGTGGTATTAGTAGTATTCCCTTACTATGTAGTGGTAATATGTAATCATGGTGTGGTTTTTAGATTTCTATGGTGCTTTTTTCTTAACAAGATATGAGTTTTTATCTGCATTTATATGTTTTGTTAATTTGTTGGGGGACATGCTCTATTTTTGTGCACATTTGTGCATCAAGAGTCCCTATAGAAGTCTATGGAATGTCCTCAAATAAACGTTTTCTTGGGCGCACACCACTATATTCATTTATCCTGTGCTGCTACATTAATTTACAACAGTATTTATCCTGCAGAGTGAAAAAAATACACAATGCCAGAATTGCGCTTTTTGGTCACCCTGTCTTCAAGGAGGAAATTTATACATTAAAATGTCACATACACCTTAAGGCCTTAGTCAGACGGGCGTTTTTTGCGCAATTTGCGCATGCACATGCGTCCGGCGATTTTTTAAAACCATTGCTTTGCAATGGTATCGGACACATGAGCGCTTTTTATGCGCTCGTCCGATAAATTATAGAACAGAAATCGCAGATCGCACCTATCTGCGATCTGCGATTCCTGTTCTCTTCTCTATATGCGCTCAATGGGGCCGGCGGCAGCAGCGCCGACTCCATTGAGAACATATAGAAGACAAATCATTCTTCTCTGCCACAGCTGTAACAGCTGTGGCAGAGAAGAATGATGTTTGCCCATTGAATTCAATGGAGCCGGCAATACAGCCGCTCCATTGAAAGCAATGGGCTGCCGGCGTGCGCGGGATGAATTGTCAGGAAGGGCTTAACTATATAAGCCCTTTCCTGCAATTCATCCAGAAAAGTGTTAAAATAAAAAATATATATATATACTCACCTGCTCCCGGCAGCCGGAGTTCCGCGCAGCCGGCCTGCAGTGGGTGTGAAGGGGGTGTGAGTCAGACCTGCCCCCTGATTGGCGCTGAGCCAATCAGGGGGCAGGTCTGACTCACACCCCCTTCACACCCACTGCAGGCCGGCCGCGCGGAACTCCGGCTGCCGGGAGCAGGTGAGTATATATATATATTTTTTATTTTAACCCTTTTCTGGATGAATTGCAGGGAAGGGCTTATATATTTAAGCCCTTCCCGACAATTCATCCCACACTCGCCCGCAGCACATTGCTTTCAATGGAGTCGGCTGTATTGCCGGCTCCATTGAATGCAATGCACTGGACAGCTCCAGCCCATTTCTAATGAAACGCGGCTAGGAGCAGATTTTCGGGCACCGGTCACGCGATTTGCGGGTGTGCATCCGTCATGCGATCCGCAAATCACGCGAAAAAACGCCCGTCTGACTAAGGCCTAAAACAGTACCAACAGACATTATAGGTTGCCCTGCAAAAGTAAATCTTAATATAATCCCATTGACAAAAATATAAAAAAGTTATGGGGATCGGAAAATGGTGACAAAAGATTTTTTTTTTTAATACTTACATTTTTAAAAATAGGGGAGGAAAAAAACTGAAATGAAAAATGGCCCTGCCTCAAGGAAGTAAGTAGATGAACTGCTCAGTAACAGTGTAACCCTGGGCAAGAAGAAGATGATGGCTCCTGTTAAGAAAATACTGTGTGTGCAGAACTAACAATCTACAATTACCACATTTTTCAGACTACAAACCCATGTTCTATCAGAAAAAATAAGCTGAACAGTCTGAGCGTCTAATAGTCTAAAGATAATGCTGAGACAGGGATCCTTATCAGTTTGAGGGCTCTTTCACACTGGGGTATGAGTTTTTACGTTCGCCTGCAGGTGATGTAAAAACACATGAACGGGTGCACAACCCCGGTTCAGACTGCACAGGCCCGGTGCATATACGGCGAGCCCACAATGCTGTTGGGCGGGGGGAGACCATTTAGCTCTGCTAAGCTGTCTCCCCCTTCCCTCTCCTTCGCTGGCTCTTGGCAAGGGGAGGAGGCGGGATGGGGGGGGAGCTAGTGTGCTAAACTCTTGCCCCCTCTCCACCCCTTGTCACAGCCAGCAATGGGAGGGGGTGGGACAGGATGGTGCTTAGCAACTAACTCTCCCCCCGCCCTCTCCCATTGCAAACAGACAGCAAGGGGCTGAGAGGAAGAGAGAAGGGGGTTTAGCAGTCACACGGCTAAACTGCCTCCCACCTCCCTTCTCCAGCAGCTGTAATTGGCTCCCATAGGATTCTATGGCAGCGGCCGTAGTCCGGCCAGGAGGGATAGTTCCAGGACCATCTTTCCTGTCCAACGTAAAATCTTTTACTCCCCCGGAATACGCACATGTGATCTGATACATTGGAATCCAATGAATCATATGGTAGTGTGTATCGGCCGGCCGTGAAAATGGCACCTGATATACACTCGTGTGAATAAGCCCTTAGACATAAATAGATTTCTCTCTCTTGTTCTAGCTAAAGTTGGTGCTGATCAAGTACAGGAAGGCAGGGAGTTTATGCATTGTAATGCTTGCTTGTTCATGGTTGTTGGTTCCTAATGCCCCTTTTACACTTAACAAGAATCAAACAATTCTCGTTTGCCCGAGCGAACAAGCTGATGATGTCATCACCAGCTCATGCAAGTTTAAATTGCAGGATTCTCATTAAGAATCATGCAGCTCTCGTTCACTAATCGTTCAGTGTTTCACATCTTTAGGGCTCTTTCCCACAGGGTAGTTGTTTTTAAGTGCACTTACTGGCACTCGTTCAGATGGCATGGGCCTGGCACATATACGCCGAGGCCGAGGCCTCAATGCTGTTACCTCCCCTTCCCTCACCAGCTCACCTCCTTTCTCTTTTCCTCTGGCTGTTTGCAATGGGAGTGGGCAGGATGGGGGTGGAGCTAAGCATCTGCCCCTTGTTAGCAGCCAGGAATGGGAGGGGTGGAGCTTAGCTCTGCCCCGCCCACTCCCATTGTAAACAGCCAGAGGGGAGGAGAGAGGGGAAGAGATGGGAGAGGGAGTTTAGCAGGCACGTTGCTAAACTCCCTCCCACCTCCCTTCTCTGGCTGCTCTTCATTCACTCCCATAGGAGCGCATACAGCGGCGGACGTATTCCGGGAATACTCCTCCAATGCATCAGATGGTAGTGTATATCGGCCGACCATGAAAATGGTGGCCGATATATGCTCATGTGAATAAGCTCTTATGAATGCTCAGTGTTTAACCTGCACGATCAGTGCACAAGGCGGCGCAGATTTTTATGTTGAAACTGAATGACGAACAAGAAGCACACAGTTTTTATTCGTTGTTGGCTCGCATTTAACTGATTAAGGACCAGGCACAGTAAATTTACGGGTTTAAAGCACCACCGATAGTAAAATTGCGGCGGCGCTTTAAGCCTCCTGGCTCTGCAATCAATTAGAGGAAGGACGGGTTGTCAGCTGTTAGAAACAGCTGATAACCTGGAAGAGAAGGCAGGAGGGGTTTTTAACCCTTCCTGCCTTTTCCTTCCCCGAGTACACAGCGCTCAATGAGCACTGTGTACTAGAAAGTGAAAGTACAGTGTAACTTTCACTACGGAAGACGGGGAGTCATGTGACCACCGGGGTTCCCTGCTACAGCAGAGCTGGAGGGTCATACTAGACCCTGGCCAGCTCTGTCAGTGACTAATGGCTGTTTTCCCCTGTAACTGGGGCTCCTATGGATGCCCCGGCTACAGTGGGAAAGTGTCAAATAAAAAAAAAAATGAATGTCCCCCAGAGGTCTTACATGACGTCATGGGGGACACAGATAGTAAAAATTATAATTACATACATAAGTAAAACAAAATAACAGAATAAAACAACAATATATGCATAAGGCCTTAGTCACACGGGCGTTTTTTCACGCGATTTGCGGATCGCATGACGGATGCGCATCCGCAAATCGCGTGACCGGTGCACGCAAGTCGCCCGCAAATCGCCCGAAAATCTGCTCCTAGCCGCGTTTCATTAGAAACGGGCTGGAGCTGTCCAGCGCATTGCATTCAATGGAGACGGCAATACAGCCGGCTCCATTTAAAGCAATGCGCTGCGGGTGAGCCCGGGATGAATTGTCGGGAAGGGCTTAAATATATAAGCCCTTCCCTGCAATTCATCCTAAAATGTGTAAAAATAAAAAATATATATACTCACCTTCTCCCGGCAGCCGGAGCTCCGCGCGGCCGTCCTGCAGTGGGTGTGAAGGGGGTGTGAGTCAGACCTGCCCCCTGATTGGCTCAGCGCTGAGCCAATCAGAGGCATGTCTCACTCACACCCATTCATGAATTCATGAATGGATGTGAGTCAGACCTGCCCCTGATTGGCTCAGCGCTGAGAGGCAGCAGTCACTCACCCATTCATGAATTCATGAATGGGTGTGTGAGTGAAACCTGCCTCTGATTGGTCAGGACTGTGACCAATCAGAGGCAGATCATTCAGCAGGCGGGGATTTTAAAGCCCTGCCGGCTGAATAGTGCCGAGAAGCAGTTCAGGAGAACTGACAGCGGCCGCGCTGAACTCCGGC
Organism: Eleutherodactylus coqui; assembly: GCF_035609145.1. Classification (NCBI taxonomy): domain Eukaryota; kingdom Metazoa; phylum Chordata; class Amphibia; order Anura; family Eleutherodactylidae; genus Eleutherodactylus; species Eleutherodactylus coqui. The sequence goes on from NC_089845.1 coordinate 18,361,387, forward strand.
TGCAGCGGAAAGGTGAGTATACAATTTTTTTTTATTTTAACACATTTTAGGATGAATTGCAGGGAAGGGCTTATATATTTAAGCCTTTCCCGACAATTCACCCCGCGCACGCCGGCAGCCCATTGCTTTCAATGGAGCGGCTGTATTGCCGACTCCATTGAATTCAATGGGCAAACATCGTTTTTCTCTGTCACAGCTGTTACAGCTGTGGCAGAGAAGAATGATTTGTCTTCTATATGTTCTCAATGGGGTCGGCGCTGCTGCCGCCGGCCCCATTGAGCGCATATAGAGAAGAGAACAGGAATCGCAGATCGCAGATAGGTGCGATCTGCGATTTCTGTTCTATAATTTATCGGACGAGCGCATAAAAAGCGCTCATGTGTCCGATACCATTGCAAAGCAATGGTTTTATAAAATCGCCGGACGCATGCGCATGCGCAAATCACGGCTAAAAACGCCCGTCTGACTAAGGCCTAAGAAAGAAAATAACACAAAGCCAACAAAAACCAGCGCTTTATTTCCCCTTTAATCCCAAACCACACATATTATATAACAAAATGTCTGAAACAAATAGAGGAACCCGTTACCATACTTTATTTTAGTGTAAATATACTAAATGAAAAAAAATAACAATGTTAAAAAAATATTTTTTTTTAGCATTTTACGCCCAATAAAACTAAAAAACAGGAAAAATAGTCAGGGAAAAAGATATTTAAAAAATCACCCCACATGTCATGGTAAAAGAACGCACAGTAAAAATAATTTTGGTAACTAAAGGAAACAAAATCGCCACAATGGGTAAAATCCCTAAAAAGTGTCTTGTCCTTAAGATACAAAACAGCCCGGTCCTTAAAGAGGTTGTCCCGTGAAAGCAAGTGGGGTTATACACTTCTGTATGGCCATATTAATGCACTTTGTAATGTACATTGTGCATTAATTATGAGCCATACAGAAGTTATCAGAAGTTATTCACTTACCTGTTCCATTGCTAGCGTCCTCGCCTCCATGGTGCCGTCTAATTTTCAGCGTCTAATCGCCGGATTAGACGCGCTTGCGCAGTCCCGGTCTTCTTCTTTTCTGAATGGGGCCGCTCGTGCCGGAGAGCGGCTCCGTGTAGCTCCGCCCCGTCACGTGCCGATTCCAGCCAATCAGGAGGCTGGAATCGGCAATGGACCGCACAGAAGAGCTGCGGTCCACCGAGGGAGAAGATCCCGGCGGCCATCTTCAACCAGTAAGTAAGAAGTCACCAGAGCGCGGGGATTCAGGTAAGCGCTGTGTGTTTTTTTTTTTAAGTCCCTGCATCGGGTTTGTCTCGCGCTGAACGGGGGGGCTGTTGAAAAAAAAAAAAACCTGTTTCGGCACGGGACAACCCCTTTAAGGGGTTAAACTGAATGATTATTACTCAGTTTCGTTTGTTTGAACAATTTTCTGAATGATAAATATTCCATGTAAACACGGCATAAGAGCTTATTTACACAAGCGTATATCGGCCGGCGTTTTCACAGCCGACCGATATACACTTCCATCTGAGCAGTCCCCCCACATCCCCCTCACTGTCTCTCTGCCTCTCTCCTTCCCTCCGAGCGGTTTGCAAAGGGAGGGTGGGACAGGGGAAGAGCTAAGCTACCTCCCCGCCCCTTGTCCATAGCCAGCAATGGGAGTGGGCGGGAGAGAGTGGATCTTAGCTCCTCCTCCATCCTGCCCCTTCCCACTGCAAATGCCTGAGTGCAGGAGAGAGGAAGAGAGTCGGTGAGAGGGAGGGAAGGGGGGAACTGCTTAGATGGAAACGTATATCGGCCGGCCGTGAAAATCCGACCGATATGCGCTCATGTAAATAAGCCCTCAGTGTAAGGCCTCCTTCACACGAGAGCATGCGTTTTCATGCTGATCACATTGTGGCCAAAAATCGCGTGAAAAAGCCCCGATCAAGTCCCAATCTAATTTAAGCGTTTTCTCGTCCATTCACACGGGTGGCTGCGGAGTGTTGGTCACCATAAATCCCTCGGTCAGCATAAATCCTTGAAAAGATGTCTAATGCTTAAATAGAGCCAGCTGTCTTCTTTTTCCAGTGTTGGGCACTACTAAACTCCCTTCCCCTCCTTTTTTTCAGCTCCCACTGGAGTTTATGGGAGCTTCATATGGTCGCGATTTTTCCCCAATGTATATACGTGGCTCAATAGCCACGTAAAAATGCTCATGTGAATAAGGCCTAAGTTTGGCTTCAGACGAGCGTACGCGCAAATAGTCTTGCTCAGCGCTACATATTTGCAAAGTTACCTAGGTTGATTTGCATGCATGTCTGCACATAGTACTGTACGTTTTTGTGCATGCAGGGCGTGTTCATATGCGCGTGCAACACCCCCTACCCTGATTTAAAAGGCTATTAGCCTAATGAGGTCCAGATGTGTTCTTTTCCCCGCAGTTTTGCCCAGTGTCTTGCATATCCCTTTGCGTATTGCACACATATTTGGACTCCTCCCATAGACTTTTAATTGGACATTTGCTGCACAAATATGCAGAAAGATAGAGTAGGACCTATTTTTTTGCTTACATGAGAAATGCGAACTAATGAGAACTAACCCATTGAAATCAATGGGTTTTATCCTCCGTGTCTTGCGCATGCAATTTTTGCATGTGCAAAAATGCACGCAAATACATCCATGTAAAGCTGCCCTAACTGTGTTATCCCCTTGATTCAGTACAGCATTGATAATGGTTAGTAATGTAACTCCGCTCAAATGAACTGATCAGTGCCCACACCTACTGTGCTTATCACCAACAATGGAAATTGGCTGTGCAGCGATTTATTACATTCTACAATCCACACAAAAGACTAATCGTGCATTAAGACGGAGCAATTACACTAGGGAAGACAATTTTTGGTGACTGAGATGTTAATACTTTTTTTTTGAGAGGGGGGGGGGAATCATAGACTCTGAAAATGATATTAGTTTTTCTCCATCAGGTCTGCTTATCAAGTGTAGCAGTGCAGTATCAGGATGGCCTACAGGGGGTGCTAAATAGTCAGTCTGATACCTGGAATGGGAATGGGAGGGTTAACACCTAATAGCTGTAGCAGGAATTGTTTGTATATAAGCCAGTTCCTGCCAGAAGCAAGGGGGAAAGTGACAGCGCAGCAGGGCTTAGGTGCTGCAGGCTGCTGGTCCAAGGTGGACAGCAAAGGCCTGAGGTTGACAGGGGCGACAACCCTAACCTCACACCCAGGTGGGGTGCTTATATGGACTAGAGGTTAACAGGGATGACAACCCTAACCTCACACCCAGGTGGGGTGCTTATATGGACTTTATGATTTGCTAAAGGATGTTATATGGACTATATATGTAATGACTGCCAGTCAAAAGCTGAAGGTACAAAGATAATTCACAAGAAACTGAGAACACGAACAAAACAAAAAAAATTCTTAATTGAGGCATATCAATGAAACTACATTTTTGTGATTTCCTGCGATGAGATGTTCCTGGGCATTCGCGTTAGATGTTTCACCAGTACTCCGCCATCATGTGTGTATCCCATCGTCCGCAGTCCTCTTCTTCCATGGTCCGTATTTCCTGGTGACATCGTTCCCTGTTCATCACTTACATCACCAAGACAATCTGGAAATCCACCCAAAATGACTGCTGGTCCTGCAATCTGATGCTCGTGTTATACCCAAATGTTCGAAATTAGAAGTCAGTGTGTTCTCCACATGTTCACTTGGGTTTACAGAGTGAGAGCTTATTCCCATGAGCGTATATCGTCCAACCATGGAAACGTTTGGCTACCGTGTGATGAATGGGGCGGCATATACGCCGTCAGGTGGGGGGAGACAAATTAGCTGTCTTTCCCTTCCCTCCCCCTCGCCGGCTCTCTGCAAGGGGAGGAGGTGAGACGGGGCAGGAGCTAGTGTGCTGAGCTTCCGCCCCTCTCCGCAACTTGGCGCTGTTTGCAATGGGAGTAGTGGGTTAGGGAGGGACTTAGATCCACCCCACCCCTCCCATTGCAAGGGGCAGAGAGGAGAAGAGAAGGGGGACTGAGTTTAGCAGTTATGCTGCTAAACTCCCTCCCACCTTCCTTCTCCTGCAGCTGCCATTGGCTCCCATAGGAGTCAATGCAGCTGCCGCCGATGTAAAGGTGCCCGGCTGGGCGCTTTTACACTGCAGTGATACGCCCCTGTGCACTGTTGCATTGTAAACCAATGCATCAGACGGGCAACGTATAATGGCCGGGGCGTGAAAGCCTGGCTAATATACGCCCATGTGAATAAGCCCTTAGGCCTCATGCCCAAGGGTAGGTCGGATTCTGAATGCGGGAGCCCACAGCGGAATCCGACTCTGCCCACGGGTGGCAACCCCCGCATACCTGTCCGGCTCTTTTTTTTTCTGTACATACACAGTACTTTGAAAAAAAAGCTTCTTTTATCACGGAATCTGTGGCCCATCCGCAGTGTCAATAGAAGGCGTCCAAGCGGGAACCGCACCAAAATGGAGCTTGCTGTGATTTGTTTTCCACATACACAAATCAAACCTGCCCGTGGACCTTGTGCCCAAAGAAATGCTTTACAACCAAATAAAACAACGACCACGCACGCACCTCAAAGTTGTCCACTGAATCTTGGAAACGCTGGTCTTTTGTGAGCTCCTAGATTTCTCTTCATTGTCTTTGAAAATTGTTTCATCAACCCAAGGTTGCCGTGTAATAGTGACGATATGTATTATATGTACTAATATTAAGCAATTGTTAGCCGGAAAATAAAGTAAATCTAACAAAACCAGATAATGACATCAGGAATATCTAAAAACTAGAGCTCCTAGAACAAAATGGATGGGATTTTCAGAGTCAGTGGCACAAAACTACAGAGAATAAGGTCTAAAATTCCAGGCACCATGAAAAACAAATAAATCTCTTATATTATACAGCACATTAAAAGGTAATGATACAAATACAACTCATCCCACAAAGAAGGAAGTCCGCATCTGGCCATGTCGATGGAATAATGAAAAAGCTATAGCTCTTGGAAAACAGGGATGAAAAACAGCAGCAAAAAAAATGAAAGATAGGGCCTTAAGGAAGCCTTTAAGAGAGAAAAGTAAAAAAAAGGATTTCAAGTATTAAACTCCATTCATATTCTCAATAAACAAATAGTAGCAGATGAGCTGAAGGTTGCATCATTGGTCATAGCAAAAAATGAAAATCTGCATTATTCTGCTAGTGCATTGAGAGAATAAATTTCAGTGAACTTAGTCCAAAATCTTTTTTATTTCTCTCCCTTATGGACAAGTTTGTCTTATCGCCTGAAAAGAAAAATAAATAAAATGATCCAACTCTTAGTGACCAGCCTATAATTTATGCCTGAGGGTTTAGTCACACGGGTGCCGATGCGCCCGTCTTCCTGCAGGATAAGATGGCTGCACTGTAGGTGCGGAGAAAGAACATATGACCGGCTCCATTGCTGGTCATGTGTTCTTTCTTCCGGCACTGCGGGGAGTCGTCCACACCTGCAGTGCGGCCGTCTTCTTCAAGCAGGAAGATGGGCGCATTGGCGCCTGGGTGTGCACGTGTAACTAAGCCCTTTATGATTAAGCTATTTTTTACATTTTTTTCATCATCGTATTGGAAGCGCCATAACTGTATCATTTTTTTTGCTAATATAGCTATATGAGGGCTTGTTTTTTGCAGAACAAGTTCTATTTTTTAATGGCAACTCTTTAGTTAATTTGGTAAAAATGTTAGTATTTCCAGAATAGTTTTTTATTTTTTATTGCGTTCACTGTGCTGCATAGATGAATTTTTATGTTCATTCTGTTGGTCAATACTATTACACCGATACAAAATGTATGTGTTTTTTTAAATTTTAGAATAAAAACTCTTTAAGGGCTCAGTCAGACGGGCATTTATTCGCACGTAAAAAAAGATTGCACTGCGTGCCTAAAAAAAGAAAAGAATTCGTCACCACGTCCATTGCCACCCATATGTTCGATGTTTTGTAGGTGTGAATTTTATGTGCATGTAAAATTCGGACACGTGACCGCTGCCATTAAAAAGTATTAGTTCTACATAGATGAGGATCGCAAACGCATAAAACATGCGCACATAAAAATGCCCGTCTGACTGAGGCCCAAGGGTGCTTTCACACAAGAAGGAGTATTCCACAGTAGCATTATGGAATATGCCATCATGGAATTCTGCACCAAAATCTGTACATCTTCTCAGTATTCTGCAAGAGGGCGTATCTCACAATGTTGTTGTAGGAAATTCTGTCTTGTCTGAAAGCACCCTAAAAGAAATAAAAATGTAATTTGCATAGCCACATTCCAAGATCTATAACTTTTTATTTTTCCCCCAATGGAGCCATGCCAGTCTTGTTTTTTGCAGGACGAGTTGTAGTTTTAATTGACGGGTACATTTTTTGCTAGGTCGATGAATGAAAAATAACTTCTGAAAAATGTTGTAATTATTTTTTAATTTCACCATGTGCGATAACAAACTAAATATTTTAGCAGTTCAAGTCTTTAAGAGCACAGTGATACCTATTATGTGTTCTTTTTAAATTGTTTTGGTGATTTTTTTATTTAAAAATTGTGTTTTGTGGAGGATTTTTTTTACTTTTACAGTGGATTGTTTTTTAACCAAAGTTATCAAACTCTTTTTTACACTAATAGATTGACCAGTTGTTTGCTACGTGAACATAAAATGTTTGGAAAAATGGTTGCTGTGAATCTCCCCCTCTGTCTTTCCATGTCGCTTTTCCCTCTCTCTCTCTCTATGCCACTTCTCTCCCCCCTCTATGCCGCTTCTCTCTCCCCCATCTCTCTCATGCCGATTCTCTCTTCCTCCTCTCGATGCTGCTTCTCCCCAGTCTCCATGCCGCTTCTCCCCTTTCTCCATTCCACTTCTCTCCCTCTCTCTCCATGCCGCTTCTCTCTCCCCTCTCCATGCCGCTACGCTCCCCCTCTCCATGCCGCTTCTGTTTCCCCCCTCTCCATGCCGCTTCTGTTTCCCCCCTCTCCATGCCGCTTCTCTTTCCCCCCTCTCCATGCCGCTTCTCTTTCCCTCTTCTCCATGCCGCTTTTTTCCTCTCTCTACATGCCACTTCTCTCTCCCCTCTCCATGCCTTTTCTCCCCCTTTTTCTCCCTCTCATGCCACTTCTCTTTGCCCCTCCTCATACCACTTCTCTTTCCCCCTCTCTCTCCGTGTCACTTCTCTTTCCCCCTCTCTCTCCATGTCACTTCTCTTTCCCCCTCTCTCTCCATGCCACTTCTCTCTCTCTCTCCACCCATGCCACTTCTATCTCCCCTCTGTCCAAACTGCTTTTCTCCCACCCTCTCCATGCCGCTTCTCTCCCCCTTTCTCCATTTTGCTCATCACTCCCCCCTGTCCATGCTGTCTCTCCATCTGTGTCTGTGTCAGTGTGTGTGTGTATGTATGTATGCATGTGTACGTCAGTGTGCATGTATGTGTGTGTGTGTCAGCATGTGTGTATGTGGGCGTCGCCTGACTCTCCCTTCTGTGGCCATAACTTGAATCTCCTCCTGTGGGCTTCCTTTGCCTGAACTGCTGCAGATTGCAAGACTATGAACATTGCTTAGCAATGCTTGATTCCTGAAGCGCCGCTGAAGGGCCCTGGACATCCTGTTCCTGCTAAGATAATGTTGGTTTAAAGCCCAGGACCAAGCATCCTATATTTACGGCGCTTGGTTGCCATAGAGTTAAACCGAATATATAAAAATGCATTTTACTAATAAATATCCCAGAATCTGTAAGATGTCTTTTGGCAAACTGCATGTTGTAACGGCCTTTTTTGAGCTACAATACCAAAAGCTGTGAGTGGAGAAGTATTTCGCAATAGCAGATGCATTACTCGCCTTTTCACATCACACATGAAGATGAACAATTTTATTACTGCATTTTACACCTTTTTATAGGGTTCTGCATTCAGATCTAGAAATATTCATGTTTTATAAGTGAATAAAGTAAAAAACACTCTAATATGTCTGGAAGTGATGAAAGCCTAATTAAAGTTGAGATTGAGAAATGTGAAGAAGTGTTCTAAGAAACAGATAGGCAGAGGAAAGAACAAAAACCTTGACTTATAAAAGAAATGTATCTGAGGATTAGCCACCACATTGCCATTTGAACAGTAGAGCTGGCATTACCCTCAGAGGCACAGCTAAGGGAGGCTGCCAACCATAGGACTAAATCAGAATTTTCTGGGTACCTGGAGCCACCATGAGTAGTTTCTGAAGACAACCTTATGATATAGTTCGTAGCTATATAAATCTTGAAACAATGAGCTCCCCTTCACAGGTAATGATAGTATTTACTGTAGTTGTATAGTGGCCAAACATTTCTGGTATATTGAATAATGCCTTATGACATGTATAACACAAGAGGTGTAAACTAATGTGTCACTGACCGATTTGGCTTACGGCAATTCTTGAGGGTTTCTGTAGAGGGGCCTGCTATTTTGTACCTTTTAACCCCTTTTTAATCTATCTGGTATTTGCTGTAAGGAACCTCCGGATTACTTTCCCAAGAGTAGTTTTAGTGCAGTGACAACTTACTTGGTGGTCGGACTACAATATTCAGAGAAGTTATCAAACTTGGGGTTATTTAGTTTACAAAAAAAATGGCTGAGGGGCGACCTAACAACTATATAAAAATATCAGGGGACAATACAGAGATCTCTCCCATCATCTATTTATACCCAGGACTGTGACTATAACAAGGAGGTAAGGTAACCTCTACGTCTAGAGGAAAGAAGGTTTCTGTACCAACATAGAAGGGGGTTCTTTACTGTAAGAGCAGTGAGACTGTGGAACTCTCTGCCTGAGGATGTGGTGATGGCGAACTCACTAACAGGGTTTAAGAGGGGCCTGGATGCCTTTCTTGTGTGTTATAATATTACATGTTAGGCTGGGTTCATACAGGGTGGAACTGCTGCAGAATTTCCGTGCGGGCTTTCCACACAGAAATTCCATCGGCAATCTTAACCTCTTAGTGATGAGGCCTGTTTGAGCCTTAGTGACTGAGCCAAATTTTGGAAATCTGCCATGTCACTTTAACATAGAATAACTGTGTAAAGGTTTTGCATATTCAAGCGATTCTGACATTGTTTTTCACCACATGTTGTACTTCATTTAGGTGGTAAAAATAGACCCATAGAATTTGTATACATTTATTAAAAGTGTCAAAATTGGGAAAATTTTGAAAAAATTGTAATTTTTTTCACATCTTCAACTGTAATATTTCAAATATGTGCAAACATACTGTACACATTTTTCATAAGATGTATATTTCCATGTGTTTACTTTATTTTGGGCGCACATTTGAAAAACTTTCGTTTTTTTTTAACCATTTAGGAGACGTACAAATTAAACATTCATTATTTACATTTTGAGGAACACTTTGTTTTCCTGCACCAAGCCAAGATTCCAAAGGCTCATAGGTGTCAGAATGACAGATACCCCCACAAATGACCCCATGTGCAATCGCATGACAGGGGAAGGGGCTTCCCGTGGCCCCCAATAACAGCTCCAGGTTTTCGGCAGCCTGGAGTTGTTACGTTCAGAGTCTGCAGGGCTTTATTTCCCTGAGAATTCATGTTTTTACGTCCTCAGGGATTAAAGCCCATTTAGGCAGGACATAAAAACACTATGGGCTGGTCACTAAGCGGTTAAGCCCGAGACTAAACAGCAAAGTGGATGAGATTTGCAAAAATCTCGTCCACACGCTGCGGACAGACTGTTGTGGCCAAGTTGCACTGAAACTGACATGCCATGCAGAATTCAAAGCCACGGCATAGCAATTGTATTGCCATTTCCGCTGCAGGCTCTCTCCTTTCTATGGGGAGAGATGGCCACAGAGAAATAAGCTGCTTTCAAAACCCATGCCAAAACTGCAGAACTTCAGCTGCAGCAATCTTGTGGAATTTCCAAGCAGTCCCGCTGCAGACATTCTGCAAGATTTCCATGGGATTTCCGCCCCATGTGAACCCAGTAGTCACTGACTACTTCAGAAGGGTTGGGGTCTGTGGATTTTAAATAGTAAAAATCGGCTTCTACCTCATTGGGGCTGTTTTGTCTCCCCCTGAATCAGCATTTTGGGGTGGGGTGGAAGCTTGAATTGGGTATACATATGTCTTTTTTTGACCTAACATACTATGTTAAGAGTTCAAGAAATCTGGATATAAAGGCAAGAGTAAAACCAGATAGCAACCAGAGTGCTTGAACACCCTCTCTTAGAAAACTAGGAACCATTTGCTTAGGCACCTTCCAATGGAAAAGAAGAAACTGGCTGTGTCTGGATAGGCTGGGGATGGGAAAGCTGACTGCATGCGCTGGCTCTTTAAGAGGTGAACTGAACATGCACAAGTGCCTTGTGGACAGAGGAGACAGCTGGGAAGATAGTGCACAGAAGACAGGGACCCAATGGATTCTGACGGCCATGCTCAGCAGGAGGAGAAGGTAACGAGCAGCTGGAACAATGTCAAGACTCACTAAAGGTGACTTCTTTGTATTTTTCATCATATTCTTAAATTGCTGCAGTTTAAAAAAAATGAAACATAAACGTCGTCATTCCACCGATGCTCCTAAAAAGTGAACATATGGCTGATTGCCGAAGTTAGTATAATTACACAGACCCTCAGAACAAGACTGTAGGAACAGGCCCATTTAGCATTTACACATAATTACAGTACATGTAACTTACATAATGCATCAAGGTGACACCTACTGCCAAATGTTTTCTTGTAAACATTCTTAGCATTATTTATATGCAAAAAAAAGCTTTCTTGTCAATAATTTTTTTCCTAGCCGTGCCCATTGTTGGCATGTCACTACAGCAGGTCATTTGAACTAGTGACTGCTTGAAGAGCATTTATATACTTAGCAATGTGCAACCTTTCTTGAAAACAAGTGCACATCAGGGTGCATATTGTGAGAGGATGTTGGAAAGAGTTATGTACCCTGCAAGGCACTGCTCTTAATGTCGAGCAATTTGAGCCGCGTGAGACGCAAATCTGTAAAATGTGAATGTGTGATTGGCAGGGCTTTTTCTGCAATCCAAAATTTACATGAACATAAAATAACCTCTGAGGTAATATTTGCACATTTATGAGGCAGCATTTCTAGTTTTATGGCATTTAGGTGTTTGATTACCAGGGAAATAAACATTTTGATTCCTTTGAGTAAAGTCAGACCCCATTAGTTCACTAAAAGAATGCTGTTTTTGTCCTTATCTCTCAGAAAATAAGGAAAATCAGGCTCTGTAATTCAGCAGTGAGTGCACAAAGGGGTGTAATACTGCCAGCAAAAAGGTTGTAAATAGAATGGAGGAACTATAGGAAAGTGCATTTAAGGGACTCTGCTTTTATGTAGGCTTTGGGTGACTTTATGCAAAACAGTACACTGGGGTTTTTTGGGAAATCCAGTGTGATCTATAACCAATTCTTCATATTTTATTACGTGTCTTAAATATGGTCTTAACACTGGAAATATTCAAGAACTTCATCATGGTTTAACCAAGGAAAGGCTACAGATGTGTCCACCCTAATTGTTGCTCCGGTATTGTTAAAGGGCTGTGTACGGTTGCAGCACACTGTATCAAACCTTTATACTCACAAGGGAGCAAATTTCAGGGAAATGATGCACGCTTCACAAGATGAGGACTCGTCATCCAGAGATATCCAGCCAGTTTACCAAATGTTCAGGAGCAGCATCTGGGGTGTAATATTACACCCCAGATGGTTTGGTAAACAGTATTGTGAAAGGGGTTTTGTCATTTACAGAAAAAAAATCAATACTTGCCAATTCCTCCTCCATCAGTCTTCTTACTACATCTTCTCCTCACTGATTTCCTCCAGTCCCTCGGATCACATCACCTCCAGCCTGCTGGATCCTCTCCTTCTTGTTATGTAGTGTCCATTCTCTGCATTCTTCTTCCTGCAGGTCAGTGTAGGTTATGTCACTGGCATAACTATAGGGGATGCGGTTGGACCAGGAGCATTAGGGGGTTCATAAGGCCTCTCTTCTCCATATAGAGAGCCCAGTACTATGAATAAAGCATTATAGTTGGGGGCCCTGTTACAGGTTTTGCATTGGGGCCCAAGAGCTTCAAGTTACGCCCCTGGGTTACATCACTAGTGATGCAACGTTCACTGCCTAGGAAGTAATGCTGATCTATTGCCAAGACTGCGCATGTGTACTGTCTTGCCGCGAGAGTTCATATACTATTGCAGAGAGACAGCATGCATGCGCAGTCTCTGCAATAGCTCGGCCCTCCCTACTAGGTTACAAATGCTGTGTCACTAGTGTAGAGAATGGACGCTTCGTCAACGGAGGGAGAAGAATTGACTGGCTGGAGGTGACGTGAATCGTGGGGACTGCAAGAGCCAAGAGAAGAATGGTGGGGAGAAGATGCGGTGAGAAGCCTGCCTGGGGAGGAATAGGTAAGTATAGAGTTTTTGTTTTCTAATGACAGAACCCCTTTAAGAACTTCAATTTCTTACCATACAAATTCAATACAATATCGTAACATGTTAGCAAACCCTTCACAGGCTGAATTTCACATCACTACCACTGGATTGTCACACATAGACACATATAGAATAAACATCTTGTGACAGAGTATTGAAAAATCATGTTTTTTTCAAAGCAAGTCATCGCCAAACATTTTGGGCTACTGCATGTGGAGCCAAGAGGAAAGGTAAGAAAAGATTTAGTTAATACTTAAAGTTTAGAAAATAACAAGAATTGGACAAAAGTAACATTTCTAAGATATCTAAAGACAAGTACAAGTAAGGCCGGCTGCACATGACCGGGTTTGAATTGCGGAATCTGCGATTGTCTCCCACGCAGATGATCTGCGGCATTCTGCACCAATTCAAACCCATGGAGCATCCGCATATCCGCTCGCACGAGCAGATAGCGACTGCGAGGAAAAATTGCAGCATGCTCCATTTTCGTGCGGAAAGGTCGCGGGACTCGCATCATTACCTTGCGATGGCGCTGGAAAACCTGTTCTGCGCATGTCCAATGGCTTGCTGGCTGGACCATCTGCAGTAAAGAAGGCTGCCTGAACACGACAAGAAGTGAGAGGTATGCGGGGTCACCAGCCAGGCATAGGGTTGGATTTCTGTGCGGGATCCCACATTTGGAATCCGACCGGGTCGTATGCAGCTGGCCTAAGGGTCCCTTTACATGTGTGTATTTCCTGTCCATGTGTGGTCCATGTACTTCACTGACAGCACATGGACCCATTATAGCCAATCATATTAAGTGTATGCTATACACACAGGCGTTACTTTCACACAGATCCAATGGTCTGTGTGAAAAAAGTCATAGCATGTTCTATTGTGGTCCATATCATTATCCAGAATTGGTCACGCAATATCCATTGCCCATGGTATCAGGCAGTACACGGACAGTGTGCTGTTCGATGTGAATTGCTCTCAAGAATCTCGGACACAACTCACTTACACTTGTGTGAATGGGCCTTTAGGCAAGACATTTCTGGAATGTGTTTGAAGTGGTATGCCTAAAGTATGTCCAGGACATAAAGTATGCAACTGGATGCCCATAAAGTTGCTTATGTCTGTAACTGACTCCTATTTTCAGAGCTTTTAATATTTTTTACATTTTTATTTAGCCCTTATAATGCACTTGAACTTGTGCTAACTTCTATTACTGTTACGACCGCTGGTCATAGCTGGTGGCGTTCAACACTGCCTACTGTCATTGGGTGTCACCACATTGTGTCCTCCATGTTGTATTGGCAGACACAGCTTCTCCTGTCAGTCTTCGGGTTCTCAATTCACCTCTTAAAGGGCTAGCATTTACACCAAGCTTTCCACTCACCAACCAATCCTGACAGATCCTGGACTATTTATGGTTACTTTGCCCATCAGCAGGTGCCTAAGTAATCACTCTTTACAGTGCAAAGGCACTAGTTGTTTCCTATCTGATCCTATGGTAATAGACCCATGCCTGAGCCTCCCAGTTTTCCTGATTTTCTCCATTCCTGATCCTGGCTCGTTTATTGCCTCCATTCACTGCTTGGATTGAACCATGCAAGTTATTCACCAGCCTTGACTTCAGCTTGTTCCTCGACTATGTCTCTGTCTACACCCTCCGGTACTGTATTACTGTTTTTCTCACCACATAATGTCAGCTCTTTTTATACCGAGACTATTTTTGAGGAAGTGGTCAGGGGCATCTCACAGCAAAGACCATATTCTGACTGATGGGATTATAGGGTGAAAACTGGAGAAACTTTAGGTGCAGCCTCCAGACTTAGTCCAAAGTTAAATTGCTTACAGACACAGCAAATCTATGTCCGTTGTTGTGACAACTATATACTTCTATATTGCAGTATACAGTACTTTTCAGTGTTATCTATTACACCCCGTTATAGACAGGGTTTAACAGGCATCTATGCATTAAAGCTCTGAGAGCCTTCACTAGGCCCCGGGTTGCCATGCCAACCCATCAGCATCCCACAATTGGGAAGTTGCGGGAAGGCAAACAGGCCATTGGAAGAGGCCTCCCTTTTTAGCTGGTTGTTTAAAAACCACAATCAAGATTAACTGCTGCATCTAAACAAATAAACGGTAGAGATCGGAGTTCTTGTTGGTAGTTGGCAGGTGATCACGTTATAGCAATGGAGGACTATGGTTCCATCCAGGTTTCCACCTGGATGCCATTTTCCACAATCCAGACAAAATCCTGTGATGGAACCAATAAGTATAGTCTAAAATGAAGTGTGAACAGGAACTTAGGACAAAGATTGTATCTGGTTAGTCTCTCCCCAGTTCCTCTAAATCAGTTGTTAAAATAACAGCCGTTTCAAAGAACTGGGGAAAATCAGGATGCCGAGCTGGAGTCCACTTCAGTAAAAAGTTCCTCAACCTCCATTGGCAGGTAAGTGAAAGCTGTAAGTTCCCTGCTTGCTGTCCAGCACCCACTCCTGTGAGACATATGGCATGATGATGAGGTCACAGTGTCATTTCATAATTCCACAGGGGGCAGGCCTGGAATGCATGTCCTTCAGTCAACATCTTTTCCATACACTTGTACAGACTGTTCTTCAATGTTCCTTGTGCTTCCTGTCCATTCATTCCACACTGGAAGTGGCTGTAATAGATGAATATCAAAGAGACAACACAGTTCACTGGCCTGTGAGAAAAGACACAAAGATGTAAAGGTGACACCTAAGATGTGCACCGGTAATGCATGTTTCTCTACTTATTAGTGTAGTATGTCTCCACCGGAAGTATGGGTTAGCCAGGCTCAGCTAGAGGTAACGCCCAGGTCATGCCCAAAGCTCCTGATTAGTTCCCGCGCACGCACCTTGACAGAGGCTACAGTCACGCTCACCTTCCATGGTCAGCCCTCCACAAGCAATGTTTATAAAGGCAGATGTGAAAACAGAGATGCCAGCACCTGGTGCTTGCTGTACCACAAGGTCCACTTAGGAGGAGGATGACAACCAGGAAGAGAAGGTAGAAGATGATGAGGTACTTGACCCAACATAGTGTGAAGACAGGGAACGTCATCACAGCAGCTTGTAGGGGCAGGAGAAAGAGGCAGACATTGTAGGGTAGCACCCTCCCAAGACAGGGAGTAGGTTGTCCCAGAAAAAGAAAAAGGCCTTACTGCCACCATCAGCTACAACTAGCTACAGCAGCAACATCAAGCCCACAGCTAAGTCTGTTCACAGGACTTGTGCAGCCTGGGCATTCTTTGAAACCACATGTAATGACAGAACAGTAGTCATCTGTTAGATCTGGGGTAACCATCTGAAATAAAGCAAGAACATAAACATCCTCAACAGGGTATGAAAAGTCAGAAAAACTCCAATGACTTGCTGCCTTGGAGAGCCAACCTGGTTCAGAGAGCAATGAGTCAGCTTCCTCCTGCTGCCTCTTTTGCTGCTATAGCTACCTCTTCCTACATGTCCTTCCCTGTCCATACAGTAGCATCTGAGCACAAAGAGAAAGGTTTGTGTAGAAGCAGTTGCAGAACAAGTTTGGGCCTTTCCTCTGGCACTGGCAACCAAGCTGCAGGATTCAGAACCAGGAGTGGGAAACAGAGAACAGACATGGAGCCATCACCACCACTGCCAGCTTCTCCAACATTGACATCTACCCCATATTTCAGCGAGTCCCAGGCCATCAGCCAACCCTCCATCTCTCACCTATTGGAGCTTAAAAAAAAAGTACCACCTCAACCACCCCCAGCACAAGCAATGTACAGTTGCTGGTGATGGAAATGCTGCCCTTCAGGCTAGTTGAAATAGATGCCTTCTGCAACATAATGGTCTGTGCTAACACACAGTACCAGTTGTCCAGTTGCTATTTCCTTGACCTGTGTGTGATAATGTGTCCGTGGTACTGCAGAACATTGTTGGTGGCAGGGTGCATCTGACCACGGATATGTGGTCCAGCAAACATGGTCAAGGACGTTACATATCCTTAACAGCACACTGGGTCAATAGCCTGAATGTGGGGCATAAAGCCTTTAGGGGTAGCCCTCATTTCATTGTACCCCCAAAACTTGCAGGACTTCCATCCATGTCTGTCCCCTCCTCACCCCCTCCTCCACTTCCTCCTAGCACCATTCAACACTCTCTACACCGACACTGATATCAGTATCTCAAAAAAACAATTCTAGTTAGAAACACATGGGAAAAAACACCATGCTGTGCTGAAACTCATATGTCTAGATGAGCGCAGCCACATCGCTGAAGAGCTGTTGATGACTCTGCAGACCCAGGGTGACACGTGGCTGACCCTCCAAAAAGCTGAAGACAGACAAGGTTGTGTGTGACAATGGCCCAACCTGCTGGTAGCCCTTCACCTCAGAATCTTAAAACCATACCCCATGGGATGAACCTAGTTGTCCAACACTTTCTAACCAATCATTCAGGTTTCCAGCTGCTGTAAGACGCCATGAATCTGTGCTCACCACTGGCATAAATATAAGGGATGCAGAGAATACGGTTGCACCCGAGCGCAGGAGCCTTAAGGGGCCCATAAGGCCTCTCTTCTCCATATACGGAGCCCAGTACTATGAATAAAGCATTATGGTTGGGGGCCCTGTTACAGGTTTTGCATTGGGGCCCAGGAGCTTCAAGTTACACCTTTGTTTAAGGGGTTAAAAGAAGATGAAGGGCCGCAAGATAAACTTTTGCAACCAGGCCCGTGAGCCTTTAGCTACACCTCTGGTGCTCACACTTGTGGCGTTCACATCCAGCTGCCCCTTGTTTGGCGGAGGTGCAGTAACCTTTGAGGCTACCATCAAACCGCCTCATCTGGGACATGCCTGCACAGTGGAATTCCAGATTACATATGTTGCAGAGGCTAAGCCAGCAGCAGAGAGTGATCCCAGAGTACCAAATGGTGTATGCAGGTAACAGACGCTGTAAAAGGTTGGGAACTTTATGCCTATGCTGTGGCTACAGATCAAAAATGTATGTGCCATTTTAGCCAAGCAACCAAAATGGTCAGTTGGGATGACACAGCGATTAGTATGATCATCCCTGTTGTCAGCCTGCTGGAACAGATACTACAGAGCTTCAAGGACAATGATGTGTTGTCACAAGAGGAGGAAGGGATACCAATCTCCCAACTTTCTGGCCAGTCCACCATTTCTGAACATTGCAGGGAGAATGGCTTTTGATGACAAAGAGAGACATCTTCTCTGAAGCGTTTTTCAAGGAAGAAAAGAGGATAAGGAGAAAGAGGAGGAGGCCCAGAGATACAGGCAATGCAAAAGACATTCCCTCCACTACTAACCCAAGCTATTTTGCATGAATTGTGGGACCAGCTGGAAGACACTATTAGGCCTGTCCCTGAGGAATATGGGCCATGACCAGTAGGTATTTTGAGGCATATGAGCGCCTTTATGTTGCAGTGCTTGCAGAAGGACTATCACATAGCCTACATCAAATCATCATGTAATTACTGGGTGGCCAACCTCCTTGATCCCTGCTACAAGGCTAAAATGACAAATCTCATCCCAGCAGTGCAAAGGGATCTCAAAATGCATAATCAACAGGATGAACTGTTAAGCAGCTTGAGCAGAGTATTCCCCATGGCAACTGGGATGCTTTTGCAGGCAATTACAGCAACACCACCTCCAGTGACCAGGAAAGTTTAATAGAGGCATGGCATCGTTTTTTCAGCCTACAACAGCATAGGGTAGGACTTATAGGCAGCACTTATCCACGATGGTCCAAAATTACCAGCTCCAGCGTGGATGCACTTAGACATGGTGTTGCCCCCTTTGACTTCTGGGTGTCTAAACTGGATGAGTTTCCAGATTTTGCACAACAAGCTTTAGAGGTGCTTGCCAGCCCCACTGCCAGTGCGCTATTTCCCTGTCGACAGACAATGTAGTTCACCTGACTTTTTAAAAATAAACCAGGTGTGCATTTCACATGACTTCTCCACCCCCATGGCATATTCCACTGACTAGTTAGCATGCTGCCAAATATTAGCCATACATGACTGAGCATAGATTTCTTTCAAAAAGCACACTCGTCTCCCCTAGGTGGTGGTAGTTCTGTATTTCTCCTCCTTCTACTTCCCCTTCTCCTTTCCCCCAAACGCAAAAATATTTAAAAAGCTGTCATATTTCTATGATTAGTTGATCTTAGAGTCGGCAATGACTGAATGGTTAATCATCATTAATGTATGAAGAGGCACATGCAACTATCCATGCACCTGATCAGAAATCTACACCAGCGATGAGGTGGAGTCGATTTCATGTATGATTTATACTACTTTCTGGCATAAAGTATGCTGATGACTTCCAGGCCAGATTAGTCACAATCCGACTCAATAAGCCATGTTCTCGTTTTTCAAAACTGGTGTGGGTGATGTAAAATAAAAAAAACGTTGCAATTTTTTGTGCAAGTACGGCTTGTATTAATTTTTTACGCCATTTTTGCAATGATAAATTCCCTCCTAGTCTCTGACAATAATGAAATAAACTTGGTTCCCTAGAAATGTATAATAGATATAATGTATTTTTATTCTGATGGTGGGTGTCTTCAGAAATAGAACTAAGATGAAGCACTGCAATACTTGTGACAACTATTCTGTACATTTCTATTTATGATACATAACAGTGGAAAAGAGACATAAAGATCAACACTTTAGAAGGAAAGCACGTTCATGGCGTATATATTTAATTAAAGCAGCTGCTCTAAGATGACACGAAGAGCAAACTGTCTACACTAAGTAAAATTAGTCACTAATGCTACAACAGAAGCAGTTAGTAATATCCGGATTTGACAGGCTTGTAAAGATACTACATCTAACTGTTATTGCTAGGAAAATGTGTGAGACACAGTCACATTTTACTACAGGGATGCGGCTCCAACTCACTTAGTCATTGATGATAGATGCCGGGAAAAAGATCTAACCTGTGCAGTTTGTTAAATTTAATGTGCCAGTTTGCAAAAAATGGGCAATTTTGCAGATGTAAAACTATAAACATCCTGTACCAAGGAACCATTATCTAAAGTGAGATCTCTGCTTGTTCGTACAGCATGTAAGAAATCTAAATACATTTTAGGAAACTGACTTGTTTAAATTATACGTGTTTTTTGGAAGGAAAGAAATAATCTTTAGATGTGACTACACATTAAATGCACAACCTCCACTGTTTGTGTCTTAGTAGATGTTTATAGTATCTTTACAGGGTATCATTCAGAGAAAAGGTACTCGGCTATGAGATAGTACCAATCCCCCATGTGTTCATTATCACTGCACATTGGATACAATGACAGGTTTAAAGAAACAGTAAATTAAAAAGTACCATAATTCTTCTCTTAATTATCGCATGTTGTTTGATCCTGTTGGGTCTCCTATTTCAATCAAAACTATGATAAATATATTAACAATTCTTTTAAATGTTTTTTTCCAAATGCATTTTTCATGTTCTATATTTTGAATACCATATTATTTATCATTGGAAAAGAACATATTCTACATACTTTTTTTCTTTCAATTTTTCTGAAAAGAAATGGGTTAGGAAGAAAATGGGGAAAAAAAAGTTTTTCCCCAATTTTTCAGGTTTTTTGCCAGGTCTTTCCATCTTTAGTCTTAGCAGACCATTCTATCCTCCCTCAAAACAGACTGCAAAACAACTGCTTGCAGAAGGAGCTTTCCCTCACTACTCTGCCTGCAATAGTACACCCATAGTGATAAGTCCCGTCCATCATAGTAACATAGTGTGTTAGACCAAAAATAGACATGTCCATCCAGTTCAACCTTTTTCCCTCCCCAATGTTGATCCAGAGGAAGGCAAAAAAAGGAAATGAGATAGAAACCAATTTTCCACATTTAAGGGGAAAAAAATCCTTCCTGACTCCATGGGATTAGGAAGAAATTAAAACCTGTGGTTTTCCACAAAATCTGTACATGACTCTTAATTCAGGAGTAGCAGAAATTACAATTGCTGAATGGTAAAACACTGCTGACAGTGGTCATGCACATTGCTAGGGTCTCCTACCTCCATACAGTCATTACATTTTAAGTCCACACTGTTTATTGAACAAAGACCATCATTACCAATGATAGCACTGTATATGATCCAAATAATACCACCATACCATGACCACTAATTAATGTCTGACTAATATTATCATAGAGTCAGCAGCCAAAAAAACGATATCAAGACATTTAGATGTAGATTCGAGCACTACCCAGGTCCTCCGCAGAATGTATCAGCGACTACATCTGTATTTTCTCCATTTGACTGGATCAGGCTTGTATGCAAGATTTTCACACATTGATTTCTGCCATGTCATTGGTTTCCATATCAGGGTTCCATGGGAATCACCAAAACAGCACTGCAACAAAATCCTGGATAAAAGCGTAGACTTTAATGCAACCACTTTGGTCTCTGTTTGACATCATTTCCATTCCCTTCCATCATTTTGGGAGGACACAAAAGCACAATCCACTATGGTATTTAGTCCTCCAAAATCAACTTAAAACAATGGAAACCTTGTCAAGTAGAGACCAAAATATTCACCTTAAGGCTAGGGCTGCATGGCGATTTTGGAGGTGATGGGTGTCATGTGACAAAAACTGCTGTGTAGTGGGGTAACTTCATAGTGCATTGAACTCAGTGAAGTTGCAATGCAAATTTCAGGTTGCTGAGACATTGCAACTTCATGCGTTTGCACTGTGGCTGCATTAAGAGAGCAATGTCGTTGTGCCACGCTGGTTTTGGTTGCACAACAATCATTGCGACCAAAATAACCATGTAGCTCTAGTCTAAGGTCTAGAGTTCCAAGTAGAATGATGTTTTTAGTGATTCCCATGGAACCCTAAAACAGAAACGCACAGTGAAAATAAAAACACTATGTAAAAAGACCATGTGTGACTTTCCGTAAACTTGATACAGTCTACAGAGCAGAGCAATTCTTCTAGTCAGGAGGATTGCACTTACTGCTACTAGGGGAATGATTAATGAGAGCTCCTCGTCATAGTTTCAAGGGGTTGTCCCACTTTTCACTAATGATGACATATCTTCATTTGACCCGCAGCTCGAGATTCATGACAATCATCTGATCCCTGGGGCTTTGTGCTGGATGCAGACAGCTCCGTACATTACGCAGTGGCCCCAGCTAGTATTACATGTTTCAATTCACTGCCTGGATCCACTTTAAACCCTGCAAAATCTGCAAGCAGCAAAATTTGGTATCCTGTGAAAAAATTCTGGCCAGTGAGCTCATGATTTGGATCAGAGGCTCCAGATATAAAAACCTAGCAACACCTCAGAAGTCAGGCAACAATTACCCAACTTATCAAGTGACTGCAATTGAGATATTTATTTGTCAGTTTTTCCTTCGTGATGTACAGTAGTTAAGCTAACATAACATTGTCATGGCGTACCATCGAGGCTGCCATCTAGGCTCACCTGCTTCTGTTGCTGTTACCGCAGTTGGTCACTGTTCATTCTCCTCTCATTCATGTGGCAGATGTCATGTCCTTCTCAGCTCCCGGTCTCTAGCTTCTGCCCATAGTGCACGTGCATCCACCTATCCCATACTTAAAGGGCCAGGATGCATCCTGCTAACCTTTCCCCAACCTATCCCTACACAGTTCCAGTTATATTAGACATCCCCTAAGGCGGATGCCTAAGCAATTTGGTTTTACCTGTTTTTAAAGCCTGATCAATTTTTTGTGCGTTCAGTCAGTTTTCATCATTTTGCTTGTTCCCGATTTTTTTGACTTTTCATCTCTGACCTTGGATACATTCATTGGAGTACTCTTTCTGCCATCTGCTAACCTCTACTTGGACTGTTTATTGTATTGTACCTGTTCCGCCAGTCCTGACCTCTTGCCTAATAGCCGTACTGAAGTTTATGCTGCCTGCCTTCAAATCATCTAAGGCTCTTGGTTTTGTCTCTCTTCACGCCCTCAGATACTGTTCCTTGCTATTGTGTAGTGTTGTCTGCCACATAAAAGAGACTACTTCTGCGCATAAAAGACTGTAGACCCCACAGTGAAAACCAGATCCCAAATGGGGGGGGGGGGGGGTGGGAGGGTGAAAAATGGGATGCTCCAAGCAATGCCTCCCTATTTTGCCCAAAATCGAAGTGGATCCACATCTGCTCGCTAACAAATAGACTGACCTACAGGCTATCAGCCACAAGAAACCTCACAAATAATGCATTTATGTAAATAGAAAGTAGACAAGCTTCTTCAGTGCAATACTTGGTGAAGCACTCTTTTACTTATATGACCTGCTGCAAACGTCATCCATTGCCAGACACTAGCTTCTGACAGCGACCTTAGGAATCTTAGCTCTAGCTCACTAACATTTTTGGTTTGTGTGTTGCAACCTCCTTCAGATCCCACCAAACATTTTCAATGGGGTTTAAATGCAGGCGACTATGTTGGCCACTCAAGGCATTCTTCTGAAACTAAGCCTTGGTTGACTTTGAGGTATGCTTGGGATCATTGTCCAGTTGGAAGGTCCAATGGCACCGACACTTCAGCTGGGAATACCCAGTGCCTTTGCAATGGTCTCTATTCTTAACTTTTTGGACCTTGCTTTTGGCTTGGCTACAATTAAACAACACAGTCAGCAAAGCCCTATCCAGTCCGGGTATTTATTGTGTTTTACCTCAAGCACACCTGATGCATTGAGACACTTTATGTGCAAATATGTGCTTTCACTCAAGTTGATGAATATTCTGAGACTGCAGTAGTCATTAAAAATGGCATTTAGTGGTAAATTTGGAAAAAAACGCTTGTTTATATTAGTTGCATTGAGCTATTTAAATTGTTCCTGTTTGATTGTTTTTTGGGGTTTTTTTTGCAAACAGCTTAAAATTTGTAGATTTGACAAAATCAGCCTAATTTACAATAGGAATAATAAAACATTGACTATTATGTAGAAAAAAGGATGTTCCTTTTCAGAAATATTTATGTATGTCAAAGTCACAAAGAAACAAGAAAGGTTTTAAACTTCGCTTTCATTGAGGGATTGTTAAAATATTACACACAATGAAACTCAGTGTCACATATTTTGGCTGCACTGAAAAACGAATTGGACAATGTCAGTACATATTGTGCTGCAATAACTGAGCCAGGGACTTGTTTGCCCAAAAAGTAGACAGAGCCTGCATGACTGACAAATTCCAGGTAACCAATGTTAGAAAGTCCCTGTGTTTCAATTAACCAGACTTTTTCAAGGGTATGATACAGTTTAATAAACTTTATACAGAAAAAAAAGTGGCATATTTGTATTCAAGTCCAGTAGGGAATGGATCTCTGCCTACAAACACTGCTGCACAATATATGGCAGTGGCAGGACAGTGCACAGAGGATTGTTTCTGAGCTTTACCTATCCGTAATGCACAGTTGCAGTATTTCTGCAGCGGCTTTTTAATGCCCGATATTACAACAACATATAGCCCTCCTTTAATTGCCCTTTTTGAGGCATATTTCTGGCACGAATTAGAGTTTTCAGTGCATGTTTTTGAATGTCTTCAGACAAGCTCTGAATATCATTTCCACCATCAAATGTCTTCTTTCGCATGTTATGACAATACTACAAAAGGCTATGAAGATTATGGACCCTTATGCTTTTGTTGTTATCCATTTAGTCATTCATGACCCTACGTTTTTTGGTTTTGTACTACTTCTTTTAGTCGTGTTAGATCCATGCCAGTATCAGCTCTGACAGTATCAGCCATCATGTCCTTTGGCTGCTGGGTCTTCCACTGATCTGTCCAAGTATTATACATTTTTCTAGCGGCTGCTCACATTACATGGCCAAAATACGTGAGTCTAAGCCCGGTCATCTTGTCCTCCAGTGAGTCTGAGCCTGGTCATCTTGCCATCCAGTGAGTCTGAGCCCGATCATCTTGCCATCCAGTGAGTCTCAAGTCAGGTCATCTTGCCCTCCAGTGATACATCGGGTCTTATACAGTTTAGGACTTCTATGTTTGTTACTCTCGCCGCCCAGGGTATACGCAGCATGCATTCACCAGCACCACAGCTCCAACGCATCAATCCTCCTTCTATCAGCTTTTTTCACAGTCCAGCTTTCACATCCATACATGGCTCTGCGGAATATGATGGTTTTCACTATCCTGCGTTTAGTTGTGATGCCGATATTCTGCCGATGTACTTTTCCAGATTTGGTCCATGTTGAGCATTGCGCTTCATCCCAATGTTATCCTATGTTTTATCTCTGGCATAGATTCTCCAGCCTGATCAATTTTCCAACCAAGATAGATAAAGTCTTCCACGCATTTTATGGCCTCGTTGTCCATTTTTTTAAAATTTAGCCATTATATCACTCATTAATGTTGTTCCCTGGGCAAAACCTTATATCAGACTATTTCAGTCAAACATCCTTTCTCCTTAAGGTCTGACTGAAACTAATAATGATAATTATTATATCCTGCCATACTCCACATGATCACAAGTGATGGCTTTCTCTAGCCCAGTTTCAAGGAA
This sequence comes from Eleutherodactylus coqui, assembly GCF_035609145.1. Classification (NCBI taxonomy): domain Eukaryota; kingdom Metazoa; phylum Chordata; class Amphibia; order Anura; family Eleutherodactylidae; genus Eleutherodactylus; species Eleutherodactylus coqui. The sequence goes on from NC_089845.1 coordinate 18,386,376, forward strand.
GATCTCGTCATCCTCATTCTCAAATTGGTATAATCACAAATGCATCAGGCTGCTGTAGAGGTGCCCCAGTTGATCAGCAGTGGGTCCAGCAAACTTGATCAGCCTTGGAAAAAGTTCTTTCCTTTAGTATTAAGGAACTAAGAACAATGAAGTTGGCTTTTCAACATTTACAGCCTCGTCTCTTGAACCCAAAGTTTGTATTCCAGTCAGAAAATATCTGCAGTATAATATGTTAACAAACAGGGATCAATGAAGAGTCCATCTCTGGCTTGAGGGATAAAGGTCTGGTAGGAACAGAATATCCTATCTCTTACAGCAGTTCACATAAAGGGTTCCTTGAACATCAAAGTAGATTGGCTCAGCAGGAATCTGATCAGCCCTGGGGAATTGACTATTAGGCCAAAAGTCTTCTCTAAGGTAACAAGCGTGATGGGAATTCCACAATAGCTGCTGACCGAATGTAAAGCTTTTTCAATGTCCTAGATCACCCTTATGCTTAGGACAGCCTCTCATTTAGTCGGAAAGGGTGGTTCAATTACATCATTTCTATTTTACCTCTCATTCTTCAGGTTCAGGAGAAAGTCGTCAGTAATAACAATAATTTTGTTTTGCCACAGGAGGGTTTGGTCTCCTCTTTTATATTAAGATTGCAGACTTAGAGGGTTTTTCTACATTTGCACCCGCACATGCTCCATTTTATAACATTGAACTGGAGGGGGAGAAATATGACTTCTTATGGCTTCTCTTCTGAAATAATTGATGCTCTGTCAGCTTTAAGAAGACCCACTACTAAGAAAGTTTGTGTGGTATGCAGAAAGTCACACATTTTATAGTAGTTCATATTCAACGTAGGTGGTGGCTGTCTCTTCTTGCTGTAGTACTGACACGCTGGTAGACAGGTCGGAAACACAACAAACTAGGCTGTGGTAAACAATTTCTGGAAATTCCCCTCATCTCATGTTAATTAACCAGGTGATTTTATGAAAAGGGAGCACACCCAAAAGAGTGGTTGGCCAGGCAGAATGCCCATGTGCGAGTCCAAAATGCCTGATGCATGGGGGTGCAAATGTTGAAGGCCCACTAGAGAGAGTGATTGAGACAAAGCAAAGTGTGCAAGTTTTAAGTGCTATGTGCCTCATTCCTGGAACTTCAGATATTAGGAACCCACTAGAGGGGAGTCCTGGATAGAAGAGCTGGAACTCAAGAGCAACAAACAAGTAGGAAATTTGTGGAATGGACTAACATAGTAACATAGTAACATAGTAACATAGTATGTAAGGCCGAATGAAGACAATGTCCATCTAGTCCAGCCTGTCTATCCTACTGTGTTGATCCAGAGGAAGGCAAAAAACCCCAAGGCCAGAAGCCAATTAGCCCTTTTGGGGGAAAAATTCCTTCCCGACTCCCTAATGGCAATCAGACTGTTCCCTGGATCAACCCCTAATAGTTCCTACCTGCCTGTATACCAGGATTGACACTTAACCTAATATTTATATCCTATAATATACTTCTCCAGAAAGACATCAAGTCCCCTTTTAAACTCCTCTATTGATTTTGCCATCACCACTTCCTAGTAGGTTTCATCACCAACACAGAAAGGGGTTCTTTACTGTAAGAGCAGTTAGACTGTGGAACTCTCTACCTGCTCTTACAGTAAAGAACCCCTTTCTGTGTTGGTGATGAAACCTACTTTCCTCTAATCGTAGCGGATGTCCTCTTGTTACCTTTGTGGTCCTGGGTGTAAACAGATCACGGGAGAGATCCATGTGTTGTCCCCTCATGTACTTATACATGGTTATTTGGTCGCCTCTTAACCTTCTTTTTTCTAGAGTAAATAGTCCCAATTTGGATAGCCTCTGTGGGTATTCCAGTCCCGTCATTCCATGTATTAGTTTAGTTGCCCTTCTTTGAACCCCTTCAAGCACTGTGACATCTTTCCTGAGCACCAGTGTCCAGAATTGTACACAGTATTCCATGTGAGGCCTGACAAGTGCCTTATATAGTGGAAGGATAATGTTCTCGTCCTTCGCCCCTATACCTCTTTTAATGCACCCCAAGACTTTATTTGCCTTTGCAGCAGCTGACTGGCATTGGTTACTCCAGTTTAGTCTATTATCCACTAATACCCCTAGATCCTTTTCCATATCACTTTTCCCCAGCGGTACCCCATTAAGTGAATATTTGTGACATCCGTTCCTCCTGCCCATGTGCATAGTCTTACATTTTTCAACATTGAACTTCATTTGCCATTTTTCTGCCCAAGCCCCCATCTTATCCAGGTCCGTTTGTAGCCGCACATTGTCTTCCGTTGCATTAATTATATTGTATAATTTTGTGTCATCTGCAAATATTGATATTTTGCTGTGCAGCCCCTCTATCAGGTCATTAATAAATATGTTGAACAGGGTGGGGCCTAATACTGAACCCTGTGGCACCCCGCTAGCGACTGTGGTCCAATCAGAGTACGAACCATTTATTACCACCCTCAGCTTTCTATCGTTGAGCCAATTTTTTACCCACTTACACACGTTTTCACCTAATCCTAGCTGCCTCATTTTGTATATTAGCCTATTATGTGGCACGGTGTCAAAGGCTTTAGAGAAGTCCAGATATACAAGATCAATAGATTCTCCCTGGTCCAGCTTAGAGCTTACTTCATCATAGAAACTGATCAGATTTGTCTGACATGAGCGACCCTTCATGAATCCATGCTGGTGAGGAGTTATTCCCTTAATCTCCTTGAGGTACTCATCGATGGCGTCTCTCAGAATCCCCTCGAAAATTTTTCCCGTTACTGAAGTGAGACTTACTGGCCTATAGTTACCAGGCTCACTTTTGCTCCCTTTTTTGTAAATTGGAACCACGTTGGCAATGCGCCAATCCAATGGTACTACTCCGGTCTTGATAGTGACTAGGAATTCAAATGAAACCCAATTGCACAGGACACAACATCATACGCAGGGGACGATACCGTCAGGTGTACCCCATATTTTTCAGTGAAAGTAACCACCATTGTGTCGTAGGACAGAGACTGAGTACCGTGACACCACCCACCTAATTACGATCCCTATCCCTGGGTACCACATATGCCTTTATCTTTAATATATTTCATGACTGGTGTTCTGTAAATTCTGTTATCTTTATTGTCTCTTTCATTCTATTGTCTCTATTCTGCAATGCCTTCAGGAAGTTCTTCTGAAAGATTTTAAGTTACACACTAAAGACCCATTTAGACACAACCATTATCGCTGAAAAGCCATCTTTTGAGCGATAATCGCTGTCTAAACTTGCGCCCATCGTTCACTTTTGGCGCACTATTCGTTTATCGCTGACTTCAAGCCAGCATAAAAAATCATCCTGTGGTCTTATCAGAACGCACACTGAGTTCTCTGCTGGATGGCGCTGATAGTATTCTTTCAGCTGCAGTCCTGCTCGAGAACAATGGAGCAGAATGCAAACAACAGACCGCTAGCTGTTATCTGTATTCAGCAAAAGGCTTCATTTGCACGTTAATAAGCTACTAAGAAGTTTATGCAAAATGATCGCTTAAAACTGCCACTCAAGTTATCCTTTGAATGAATTTTGAGCAATCATCTTTCTGTGTAAATGGGCCTTTAATGTTGACTTTTTCATTCGAAGTTCATTTCTAGATAGCAAGTTTTCAGGTCATCCTTTTATTAAAGGGGTTGTCTCGCGAAAGCAAGTGGGGTTAAGCACTTCTGTATGGCCATATTAATGCACTTTGTAATATACATCGTGCATTAAATATGAGCCATACAGAAGTTATTCACTTACCTGCTCCGTTGCTAGCGTCCTCGTCGCCATGGTTCCGTCTAATTTCGGGGTCTTCTTGCTTCTTTAGACGCGCTTGCGCAGATCCGTCTTCTCCCTTCGGCTCCGCTCGGCAGCATCGGCGGTTTGGCTCCGCCCCCTTGTACGCGTCATCGCGTAGCTCCGCCCCATGATGTGTGCCGGTTCCAGCCTCCTGATTGGCTGGAATCGGCACGTGACGGGGGCGGAGCTACGCGATGATGCTTACAAGGGGGCGGAGCCAAATCGCCGATGCTGCCGAGCGGAGCCGAAGGGAGAAGACGGATCTGCGCAAGCGCGTCTAAAGAAGCAAGAAGACCCCGAAATTAGACGGAACCATGGCGACGAGGACGCTAGCAACGGAGCAGGTAAGTGAATAACTTCTGTATGGCTCATATTTAATGCACGATGTATATTACAAAGTGCATTAATATGGCCATACAGAAGTGTATAACCCCACTTGCTGCCGTGAGACAACCCCTTTAAGCAATTTTTCAAAATTAAGAACGTGTTTAATTCTCCAGTTCTTTCCTGGGAACTATCAGCTGCCCTGAAATGCTTGGTAGAAGTGTATTTTGAGCTCCCGAAGCCAACCAGTCAACCTCAATTTCCTGCAAGACTCTTGTTCTGGCGGTTGTAATGTACGTTCGCCTAGCAGAATCACAGTAGAATTCAAACCTTATTTATCAGGGAACTCTACTTGAGGTCAGAGGTGTAACTAGCCATTCCTTCACCTATTTAATATGTGATTGCAAAAAATAGAATGTACTACAATACAAAGTATAATAATAATAAAGTATTGCAGTATATGGTAAAAGCAATCTATCACAAGTTTAAGCCTTAGAAGAGGACTAAAAAATGTAAAATTTAAGTTAAATAAATTATTAAAAAATAATGAATTCAAGTCTTCTTTCTTCACATTTTCTCAGAAAATGATTGAAACAATACAAAAAATGGTATTGCCATGACCTAAAAAAGCCTAAACTATCAAATATCACATTTTTTGACTCACACGCGGTACACTGTAAAAAAAAAAGTAATGTGTACCAAATAACGATACAACAAAAACTACAGCTTAGGCCTCGGTCAGACGGGCGTTTTTTCGCGCGATTTGCGGATCGCCGGAAAAATCTGCAGCTAGCCGCGTTTATCGTCACAGCAAAATGGCCGTCAGACACGAGGAATGGCAGATCGCGCCTATCTGCAATTCCTTGTGTTTTAATATATGCGCTCGATGGGGCCGGCGGCAGCAGCGCCGACCCCATTGAGAACATATACTACAAAGATCATTCTCCTCTGCCACAGCTGTAACAGCTGTGGCAGAGAAGAACGATGTTTGCCCATTGAATTCAATGGAGCCGGCAATACAGCTGGCTCCATTGAAAGAAATGGGCTGCCGGCGAGCGCAGGATGAATTTTCGGGAAGGGCTTAAAAATATAAGCCCTTCCCTGAAAATCATCCTGAAATGTGTAAAAATAAAAAAAATATATATACTCACCTTGTCCCTGCAGCCGGAGTTCAGCCGCGGCCGGCAGTTCTCCTGAGCTGCTCTGTGTAGTTTTCAGCAGGCGGGGATTTAAAAATCCCTGCCTGCTGAATGGGCTGCCTCTGATGGGTCACAGCCCTCACCAATCAGAGGCAGCTCTCACTCACCCATTCATGAATTCATGAATGGGTGAGTGAGTGCTTCCTCTGATTGGCTCAGCGCAGGGACCAATCAGGGGCAGCTCTCAGCTATACACCTACCATAATCAAACTATATGCATCTATATTATAGCATTCTGTTTTAAAAGCACCTTCAATAGGATGCAAAAAATGTGATGTGGATAGAGGTCTACCTAGACCAGTTACTATCAAACTGACCCATAAAGAAAAATATCTGAAAGCCTGGATATAAGGCACCTGAATGCAATGGTTGCTTAACGCGAATCTGGCAGCTACTTTTAGCCCTATAAACTAAATTTATGTGCTGAAATGAGGTAATCCGTAGAGTCCGGGGATGTAAGCTTAATACTTACCCTCCCCATCGTTCCCCCGGTTTGAGTGCTGAAAGCCTTGAGCAGTGCTGCTAAATAGTCCTGCAGTTCTAATTTTATAATGGGTTGACTACTTACTAGCACTACTCAATACAATGAGCAGTGGTTTTCAGCATTCATACAGTAGGAAACAATGGGGAAGGTAAGTATAGAACTCCCATCGCCAGACTCCACCGGTCATGTACTTTCAGCCCATAAGCTTAGTTTATAGGACTAAAAGTAGGTAACAGATTCCCTTTAAGCAACCTTTGTATTAAGGTGCCTTATATGCAAGCTTTCATATATTTTCTTTATCGCTCAGCTTGATAGTATCTGGTCTAGGTAGGTCCCCATTCACATCACATTTCTACATCCTATTGAAAGGTACTGTTTTTCTATAGATCAGAAAAAAGCTGCCTTTAAAACCGAATGCTATTGTATTGAATGCTCCTGACATTGACCTTTATTGTACAAAAACCTGCATCCATCTGGATACTATTCATCAACCGTATATAGAAGGAGACCTTTTTAGTGCGATTTAATAATATATAATGACATCTGTACCATCATTCTAGTTAAATAGTTGAACTGTTGTGATTGACACATTTTTACCACGGGGGCCCTGTTGCAGTCTATATGTCATTATTTCTTCA